>NW_027478425.1:728429-1038470 GCF_051014685.1 Ptiloglossa arizonensis
AACTACAAAGGCCTAGGGGAAAAATACGCATACCGTTGTAATCGGGCGAGTTTCTACTTTCACATGCAACAGGAATTTTTCGAGTTCGTCAATCCGTTCGCGAGATATGGGAGTTTGAAGTTAAGGAATGGTTGAGAAACCATCAAAATTTTCGCAAGTCTGATACTTGAAACCAATAACTACAACGGCCTAGGGGCAAAATACACATACCGTTGTAATTGGGAGAGTTTCTACTTTCAGATGCAACAGAAATTTCTCGAGTTCGGCAATCCGTTCGCGAGATATGGGAGTTTGAAGTTAAAGAATGCTTGAGAAACCATCAAAATTTTCGAAAGTCTGATACTCCAAACCAATAACAACTATGGCCCAGAGGAAAAACACACATACCGTTGTAATCGGGCGAGTTTCTGCTTTCAGATGCAATAGGAAATTGTCGAGTTCGTCAATCCGTTCTCGAGATATGGGAGTTTGAAGTTAAGCAATGCTTGAGAAACCATCAAAATTTTCGGAAATCTGATACTCGAAACCAATAACTACAAAGGCCTAGGGGAAAAATACACATACCGTTGTAATCGGGCGAGTTTCTACTTTCACCTGCAACAGGAATTTCTCGAGTTCGTCAATCCGTTCGCGAGATATGGGAGTTTGAATTTAAGGAATGGTTGAGAAACCATCAAAATTTTCGCAAGTCTGATACTTGAAACCAATAACTACAACGGCCTAGGGGCAAAATACACATACCGTTGTAATTGGGAGAGTTTCTACTTTCAGATGCAACAGAAATTTCTCGAGTTCGGCAATCCGTTCGCGAGATATGGGAGTTTGAAGTGAAGGAATGCTTGAGAAACCATCAAAATTTTCGAAAGTCTGATACTCGAAACCAATAACAACTATGGCCCAGAGGAAAAACACACATACCGTTGTAATCGGGCGAGTTTCTGCTTTCAGATGCAATAGGAAATTCTCGAGTTCGTCAATCCGTTCTCGAGATATGGGAGTTTGAAGTTAAGGAATGCTTGAGAAACCATCATAATTTTCGGAAGTCTGATACTCGAAACCAATAACTACAAAGGCCTAGGGGGAAAATACACATACCGTTGTAATCCGGCGAGTTTATACTTTCACATGCAACAGGAATTTCTCGAGTTCGTCAATCCGTTCGCGAGATATGGGAGTTTGAAGTTAAGCAATGCTTGAGAAACCATCAAAATTTTCGGAAATCTGATACTCGAAACCAATAACTACAAAGGCCTAGGGGAAAAATACACATACCGTTGTAATCGGGCGAGTTTCTACTTTCACCTAAAACAGGAATTTCTCGAGTTCGTCAATCCGTTCGCGAGATATGGGAGTTTGAATTTAAGGAATGGTTGAGAAACCATCAAAATTTTCGCAAGTCTGATACTTGAAACCAATAACTACAACGGCCTAGGGGCAAAATACACATACCGTTGTAATTGGGAGAGTTTCTACTTTCAGATGCAACAGAAATTTCTCGAGTTCGGCAATCCGTTCGCGAGATATGGGAGTTTGAAGTGAAGGAATGCTTGAGAAACCATCAAAATTTTCGAAAGTCTGATACTCGAAACCAATAACAACTATGGCCCAGAGGAAAAACACACATACCGTTGTAATCGGGCGAGTTTCTGCTTTCAGATGCAATAGGAAATTCTCGAGTTCGTCAATCCGTTCTCGAGATATGGGAGTTTGAAGTTAAGGAATGCTTGAGAAACCATCATAATTTTCGGAAGTCTGATACTCGAAACCAATAACTACAAAGGCCTAGGGGGAAAATACACATACCGTTGTAATCCGGCGAGTTTATACTTTCACATGCAACAGGAATTTCTCGAGTTCGTCAATCCGTTCGCGAGATATGGGAGTTTGAAGTTAAGCAATGCTTGAGAAACCATCAAAATTTTCGGAAATCTGATACTCGAAACCAATAACTACAAAGGCCTAGGGGAAAAATACACATACCGTTGTAATCGGGCGAGTTTCTACTTTCACCTGCAACAGGAATTTCTCGAGTTCGTCAATCCGTTCGCGAGATATGGGAGTTTGAATTTAAGGAATGGTTGAGAAACCATCAAAATTTTCGCAAGTCTGATACTTGAAACCAATAACTACAACGGCCTAGGGGCAAAATACACATACCGTTGTAATTGGGAGAGTTTCTACTTTCAGATGCAACAGAAATTTCTCGAGTTCGGCAATCCGTTCGCGAGATATGGGAGTTTGAAGTGAAGGAATGCTTGAGAAACCATCAAAATTTTCGAAAGTCTGATACTCGAAACCAATAACAACTATGGCCCAGAGGAAAAACACACATACCGTTGTAATCGGGCGAGTTTCTGCTTTCAGATGCAATAGGAAATTCTCGAGTTCGTCAATCCGTTCTCGAGATATGGGAGTTTGAAGTTAAGGAATGCTTGAGAAACCATCATAATTTTCGGAAGTCTGATACTCGAAACCAATAACTACAAAGGCCTAGGGGGAAAATACACATACCGTTGTAATCCGGCGAGTTTATACTTTCACATGCAACAGGAATTTCTCGAGTTCGTCAATCCGTTCGCGAGATATGGGAGTTTGAAGTTAAGGAATGGTTGAGCAACCATCAAAATTTTCGCAAGTCTGATACATGAAACCAATAACTACAACGGCCTAGGGGCAAAATACACATACGGTTGTAATTGGGAGAGTTTCTACTTTCAGATGCAACAGAAATTTCTCGAGTTCGTCAATCCGTTCTCGAGATATGGGAGTTTGAAGTTAAGGAATGCTTGAGAAACCATCAAAATTTTCGGAAGTCTGATACTCGAAACCAATAACTACAAAGGCCTAGGGGAAAAATACACATACCGTTGTAATCGGGCGAGTTTCTACTTTCACATGCAACAGGAATTTTTCGAGTTCGTCAATCCATTCGCGAGATATGGGAGTTTGAAGTTAAGGAATGGTTGAGAAACCATCAAAATTTTCGGAAATCTGATACTCGAAACCAATAACTACAAAGGCCTAGGGGAAAAATACACATACCGTTGTAATCGGGCGAGTTTCTACTTTCACCTGCAACAGGAATTTCTCGAGTTCGTCAATCCGTTCGCGAGATATGGGAGTTTGAATTTAAGGAATGGTTGAGAAACCATCAAAATTTTCGCAAGTCTGATACTTGAAACCAATAACTACAACGGCCTAGGGGCAAAATACACATACCGTTGTAATTGGGAGAGTTTCTACTTTCAGATGCAACAGAAATTTCTCGAGTTCGGCAATCCGTTCGCGAGATATGGGAGTTTGAAGTTAAGGAATGCTTGAGAAACCATCAAAATTTTCGAAAGTCTGATACTCGAAACCAATAACAACTATGGCCCAGAGGAAAAACACACATACCGTTGTAATCGGGCGAGTTTCTGCTTTCAGATGCAATAGGAAATTCTCGAGTTCGTCAATCCGTTCTCGAGATATGGGAGTTTGAAGTTAAGGAATGCTTGAGAAACCATCATAATTTTCGGAAGTCTGATACTCGAAACCAATAACTACAAAGGCCTAGGGGGAAAATACACATACCGTTGTAATCCGGCGAGTTTCTACTTTCACATGCAACAGGAATTTCTCGAGTTCGTCAATCCGTTCGCGAGATATGGGAGTTTGAAGTTAAGGAATGGTTGAGCAACCATCAAAATTTTCGCAAGTCTGATACATGAAACCAATAACTACAACGGCCTAGGGGCAAAATACACAGACGGTTGTTATTGGGAGAGTTTCTACTTTCAGATGCAACAGAAATTTCTCGAGTTCGTCAATCCGTTCTCGAGATATGGGAGTTTGAAGTTAAGGAATGCTTGAGAAACCATCAAAATTTTCGGAAGTCTGATACTCGAAACCAATAACTACAAAGGCCTAGGGGAAAAATACACATACCGTTGTAATCGGGCGAGTTTCTACTTTCACATGCAACAGGAATTTTTCGAGTTCGTCAATCCGTTCGCGAGATATGGGAGTTTGAAGTTAAGGAATGGTTGAGAAACCATCAAAATTTTCGCAAGTCTGATACTTGAAACCAATAACTACAACGGCCTAGGGGCAAAATACACGTACCGTTGTAATTGGGAGAGTTTCTACTTTCAGATGCAACAGAAATTTCTCGAGTTCGGCAATCCGTTCGCGAGATATGGGAGTTTGAAGTTAAAGAATGCTTGAGAAACCATCAAAATTTTCGAAAGTCTGATACTCCAAACCAATAACAACTATGGCCCAGAGGAAAAACACACATACCGTTGTAATCGGGCGAGTTTCTGCTTTCAGATGCAATAGGAAATTCTCGAGTTCGTCAATCCGTTCTCGAGATATGGGAGTTTGAAGTTAAGGAATGCTTGAGAAACCATCAAAATTTTCGGAAATCTGATACTCGAAACCAATAACTACAAAGCCCTAGGGGAAAAATACACATACCGTTGTAATCGGGCGAGTTTCTACTTTCACCTGCAACAGGAATTTCTCGAGTTCGTCAATCCGTTCGCGAGATATGGGAGTTTGAATTTAAGGAATGGTTGAGAAACCATCAAAATTTTCGCAAGTCTGATACTTGAAACCAATAACTACAACGGCCTAGGGGCAAAATACACATACCGTTGTAATTGGGAGAGTTTCTACTTTCAGATGCAACAGAAATTTCTCGAGTTCGGCAATCCGTTCGCGAGATATGGGAGTTTGAAGTTAAGGAATGCTTGAGCAACCATCAAAATTTTCGCAAGTCTGATACATGAAACCAATAACTACAACGGCCTAGGGGCAAAATACACATACCGTTGTAATTGGGTGAGTTTCTACTTTCAGATGCAACAGAAATTTCTCGAGTTCGTCAATCCGTTCTCGAGATATGGGAGTTTGAAGTTAAGGAATGCTTGAGAAACCATCAAAATTTTCGGAAGTCTGATACTCGAAACCAATAACTACAAAGGCCTAGGGGAAAAATACACATACCGTTGTAATCGGGCGAGTTTCTACTTTCACATGCAACAGGAATTTTTCGAGTTCGTCAATCCGTTCGCGAGATATGGGAGTTTGAAGTTAAGGTATGGTTGAGAATCCATCAATATTTTCGCAAGTCTGATACTTGAAACCAATAACTACAACGGCCTAGGGGCAAAATACACATACTGTTGTAATTGGGAGAGTTTCTACTTTCAGATGCAACAGAAATTTCTCGAGTTCGGCAATCCGTTCGCGAGATATGGGAGTTTGAAGTTAAGGAATGCTTGAGAAACCATCAAAATTTTCGAAAGTCTGATACTCGAAACCAATAACAACTATGGCCCAGAGGAAAAACACACATACCGTTGTAATCGGGCGAGTTTCTGCTTTCAGATACAATAGGAAATTCTCGAGTTCGTCAATCCGTTCTCGAGATATGGGTGTTTGAAGTTAACGAATGCTTCAGAAACCATAAAAATTTTCGGAAGTCTGATACTCGAAACCAATAACTACAAAGGCCTAGGGGAAAAATACACATACCGTTGTAATCGGGCGAGTTTCTACTTTCACCTGCAACAGGAGTTTCTCGAGTTCGTCAATCCGTTCTCGAGATATGGGAGTTTGAAGTTAAGGAATGCTTGAGAAACCATCAAAATTTTCGCAAGTCTGATACTTGAAACCAATAACTACAACGGCCTAGGGGCAAAATACACATACCGTTGTAATTGGGAGAGTTTCTACTTTCAGATGCAACAGAAATTTCTCGAGTTCGGCAATCCGTTCGCGAGATATGGCAGTTTGAAGTTAAGGAATGCTTGAGAAACCATCAAAATTTTCGAAAGTCTGATACTCGAAACCAATAACAACTACGGCCCAGAGGAAAAACACACATACCGTTGTAATCGGGCGAGTTTTTGCTTTCAGATGCAATAGGAAATTCTCGAGTTCGTCAATCCGTTCTCGAGATATGGGAGTTTGAAGTTAAGGAATGCTTGAGAAACCATCAAAATTTTCGGAAGTCTGATACTCGAAACCAATAACTACAAATGCCTAGGGGAAAAATACACATACCGTTGTAATCGGTGAGTTTCTACTTTCACCTGCAACAGGAATTTCTCGAGTTCGTCAATCCGTTCGCGAGATATGGGAGTTTGAAGTCAAGGAATGGTTGAGAAACCATCAAAATTTTCGAAAGTCTGATACTCGAAACCAATAACAACTATGGCCCAGAGGAAAAACACACATACCGTTGTAATCGGGCGAGTTTCTGCTTTCAGATGCAATAGGAAATTCTCGAGTTCGTCAATCCGTTCTCGAGATATGGGAGTTTGAAGTTAAGGAATGCATGAGAAACCATCAAAATTTTCGGAAGTCTGATACTCGAAACCAATAACTACAAAGGCCTAGGGGAAAAATACACATACCGTTGTATTCGGGCGAGTTTCTACTTTCACCTGCAACAGGAATTTCTCGAGTTCGTCAATCCGTTCGCGAGATATGGGAGTTTGAAGTTAAGGAATGCTTGAGAAACCATCAAAATTTTCGCTGGTCTGTTACTCGAAACCATTAACTACAAAGGCCTACGGGAAAAATACACATACCTTTGTAACCGGGCGAGTTTCCACTTTCAGATGCAACAGGAATTTCTCGAGTTCGTCAATCCGTTCGCGAGATATGGGAGTTTGATGTTAAGGAATGGTTGAGAAACCATCAAAATTTTCGCTGGTCTGATACTCGAAACCAATAACTGGAATGGCCTAGAGGAAAAGTACACACACCATTGTAATCGGGCGAGTTACTACTTTCAGATGCAACCGAAATTTCTCGAGTTCGTCAATCCGTTCGCGAGATATGGAAGTGTGAAGTTATGGAATGGTTGTGAAACCATCAAAATTTTCGCTGGTCTGATACTCGAAACCACTAACTGGAATGGCCTAGGGCAAAAATACACATACCTTTGTAACCGGGCGAGTTTCCACTTTCAGATGCAACAGGAATTTCTCGAGTTCGTCAATCCGTTCGCGAGATATGCGTGTTTGAAGTTAAAGAATGGTTGAGAAACCATCAAAATTTTCGCAAGTCTGATTCTCGAAACCAATAACTACAATGGCCTAGGGGAAAAATACACATAGCGTTGTAATCGGGAGAGATTCTATATTCAGATGCAACAGGAATTTCTCGAGTTCGTCATTCCGTTCGCGAGATATGGGAGTTTGAAGTTAAGGAATGGTTGAGAAACCATCAAAATTTTCGCAAGTTTGATACTCGAAACCAATAACTACAATGGCCTAGGGCAAAAATACACATACCGTTTTAATCGGGCGAGTTTCTGCTTTCAGATGCAATAGGAAATTCTCGAGTTCGTTAGTCCGTTCGCGAGATATGGGAGTTTGAAGTTAAGGAATGGTTGAGAAACCATCAAAATTTTCGCAAGTTTGATACTCGAAACCAATAACTACAACGGCTTAGGGCAAAAATACACATACCGTTTTAATCGGGCGAGTTTCTGCTTTCAGATGCAATAGGAAATTCTCGAGTTCGTTAGTCCGTTCGCGAGATATGGGAGTTTGAAGTTAAGGAACGGTTGAGAAACCATAAAAATTTTCGCAAGTCTGATACTCGAAACCAATAACTGGAATGGCCCAGGGGAAAAGTACACATACCGTTGTAATCGGACAAGTTTCTGGTTTCAGATGCAACAGGAATTTCTCGAGTTCGTCAATCGGTTCGCGAGATATGGGAGTTTGAAGTTAAGGAATGGTTGAGAAACAATCACAATTTTCGCAAATCTGATACTCGAAACCAATAACTACTATGGCCTAGGAAAAAATACACATACCTTTGTAATCGGGCGTGATTCTACTTTCAGATGCAATAGGAATTTCTTGAGGTCGTCAATCCGTTCGCGTGATATGGGAGTGTGAAATTAAGGAACGGTTGAGAAACCATCAAAATTTTTGCAAGTCTGATACTCGAAACCAATAACTGGAATGGCCCAGGGGAAAAGTACACATACCGTTGTAATCGGACAAGTTTCTGGTTTCAGATGCAACAGGAATTTCTCGAGTTCGTCAATCGGTTCGCGAGATATGGGAGTGTGAAATTAAGGAACGGTTGAGAAACCATCAAAATTTTTGCAAGTCTGATACTCGAAACCAATAACTACAAAGGCCTAGGGGAAAAATACACATACCGTTGTAATCGGGCGAGTTTCTACTTTCAGATGCAACAGGAATTTCTCGAGTTCGTCAATCCGTTCGCGAGATATGCGAGTTTGAAGTTAAAGAATGGTTGAGAAACCATCAAAATTTTCGCAAGTCTGGTTCTCGAAACCAATAACTACAATGGCCTAGCGGAAAAATACGCATACCGTTGTAATCGGGAGAGTTTCTTCTTCCAGATGCAACCGGAATTTCTCGTGCTCCTCAATCCGTTCGCGAGATATGGTAGTTTGATGTTAAGGAATGGTTGAGAAACCATCACAATTTTCGCAAGTCTGATACTCGAAACCAATAACTACTATGGCCTAGGGGAAAAATGCACATACCTTTGTGATCGGGCGAGTTTCTACTTTCAGATGCAACAGGAATTTCTCGAGTTCGTCAATCCGTTCGCGAGATATGGGAGTTTGAAGTTAAGGAATGGTTGAGATACCATCAAAATTTTCGCAATTCTGATGCTAGAAACGGATAACTGGAATGACCTACGGGAAAAGTACACATACCGTTGTAATCGGTCGAGATTCTGCTTTCAGATGCAACAGTAATTTCTCGAGTTCGTCAATCCGTTCGCGAGATATGGGAGTTTGAAGTTAAGGAATGGTTGAGAAACCATCAAAATTTTCGCAATTCTGATGCTAGAAACGAATAACTCGAATGACCTAGGGGAAAAGTACACACACCATTGTAATCGGGCAAGTTTCTACTTTCAGAGGCGACAGGAACTTCTCGAGTTCGCCAATCCGTTCGCGAGGCATCGGAGTTTGAAGTTAAGGAATGGTTGAGAAACCATCAAAATTTTCGCAAGTCTGATACTCGAAACCAATAACTACAAAGGCCTAGGAGAAAAATACACATACCGTTGTAATCGGCGAGTTTCTACTTTCAGATGCAACAGGAATTTCTCGAGTTCGTGATTCCGTTCGCGAGATATGGGTGTATGAACGTAAGGAATGGTTGAGAAACCATCAAAATTTTCGCTGGTCTGATACTCGAAACCAATAACTGGAATGGCCTAGGGCAAAAATACACATACCTTTGTAATCAGGCGAGTTTCTACTTTCAGATGCAACAGGAATTTCTCGAGTTCGTCAATCCGTTCGCGAGATATGCGTGTTTGAAGTTAAAGAATGGTTGAGAAACCATCAAAATTTTCGCAAGTCTGATTCTCGAAACCAATAACTACAATGGCCTAGGGGAAAAATACACATAGCGTTGTAATCGGGAGAGATTCTATATTCAGATGCAACAGGAGTTTCTCGAGTTCGTCAATCCGTTCGCGAGATATGGGAGTTTGAAATTAAGGAACGGTTGAGAAACCATCAAAATTTTCGCAAGTCTGATACTCGAAACCAATAACTACAAAGGCCTAGGGGAAAAATGCACATACCGTTGTAATCGGGCGAGTTTCTACTTTCAGATGCAACAGGAATTTCTCGAGTTCGTCATTCCGTTCGCGAGAGATGGGTGTATGAAGGTAAGGAATGGTTGGGAAACCATCAAAATTTTCGCTGGTCTGATACTCGAAACCAATAACTGGAATGGCCTAGGGCAAAAATACACATACCTTTGTAATCAGGCGAGTTTCTACTTTCAGATGCAACAGGAATTTCTCGAGTTCGTCAATCCGTTCGCGAGATATGCGTGTTTGAAGTTAAAGAATGGTTGAGAAACCATCAAAATTTTCGCAAGTCTGATTCTCGAAACCAATAACTACAATGGCCTAGGGGAAAAATACACATAGCGTTGTAATCGGGAGAGATTCTATATTCAGATGCAACAGGAATTTCTCGAGTTCGTCATTCCGTTCGCGAGATATGGGAGTTTGAAGTTAAGGAATGGTTGAGAAACCATCAAAATTTTCGCAAGTTTGATACTCGAAACCAATAACTACAATGGCCTAGGGCAAAAATACACATACCGTTTTAATCGGGCGAGTTTCTGCTTTCAGATGCAATAGGAAATTCTCGAGTTCGTCAATCGGTTCGCGAGATATGGGAGTTTGAAGTTAAGGAATGGTTGAGAAACCATAAAAATTTTCGCAAGTCTGATACTCGAAACCAATAACTACTATGGCCTAGGGAAAAATACACATACCTTTGTAATCGGGCGTGATTCTACTTTCAGATGCAATAGGAATTTCTTGAGGTCGTCAATCCGTTCGCGTGATATGGGAGTGTGAAATTAAGGAACGGTTGAGAAACCATCAAAATTTTCGCAATTCTGATGCTAGAAACGAATAACTCGAATGACCTAGGGGAAAAGTACACACACCATTGTAATCGGGCAAGTTTCTACTTTCAGAGGCGACAGGAACTTCTCGAGTTCGCCAATCCGTTCGCGAGGCATCGGAGCTTGAAGTTAAGGAATGGTTGAGAAACCATAAAAATTTTCGCAAGTCTGATACTCGAAACCAATAACTGGATTGGCCCAGGGGAAAAGTACACATACCGTTGTAATCGGACAAGTTTCTGGTTTCAGATGCAACAGGAATTTCTCGAGTTCGTCAATCGGTTCGCGAGATACGGGAGTGTGAAATTAAGGAACGTTTGAGAAACCATCAAAATTTTTGCAAGTCTGATACTCGAAACCAATAACTACAAAGGCCTAGGGGAAAAATGCACATACCGTTGTAATCGGGCGAGCTTCTACTTTCAGATGCAACAGGAATTTCTCGAGTTCGTCATTCCGTTCGCGAGAGATGGGTGTATGAAGGTAAGGAATGGTTGGGAAACCATCAAAATTTTCGCTGGTCTGATACTCGAAACCAATAACTGGAATGGCCTAGGGCAAAAATACACATACCTTTGTAATCAGGCGAGTTTCTACTTTCAGATGCAACAGGAATTTCTCGAGTTCGTCAATCCGTTCGCGAGATATGCGTGTTTGAAGTTAAAGAATGGTTGAGAAACCATCAAAATTTTCGCAAGTCTGATTCTCGAAACCAATAACTACAATGGCCTAGGGGAAAAATACACATAGCGTTGTAATCGGGAGAGATTCTATATTCAGATGCAACAGGAATTTCTCGAGTTCGTCATTCCGTTCGCGAGATATGGGAGTTTGAAGTTAAGGAATGGTTGAGAAACCATCAAAATTTTCGCAAGTTTGATACTCGAAACCAATAACTACAATGGCCTAGGGCAAAAATACACATACCGTTTTAATCGGGCGAGTTTCTGCTTTCAGATGCAATAGGAAATTCTCGAGTTCGTTAGTCCGTTCGCGAGATATGGGAGTTTGAAGTTAAGGAATGGTTGAGAAACCATAAAAATTTTCGCAAGTCTGATTCTCGAAACCAATAACTACAATGGCCTAGGGGAAAAATACACATAGCGTTGTAATCGGGAGGGATTCTATATTCAGATGCAACAGGAATTTCTCGAGTTCGTCATTCCGTTCGCGAGATATGGGAGTTTGAAGTTAAGGAATGGTTGAGAAACCATCAAAATTTTCGCAAGTTTGATACTCGAAACCAATAACTACAATGGCCTAGGGCAAAAATACACATACCGTTTTAATCGGGCGAGTTTCTGCTTTCAGATGCAATAGGAAATTCTCGAGTTCGTTAGTCCGTTCGCGAGATATGGGAGTTTGAAGTTAAGGAATGGTTGAGAAACCATAAAAATTTTCGCAAGTCTGATACTCGAAACCAATAACTGGAATGGCCCAGGGGAAAAGTACACATACCGTTGTAATCGGACAAGTTTCTGGTTTCAGATGCAACAGGAATTTCTCGAGTTCGACAATCGGTTCGCGAGATATGGGAGTTTGAAGTTAAGGAATGGTTGAGAAACAATCACAATTATCGCAAATCTCATACTCGAAACCAATAACTACTATGGCCTAGGGAAAAATACACATACCTTTGTAATCGGGCGTGATTCTACTTTCAGATGCAATAGGAATTTCATGAGGTCGTCAATCCGTTCGCGTGATATGGGAGTGTGAAATTAAGGAACGGTTGAGAAACCATCAAAATTTTTGCAAGTCTGATACTCGAAACCAATAACTGGAATGGCCCAGGGGAAAAGTACACATACCGTTGTAATCGGACAAGTTTCTGGTTTCAGATGCAACAGGAATTTCTCGAGTTCGTCAATCGGTTCGCGAGATATGGGAGTGTGAAATTAAGGAACGGTTGAGAAACCATCAAAATTTTTGCAAGTCTGATACTCGAAACCAATAACTACAAAGGCCTAGGGGAAAAATACACATACCGTTGTAATCGGGCGAGTTTCTACTTTCAGATGCAACAGGAATTTCTCGAGTTCGTCAATCCGTTCGCGAGAAATGCGAGTTTGAAGTTAAAGAATGGTTGAGAAACCATCGAAATTTTCGCAAGTCTGATTCTCGAAACCAATAACTACAATGGCCTAGCGGAAAAATACGCATACCGTTGTAATCGGGAGAGTTTCTTCTTCCAGATGCAACCGGAATTTCTCGTGCTCCTCAAGCCGTTCGCGAGATATGGTAGTTTGATGTTAAGGAATGGTTGAGAAACCATCACAATTTTCGCAAGTCTGATACTCGAAACCAATAACTACTATGGCCTAGGGGAAAAATGCACATACCTTTGTGATCGGGCGAGTTTCTACTTTCAGATGCAACAGGAATTTCTCGAGTTCGTCAATCCGTTCGCGAGATATGGGAGTTTGAAGTTAAGGAATGGTTGAGATACCATCAAAATTTTCGCAATTCTGATGCTAGAAACGGATAACTGGAATGACCTACGGGAAAAGTACACAAACCGTTGTAATCGGTCGAGATTCTGCTTTCAGATGCAACAGCAATTTCTCGAGTTCGTCAATCCGTTCGCGAGATATGGGAGTTTGAAGTTAAGGAATGGTTGAGAAACCATCAAAATTTTCGCAATTCCGATGCTAGAAACGAATAACTCGAATGACCTAGGGGAAAAGTACACACACCATTGTAATCGGGCAAGTTTCTACTTTCAGAGGCGACAGGAACTTCTCGAGTTCGCCAATCCGTTCGCGAGGCATCGGAGTTTGAAGTTAAGGAATGGTTGAGAAACCATCAAAATTTTCGCAAGTCTGATACTCGAAACCAATAACTACAAAGGCCTAGGAGAAAAATACACATACCGTTGTAATCGGCGAGTTTCTACTTTCAGATGCAACAGGAATTTCTCGAGTTCGTCATTCCGTTCGCGAGATATGGGTGTATGAACGTAAGGAATGGTTGAGAAACCATCAAAATTTTCGCTGGTCTGATACTCGAAACCAATAACTGGAATGGCCTAGGGCAAAAATACACATACCTTTGTAATCAGGCGAGTTTCTACTTTCAGATGCAACAGGAATTTCTCGAGTTCGTCAATCCGTTCGCGAGATATGCGTGTTTGAAGTTAAAGAATGGTTGAGAAACCATCAAAATTTTCGCAAGTCTGATTCTCGAAACCAATAACTACAATGGCCTAGGGGAAAAATACACATAGCGTTGTAATCGGGAGAGATTCTATATTCAGATGCAACAGGAATTTCTCGAGTTCGTCATTCCGTTCGCGAGATATGGGAGTTTGAAGTTAAGGAATGGTTGAGAAACCATCAAAATTTTCGCAAGTCTGATACTCGAAACCAATAACTACAAAGGCCTAGGGGAAAAATGCACATTCCGTTGTAATCGGGCGAGTTTCTACTTTCCGATGCAACAGGAATTTCTCGAGTTCGTCATTCCGTTCGCGAGAGATGGGTGTATGAAGGTAAGGAATGGTTGAGAAACCATCAAAATTTTCGCTGGTCTGATACTCGAAACCAATAACTGGAATGGCCTAGTTCAAAAATACACATACCTTTGTAATCAGGCTAGTTTCTACTTTCAGATGCAACAGGAGTTTCTCGAGTTCGTCAATCGGTTCGCGAGATATGGGAGTTTGAAGTTAAGGAATGGTTGAGAAACCATCACAATTTTCGCAAATCTGTTACTCGAAACCAATAACTACAATGGCCTAGGGGAAAAATACACATAGCGTTGTAATCGGGAGAGATTCTATATTCAGATGCAACAGGAATTTCTCGAGTTCGTCATTCCGTTCGCGAGATATGGGAGTTTGAAGTTAAGGAATTGTTGAGAAACCATCAAAATTTTCGCAAGTTTGATACTCGAAACCAATAACTACAATGGCCTAGGGCAAAAATACACATACCGCTTTAATCGGGCAAGTTTCTACTTTGAGAGGCGACAGGAACTTCTCGAGTTCGCCAATCCGTTCGCGAGGCATCGGAGCTTGAAGTTAAGGAATGGTTGAGAAACCATAAAAGTTTTCGCAAGTCTGATACTCGAAACCAATAACTGGAATGGCCCAAGGGAAAAGTACACATACCGTTGTAATCGGACAAGTTTCTGGTTTCAGATGCAACAGGAATTTCTCGAGTTCGTCAATCGGTTCGCGAGATATGGGAGTGTGAAATTAAGGAACGGTTGAGAAACCATCAAAATTTTTGCAAGTCTGATACTCGAAACCAATAACTACAAAGGCCTAGGGGAAAAATACACATACCGTTGTAATCGGACGAGTTTCTACTTTCAGATGCAACAGGAATTTCTCGAGTTCGTCAATCGGTTCGCGAGATATGGGCGTTTGAAGTTAAGGAATGGTTGAGAAACCATCAAAATTTTCGCAATTCTGATGCTAGAAACGGATAACTGAAATGACCTACGGGAAAAGTACACATACCGTTGTAATCGGTCGAGCTTCTGCTTTCAGATGCAACAGCAATTTCTCGAGTTCGTCAATCCGTTCGCGAGATATGGGAGTGTGAAATTAAGGAACGGTTGAGAAACCATCAAAATTTTTGCAAGTCTGATACTCGAAACCAATAACTACAAAGGCCTAGGGGAAAAATACACATACCGTTGTAATCGGACGAGTTTCTACTTTCAGATGCAACAGGAATTTCTCGAGTTCGTCAATCCGTTCGCGAGATATGGGAGTTTGAAATTAAGGAACGGTTGAGAAACCATCAAAATTTTCGCTGGTCTGATACTCGAAACCAATAACTACTATGGCCTAGGGGAAAAATGCACATACCTTTGTGATCGGGCGAGTTTCTACTTTCAGATGCAACAGGAATTTCTCGAGTTCGTCAATCCGTTCGCGAGATATGCGTGTTTGAAGTTAAAGAATGGTTGAGAAACCATCAAAATTTTCGCAAGTCTGATTCTCGAAACCAATAACTACAATGGCCTAGGGGAAAAACACACATAGCGTTGTAATCGGGAGAGATTCTATATTCAGATGCAACAGGAACTTCTCGAATTCGCCAATCCGTTCGCGAGGCATCGGAGTTTGAAGTTAAGGAATGGTTGAGAAACCATCAAAATTTTCGCAAGTCTGATACTCGAAACCAATAACTACAAAGGCCTAGGGGAAAAATGCACATTCCGTTGTAATCGGGCGAGTTTCTACTTTCAGATGCAACAGGAATTTCTCGAGTTCGTCATTCCGTTCGCGAGAGATGGGTGTATGAAGATAAGGAATGGTTGAGAAACCATCAAAATTTTCGCTGGTCTGATACTCGAAACCAATAACTGGAATGGCCTAGTTCAAAAATACACATACCTTTGTAATCAGGCTAGTTTCTACTTTCAGATGCAACAGGAGTTTCTCGAGTTCGCCAATCCGTTCGCGAGATATGGGAGTTTGAAGTTAAAGAATGGTTGAGAAACCATCAAAATTTTCGCAAGTCTGATTCTCGAAACCAATAACTACAATGGCCTAGGGGAAAAATACACATAGCGTTGTAATCGGGAGAGATTCTATATTCAGATGCAACAGGAATTTCTCGAGTTCGCCAATCCGTTCGCGAGGCATCGGAGCTTGAAGTTAAGGAATGGTTGAGAAACCATAAAAATTTTCGCAAGTCTGATACTCGAAACCAATAACTACAAAGGCCTAGGGAAAAAATACACATACCGTTGTAATCGGGCTAGTTTCTACTTTCAGATGCAACAGGAATCTCTCGAGTTCGTCAATCGGTTCGCGAGATATGGGCGTTTGAAGTTAAGGAATGGTTGAGAAACCATCAAAATTTTCGCAATTCTGATGCTAGAAACGAATAACTCGACTGACCTAGGGGAAAAGTACACACACCATTGTAATCGGGCAAGTTTCTACTTTCAGAGGCGACAGGAACTTCTCGAATTCGCCAATCCGTTCGCGAGGCATCGGAGTTTGAAGTTAAGGAATGGTTGAGAAACCATCAAAATTTTCGCAAGTTTGATACTCGAAACCAATAACTACAATGGCCTAGGGCAAAAATACACATACCGTTTTAATCGGGCGAGTTTCTGCTTTCAGATGCAATAGGAAATTCTCGAGTTCGTTAGTCCGTTCGCGAGATATGGGAGTTTGAAGTTAAGGAATGGTTGAGAAACCATAAAAATTTTCGCAAGTCTGATACTCGAAACCAATAACTGGAATGGCCCAGGGGAAAAGTACACATACCGTTGTAATCGGACAAGTTTCTGGTTTCAGATGCAACAGGAATTTCTCGAGTTCGTCAATCGGTTCGCGAGATATGGGAGTTTGAAATTAAGGAATGGTTGAGAAACCATCACAATTTTCGCAAGTCTGATACTCGAAACCAATAACTACTATGGCCTAGGGAAAAATACACATACCTTTGTAATCGGGCGTGATTCTACTTTCAGATGCAATAGGAATTTCTTGAGGTCGTCAATCCGTTCGCGTGATATGGGAGTGTGAAATTAAGGAACGGTTGAGAAACCATCAAAATTTTTGCAAGTCTGATACTCGAAACCAATAACTACAAAGGCCTAGGGGAAAAATACACATACCGTTGTAATCGGGCGAGTTTCTACTTTCAGATGCAACAGGAATTTCTCGAGTTCGTCAATCGGTTCGCGAGATATGGGAGTTTGAAGTTAAGGAATGGTTGAGAAACCATCAAAATTTTCGCAATTCTGATGCTAGAAACGAATAACTCGAATGACCTATGGGAAAAGTACACACACCATTGTAATCGGGCAAGTTTCTACTTTCAGAGGCGACAGGAACTTCTCGAGTTCGCCAATCCGTTCGCGAGGCATCGGAGCTTGAAGTTAAGGAATGGTTGAGAAACCATAAAAATTTTCGCAAGTCTGATACTCGAAACCAATAACTGGAATGGCCCAGGGGAAAAGTACACATACCATTGTAATCGGACAAGTTTCTGGTTTCAGATTCAACAGGAATTTCTCGAGTTCGTCAATCGGTTCGCGAGATATGGGAGTGTGAAATTAAGGAACGGTTGAGAAACCATCAAAGTTTTTGCAAGTCTGATACTCGAAACCAATAACTACAAAGGCCTAGGGGAAAAATACACATACCGTTGTAATCGGGCGAGTTTCTACTTTCAGATGCAACAGGAATTTCTCGAGTTCGTCAATCGGTTCGCGAGATACGGGCGTTTGAAGTTAAGGAATGGTTGAGAAACCATCAAAATTTTCGCAATTCTGATGCTAGAAACGAATAACTCGAATGACCTAGGGGAAAAGTACACACACCATTGTAATCGGGCAAGTTTCTACTTTCAGAGGCGACAGGAACTTCTCGAATTCGCCAATCCGTTCGCGAGGCATCGGAGTTTGAAGTTAAGGAATGGTTGAGAAACCATCAAAATTTTCGCAAGTCTGTTACTCGAAACCAATAACTACAAAGGCCTAGGAGAAAAATACACATACCGTTGTAATCGGCGAGTTTCTACTTTCAGATGCAACAGGAATTTCTCGAGTTCGTCATTCCGTTCGCGAGATATGGGAGTTTGAAGTTAAGGAATGGTTGAGAAACCATCAAAATTTTCGCAAGTTTGATACTCGAAACCAATAACTACAATGGCCTAGGGCAAAAATACACATACCGTTTTAATCGGGCGAGTTTCTGCTTTCAGATGCAATAGGAAATTCTCGAGTTCGTTAGTCCGTTCGCGAGATATGGGAGTTTGAAGTTAAGGAATGGTTGAGAAACCATAAAAATTTTCGCAAGTCTGATACTCGAAACCAATAACTGGAATGGCCCAGGGGAAAAGAACACATACCGTTGTAATCGGACAAGTTTCTGGTTTCAGATGCAACAGGAATTTCTCGAGTTCGTCAATCGGTTCGCGAGATATGGGAGTTTGAAATTAAGGAATGGTTGAGGAACCATCACAATTTTCGCAAATCTGATACTCGAAACCAATAACTACTATGGCCTAGGGAAAAATACACATACCTTTGTAATCGGGCGTGATTCTACTTTCAGATGCAATAGGAATTTCTTGAGGTCGTCAATCCGTTCGCGAGATATGGGTGTATGAAGGTAAGGAATGGTTGAGATAACATCAAAATTTTCGCAATTCTGATGCTAGAAACGGATAACTGGAATGACCTACGGGAAAAGTACACACACCATTGTAATCGGACGAGCTTCTGCTTTCAGATGCAACAGCAATTTCTCGAGTTCGTCAATCCGTTCGCGAGATATGGGAGTTTGAAGTTAAGGAATGTTTGAGAAGCCATCAAAATTTTCGCAAGTCTGATACACGAAACCAATAACTACTATGGCCTAGGGAAAAATACACATACCTTTGTAATCGGGCGTGATTCTACTTTCAGATGCAATAGGAATTTCATGAGGTCGTCAATCCGTTCGCGTGATATGGGAGTGTGAAATTAAGGAACGGTTGAGAAACCATCAAAATTTTTGCAAGTCTGATACTCGAAACCAATAACTGGAATGGCCCAGGGGAAAAGTACACATACCGTTGTAATCGGACAAGTTTCTGGTTTCAGATGCAACAGGAATTTCTCGAGTTCGTCAATCGGTTCGCGAGATATGGGAGTGTGAAATTAAGGAACGGTTGAGAAACCATCAAAATTTTTGCAAGTCTGATACTCGAAACCAATAACTACAAAGGCCTAGGGGAAAAATACACATACCGTTGTAATCGGGCGAGTTTCTACTTTCAGATGCAACAGGAATTTCTCGAGTTCGTCAATCCGTTCGCGAGATATGCGAGTTTGAAGTTAAAGAATGGTTGAGAAACCATCGAAATTTTCGCAAGTCTGATTCTCGAAACCAATAACTACAATGGCCTAGCGGAAAAATACGCATACCGTTGTAATCGGGAGAGTTTCTTCTTCCAGATGCAACCGGAATTTCTCGTGCTCCTCAATCCGTTCGCGAGATATGGTAGTTTGATGTTAAGGAATGGTTGAGAAACCATCACAATTTTCGCAAGTCTGATACTCGAAACCAATAACTACTATGGCCTAGGGGAAAAATGCACATACCTTTGTGATCGGGCGAGTTTCTACTTTCAGATGCAACAGGAATTTCTCGAGTTCGTCAATCCGTTCGCGAGATATGGGAGTTTGAAGTTAAGGAATGGTTGAGATACCATCAAAATTTTCGCAATTCTGATGCTAGAAACGGATAACTGGAATGACCTACGGGAAAAGTACACAAACCGTTGTAATCGGTCGAGATTCTGCTTTCAGATGCAACAGCAATTTCTCGAGTTCGTCAATCCGTTCGCGAGATATGGGAGTTTGAAGTTAAGGAATGGTTGAGAAACCATCAAAATTTTCGCAAGTCTGATACTCGAAACCAATAACTGGAATGGCCTAGGGCAAAAATACACATACCTTTGTAATCGGGCGTGATTCTACTTTCAGATGCAATAGGAATTTCATGAGGTCGTCAATCCGTTCGCGTGATATGGGAGTGTGAAATTAAGGAACGGTTGAGAAACCATCAAAATTTTTGCAAGTCTGATACTCGAAACCAATAACTGGAATGGCCCAGGGGAAAAGTACACATACCGTTGTAATCGGACAAGTTTCTGGTTTCAGATGCAACAGGAATTTCTCGAGTTCGTCAATCGGTTCGCGAGATATGGGAGTGTGAAATTAAGGAACGGTTGAGAAACCATCAAAATTTTTGCAAGTCTGATACTCGAAACCAATAACTACAAAGGCCTAGGGGAAAAATACACATACCGTTGTAATCGGGCGAGTTTCTACTTTCAGATGCAACAGGAATTTCTCGAGTTCGTCAATCCGTTCGCGAGATATGCGAGTTTGAAGTTAAAGAATGGTTGAGAAACCATCGAAATTTTCGCAAGTCTGATTCTCGAAACCAATAACTACAATGGCCTAGCGGAAAAATACGCATACCGTTGTAATCGGGAGAGTTTCTTCTTCCAGATGCAACCGGAATTTCTCGTGCTCCTCAATCCGTTCGCGAGATATGGTAGTTTGATGTTAAGGAATGGTTGAGAAACCATCACAATTTTCGCAAGTCTGATACTCGAAACCAATAACTACTATGGCCTAGGGGAAAAATGCACATACCTTTGTAATCAGGCGAGTTTCTACTTTCAGATGCAACAGGAATTTCTCGAGTTCGTCAATCCGTTCGCGAGATATGCGTGTTTGAAGTTAAAGAATGGTTGAGAAACCATCAAAATTTTCGCAAGTCTGATTCTCGAAACCAATAACTACAATGGCCTAGGGGAAAAATACACATAGCGTTGTAATCGGGAGAGATTCTATATTCAGATGCAACAGGAATTTCTCGAGTTCGTCATTCCGTTCGCGAGATATGGGAGTTTGAAGTTAAGGAATGGTTGAGAAACCATCAAAATTTTCGCAAGTCTGATACTCGAAACCAATAACTACAAAGGCCTAGGGGAAAAATGCACATTCCGTTGTAATCGGGCGAGTTTCTACTTTCCGATGCAACAGGAATTTCTCGAGTTCGTCATTCCGTTCGCGAGAGATGGGTGTATGAAGGTAAGGAATGGTTGAGAAACCATCAAAATTTTCGCTGGTCTGATACTCGAAACCAATAACTGGAATGGCCTAGTTCAAAAATACACATACCTTTGTAATCAGGCTAGTTTCTACTTTCAGATGCAACAGGAGTTTCTCGAGTTCGTCAATCGGTTCGCGAGATATGGGAGTTTGAAGTTAAGGAATGGTTGAGAAACCATCACAATTTTCGCAAATCTGTTACTCGAAACCAATAACTACAATGGCCTAGGGGAAAAATACACATAGCGTTGTAATCGGGAGAGATTCTATATTCAGATGCAACAGGAATTTCTCGAGTTCGTCATTCCGTTCGCGAGATATGGGAGTTTGAAGTTAAGGAATTGTTGAGAAACCATCAAAATTTTCGCAAGTTTGATACTCGAAACCAATAACTACAATGGCCTAGGGCAAAAATACACATACCGCTTTAATCGGGCAAGTTTCTACTTTCAGAGGCGACAGGAACTTCTCGAGTTCGCCAATCCGTTCGCGAGGCATCGGAGCTTGAAGTTAAGGAATGGTTGAGAAACCATAAAAGTTTTCGCAAGTCTGATACTCGAAACCAATAACTGGAATGGCCCAAGGGAAAAGTACACATACCGTTGTAATCGGACAAGTTTCTGGTTTCAGATGCAACAGGAATTTCTCGAGTTCGTCAATCGGTTCGCGAGATATGGGAGTGTGAAATTAAGGAACGGTTGAGAAACCATCAAAATTTTTGCAAGTCTGATACTCGAAACCAATAACTACAAAGGCCTAGGGGAAAAATACACATACCGTTGTAATCGGACGAGTTTCTACTTTCAGATGCAACAGGAATTTCTCGAGTTCGTCAATCGGTTCGCGAGATATGGGCGTTTGAAGTTAAGGAATGGTTGAGAAACCATCAAAATTTTCGCAATTCTGATGCTAGAAACGGATAACTGAAATGACCTACGGGAAAAGTACACATACCGTTGTAATCGGTCGAGCTTCTGCTTTCAGATGCAACAGCAATTTCTCGAGTTCGTCAATCCGTTCGCGAGATATGGGAGTGTGAAATTAAGGAACGGTTGAGAAACCATCAAAATTTTTGCAAGTCTGATACTCGAAACCAATAACTACAAAGGCCTAGGGGAAAAATACACATACCGTTGTAATCGGACGAGTTTCTACTTTCAGATGCAACAGGAATTTCTCGAGTTCGTCAATCCGTTCGCGAGATATGGGAGTTTGAAATTAAGGAACGGTTGAGAAACCATCAAAATTTTCGCTGGTCTGATACTCGAAACCAATAACTACTATGGCCTAGGGGAAAAATGCACATACCTTTGTGATCGGGCGAGTTTCTACTTTCAGATGCAACAGGAATTTCTCGAGTTCGTCAATCCGTTCGCGAGATATGCGTGTTTGAAGTTAAAGAATGGTTGAGAAACCATCAAAATTTTCGCAAGTCTGATTCTCGAAACCAATAACTACAATGGCCTAGGGGAAAAACACACATAGCGTTGTAATCGGGAGAGATTCTATATTCAGATGCAACAGGAATTTCTCGAGTTCGTCAATCCGTTCGCGAGATATGGGAGTTTGAAGTTAAGGAATGGTTGAGAAACCATCAAAATTTTCGCAAGTCTGATACTCGAAACCAATAACTACAAAGGCCTAGGGGAAAAATGCACATTCCGTTGTAATCGGGCGAGTTTCTACTTTCAGATGCAACAGGAATTTCTCGAGTTCGTCATTCCGTTCGCGAGAGATGGGTGTATGAAGATAAGGAATGGTTGAGAAACCATCAAAATTTTCGCTGGTCTGATACTCGAAACCAATAACTGGAATGGCCTAGTTCAAAAATACACATACCTTTGTAATCAGGCTAGTTTCTACTTTCAGATGCAACAGGAGTTTCTCGAGTTCGCCAATCCGTTCGCGAGATATGGGAGTTTGAAGTTAAAGAATGGTTGAGAAACCATCAAAATTTTCGCAAGTCTGATTCTCGAAACCAATAACTACAATGGCCTAGGGGAAAAATACACATAGCGTTGTAATCGGGAGAGATTCTATTTTCAGATGCAACAGGAATTTCTCGAGTTCGTCATTCCGTTCGCGAGATATGGGAGTTTGAAGTTAAGGAATGGTTGAGAAACCATCAAAATTTTCGCAATTCTGATGCTAGAAACGAATAACTGGAATGACCTAGGGGAAAAGTACACACACCATTGTAATCGGTCGAGCTTCTGCTTTCAGATGCAACAGGAATTTCTCGAGTTCGTCAATCGGTTCGCGAGATATGGGAGTTTGAAGTTAAGGAATGGTTGAGAAACCATCAAAATTTTCGCAATTCTGATGCTAGAAACGAATAACTCGAATGACCTATGGGAAAAGTACACACACCATTGTAATCGGGCAAGTTTCTACTTTCAGAGGCGACAGGAACTTCTCGAGTTCGCCAATCCGTTCGCGAGGCATCGGAGCTTGAAGTTAAGGAATGGTTGAGAAACCTTAAAAATTTTCGCAAGTCTGATACTCGAAACCAATAACTGGAATGGCCCAGGGGAAAAGTACACATACCGTTGTAATCGGACAAGTTTCTGGTTTCAGATTCAACAGGAATTTCTCGAGTTCGTCAATCAGTTCGCGAGATATGGGAGTGTGAAATTAAGGAACGGTTGAGAAACCATCAAAATTTTTGCAAGTCTGATACTCGAAACCAATAACTACAAAGGCCTAGGGGAAAAATACACATACCGTTGTAATCGGGCTAGTTTCTACTTTCAGATGCAACAGGAATCTCTCGAGTTCGTCAATCGGTTCGCGAGATATGGGCGTTTGAAGTTAAGGAATGGTTGAGAAACCATCAAAATTTTCGCAATTCTGATGCTAGAAACGAATAACTCGACTGACCTAGGGGAAAAGTACACACACCATTGTAATCGGGCAAGTTTCTACTTTCAGAGGCGACAGGAACTTCTCGAATTCGCCAATCCGTTCGCGAGGCATCGGAGTTTGAAGTTAAGGAATGGTTGAGAAACCATCAAAATTTTCGCAAGTTTGATACTCGAAACCAATAACTACAATGGCCTAGGGCAAAAATACACATACCGTTTTAATCGGGCGAGTTTCTGCTTTCAGATGCAATAGGAAATTCTCGAGTTCGTTAGTCCGTTCGCGAGATATGGGAGTTTGAAGTTAAGGAATGGTTGAGAAACCATAAAAATTTTCGCAAGTCTGATACTCGAAACCAATAACTGGAATGGCCCAGGGGAAAAGTACACATACCGTTGTAATCGGACAAGTTTCTGGTTTCAGATGCAACAGGAATTTCTCGAGTTCGTCAATCGGTTCGCGAGATATGGGAGTTTGAAATTAAGGAATGGTTGAGAAACCATCACAATTTTCGCAAGTCTGATACTCGAAACCAATAACTACTATGGCCTAGGGAAAAATACACATACCTTTGTAATCGGGCGTGATTCTACTTTCAGATGCAATAGGAATTTCTTGAGGTCGTCAATCCGTTCGCGTGATATGGGAGTGTGAAATTAAGGAACGGTTGAGAAACCATCAAAATTTTTGCAAGTCTGATACTCGAAACCAATAACTACAAAGGCCTAGGGGAAAAATACCCATACCGTTGTAATCGGGCGAGTTTCTACTTTCAGATGCAACAGGAATTTCTCGAGTTCGTCAATCGGTTCGCGAGATATGGGAGTTTGAAGTTAAGGAATGGTTGAGAAACCATCAAAATTTTCGCAATTCTGATGCTAGAAACGAATAACTCGAATGACCTATGGGAAAAGTACACACACCATTGTAATCGGGCAAGTTTCTACTTTCAGAGGCGACAGGAACTTCTCGAGTTCGCCAATCCGTTCGCGAGGCATCGGAGCTTGAAGTTAAGGAATGGTTGAGAAACCTTAAAAATTTTCGCAAGTCTGATACTCGAAACCAATAACTGGAATGGCCCAGGGGAAAAGTACACATACCGTTGTAATCGGACAAGTTTCTGGTTTCAGATTCAACAGGAATTTCTCGAGTTCGTCAATCAGTTCGCGAGATATGGGAGTGTGAAATTAAGGAACGGTTGAGAAACCATCAAAATTTTTGCAAGTCTGATACTCGAAACCAATAACTACAATGGCCTAGGGGAAAAATACACATAGCGTTGTAATCGGGAGAGATTCTATTTTCAGATGCAACAGGAATTTCTCGAGTTCGTCATTCCGTTCGCGAGATATGGGAGTTTGAAGTTAAGGAATGGTTGAGAAACCATCAAAATTTTCGCAATTCTGATGCTAGAAACGAATAACTGGAATGACCTAGGGGAAAAGTACACACACCATTGTAATCGGTCGAGCTTCTGCTTTCAGATGCAACAGGAATTTCTCGAGTTCGTCAATCGGTTCGCGAGATATGGGAGTTTGAAGTTAAGGAATGGTTGAGAAACCATCAAAATTTTCGCAATTCTGATGCTAGAAACGAATAACTCGAATGACCTATGGGAAAAGTACACACACCATTGTAATCGGGCAAGTTTCTACTTTCAGAGGCGACAGGAACTTCTCGAGTTCGCCAATCCGTTCGCGAGGCATCGGAGCTTGATGTTAAGGAATGGTTGAGAAACCTTAAAAATTTTCGCAAGTCTGATACTCGAAACCAATAACTGGAATGGCCCAGGGGAAAAGTACACATACCGTTGTAATCGGACAAGTTTCTGGTTTCAGATTCAACAGGAATTTCTCGAGTTCGTCAATCAGTTCGCGAGATATGGGAGTGTGAAATTAAGGAACGGTTGAGAAACCATCAAAATTTTTGCAAGTCTGATACTCGAAACCAATAACTACAAAGGCCTAGGGGAAAAATACACATACCGTTGTAATCGGGCTAGTTTCTACTTTCAGATGCAACAGGAATCTCTCGAGTTCGTCAATCGGTTCGCGAGATATGGGCGTTTGAAGTTAAGGAATGGTTGAGAAACCATCAAAATTTTCGCAATTCTGATGCTAGAAACGAATAACTCGACTGACCTAGGGGAAAAGTACACACACCATTGTAATCGGGCAAGTTTCTACTTTCAGAGGCGACAGGAACTTCTCGAATTCGCCAATCCGTTCGCGAGGCATCGGAGTTTGAAGTTAAGGAATGGTTGAGAAACCATCAAAATTTTCGCAAGTTTGATACTCGAAACCAATAACTACAATGGCCTAGGGCAAAAATACACATACCGTTTTAATCGGGCGAGTTTCTGCTTTCAGATGCAATAGGAAATTCTCGAGTTCGTTAGTCCGTTCGCGAGATATGGGAGTTTGAAGTTAAGGAATGGTTGAGAAACCATAAAAATTTTCGCAAGTCTGATACTCGAAACCAATAACTGGAATGGCCCAGGGGAAAAGTACACATACCGTTGTAATCGGACAAGTTTCTGGTTTCAGATGCAACAGGAATTTCTCGAGTTCGTCAATCGGTTCGCGAGATATGGGAGTTTGAAATTAAGGAATGGTTGAGAAACCATCACAATTTTCGCAAGTCTGATACTCGAAACCAATAACTACTATGGCCTAGGGAAAAATACACATACCTTTGTAATCGGGCGTGATTCTACTTTCAGATGCAATAGGAATTTCTTGAGGTCGTCAATCCGTTCGCGTGATATGGGAGTGTGAAATTAAGGAACGGTTGAGAAACCATCAAAATTTTTGCAAGTCTGATACTCGAAACCAATAACTACAAAGGCCTAGGGGAAAAATACCCATACCGTTGTAATCGGGCGAGTTTCTACTTTCAGATGCAACAGGAATTTCTCGAGTTCGTCAATCGGTTCGCGAGATATGGGAGTTTGAAGTTAAGGAATGGTTGAGAAACCATCAAAATTTTCGCAATTCTGATGCTAGAAACGAATAACTCGAATGACCTATGGGAAAAGTACACACACCATTGTAATCGGGCAAGTTTCTACTTTCAGAGGCGACAGGAACTTCTCGAGTTCGCCAATCCGTTCGCGAGGCATCGGAGCTTGAAGTTAAGGAATGGTTGAGAAACCTTAAAAATTTTCGCAAGTCTGATACTCGAAACCAATAACTGGAATGGCCCAGGGGAAAAGTACACATACCGTTGTAATCGGACAAGTTTCTGGTTTCAGATTCAACAGGAATTTCTCGAGTTCGTCAATCAGTTCGCGAGATATGGGAGTGTGAAATTAAGGAACGGTTGAGAAACCATCAAAATTTTTGCAAGTCTGATACTCGAAACCAATAACTACAAAGGCCTAGGGGAAAAATACACATACCGTTGTAATCTGGCTAGTTTCTACTTTCAGATGCAACAGGAATCTCTCGAGTTCGTCAATCGGTTCGCGAGATATGGGCGTTTGAAGTTAAGGAATGGTTGAGAAGCCATCAAAATTTTCGCAATTCTAATGCTAGAAACGAATAACTCGACTGACCTAGGGGAAAAGTACACACACCATTGTAATCGGGCAAGTTTCTACTTTCAGAGGCGACAGGAAATTCTCGAATTCGCCAATCCGTTCGCGAGGCATCGGAGTTTGAAGTTAAGGAATGGTTGAGAAACCATCAAAATTTCGCAAGTCTGATACTCGAAACCAATAACTACAAAGGCCTAGGAGAAAAGTACACATACCGTTGTAATCGGCGAGTTTCTACTTTCAGATGCAACAGGAATTTCTCGAGTTCGTCATTCCGTTCGCGAGATATGGGTGTATGAAGGTAAGGAATGGTTGAGAAACCATCAAAATTTTCGCAAGTCTGATTCTCGAAACCAATAACTACAATGGCCTAGGGGAAAAATACACATAGCGTTGTAATCGGGAGAGATTCTATATTCAGATGCAACAGGAATTTCTCGAGTTCGCCAATCCGTTCGCGAGGCATCGGAGCTTGAAGTTAAGGAATGGTTGAGAAACCATAAAAGTTTTCGCAAGTCTGATACTCGAAACCAATAACTGGAATGGCCCAAGGGAAAAGTACACATACCGTTGTAATCGGACAAGTTTCTGGTTTCAGATGCAACAGGAATTTCTCGAGTTCGTCAATCGGTTCGCGAGATATGGGCGTTTGAAGTTAAGGAATGGTTGAGAAACCATCAAAATTTTCGCAATTCTGATGCTAGAAACGGATAACTGAAATGACCTACGGGAAAAGTACACATACCGTTGTAATCGGTCGAGCTTCTGCTTTCAGATGCAACAGCAATTTCTCGAGTTCGTCAATCCGTTCGCGAGATATGGGAGTGTGAAATTAAGGAACGGTTGAGAAACCATCAAAATTTTTGCAAGTCTGATACTCGAAACCAATAACTACAAAGGCCTAGGGGAAAAATACACATACCGTTGTAATCGGACGAGTTTCTACTTTCAGATGCAACAGGAATTTCTCGAGTTCGTCAATCCGTTCGCGAGATATGGGAGTTTGAAATTAAGGAACGGTTGAGAAACCATCAAAATTTTCGCTGGTCTGATACTCGAAACCAATAACTACTATGGCCTAGGGGAAAAATGCACATACCTTTGTGATCGGGCGAGTTTCTACTTTCAGATGCAACAGGAATTTCTCGAGTTCGTCAATCCGTTCGCGAGATATGCGTGTTTGAAGTTAAAGAATGGTTGAGAAACCATCAAAATTTTCGCAAGTCTGATTCTCGAAACCAATAACTACAATGGCCTAGGGGAAAAACACACATAGCGTTGTAATCGGGAGAGATTCTATATTCAGATGCAACAGGAATTTCTCGAGTTCGTCAATTCGTTCGCGAGATATGGGAGTTTGAAGTTAAGGAATGGTTGAGAAACCATCAAAATTTTCGCAAGTCTGATACTCGAAACCAATAACTACAAAGGCCTAGGGGAAAAATGCACATTCCGTTGTAATCGGGCGAGTTTCTACTTTCAGATGCAACAGGAATTTCTCGAGTTCGTCATTCCGTTCGCGAGAGATGGGTGTATGAAGATAAGGAATGGTTGAGAAACCATCAAAATTTTCGCTGGTCTGATACTCGAAACCAATAACTGGAATGGCCTAGTTCAAAAATACACATACCTTTGTAATCAGGCTAGTTTCTACTTTCAGATGCAACAGGAGTTTCTCGAGTTCGCCAATCCGTTCGCGAGATATGGGAGTTTGAAGTTAAAGAATGGTTGAGAAACCATCAAAATTTTCGCAAGTCTGATTCTCGAAACCAATAACTACAATGGCCTAGGGGAAAAATACACATAGCGTTGTAATCGGGAGAGATTCTATTTTCCGATGCAACAGGAATTTCTCGAGTTCGTCATTCCGTTCGCGAGAGATGGGTGTATGAAGGTAAGGAATGGTTGAGAAACCATCAAAATTTTCGCTGGTCTGATACTCGAAACCAATAACTGGAATGGCCTAGTTCAAAAATACACATACCTTTGTAATCAGGCTAGTTTCTACTTTCAGATGCAACAGGAGTTTCTCGAGTTCGTCAATCGGTTCGCGAGATATGGGAGTTTGAAGTTAAGGAATGGTTGAGAAACCATCACAATTTTCGCAAATCTGTTACTCGAAACCAATAACTACAATGGCCTAGGGGAAAAATACACATAGCGTTGTAATCGGGAGAGATTCTATATTCAGATGCAACAGGAATTTCTCGAGTTCGTCATTCCGTTCGCGAGATATGGGAGTTTGAAGTTAAGGAATTGTTGAGAAACCATCAAAATTTTCGCAAGTTTGATACTCGAAACCAATAACTACAATGGCCTAGGGCAAAAATACACATACCGCTTTAATCGGGCAAGTTTCTACTTTCAGAGGCGACAGGAACTTCTCGAGTTCGCCAATCCGTTCGCGAGGCATCGGAGCTTGAAGTTAAGGAATGGTTGAGAAACCATAAAAGTTTTCGCAAGTCTGATACTCGAAACCAATAACTGGAATGGCCCAAGGGAAAAGTACACATACCGTTGTAATCGGACAAGTTTCTGGTTTCAGATGCAACAGGAATTTCTCGAGTTCGTCAATCGGTTCGCGAGATATGGGAGTGTGAAATTAAGGAACGGTTGAGAAACCATCAAAATTTTTGCAAGACTGATACTCGAAACCAATAACTACAAAGGCCTAGGGGAAAAATACACATACCGTTGTAATCGGACGAGTTTCTACTTTCAGATGCAACAGGAATTTCTCGAGTTCGTCAATCGGTTCGCGAGATATGGGCGTTTGAAGTTAAGGAATGGTTGAGAAACCATCAAAATTTTCGCAATTCTGATGCTAGAAACGGATAACTGAAATGACCTACGGGAAAAGTACACATACCGTTGTAATCGGTCGAGCTTCTGCTTTCAGATGCAACAGCAATTTCTCGAGTTCGTCAATCCGTTCGCGAGATATGGGAGTGTGAAATTAAGGAACGGTTGAGAAACCATCAAAATTTTTGCAAGTCTGATACTCGAAACCAATAACTACAAAGGCCTAGGGGAAAAATACACATACCGTTGTAATCGGACGAGTTTCTACTTTCAGATGCAACAGGAATTTCTCGAGTTCGTCAATCCGTTCGCGAGATATGGGAGTTTGAAATTAAGGAACGGTTGAGAAACCATCAAAATTTTCGCTGGTCTGATACTCGAAACCAATAACTACTATGGCCTAGGGGAAAAATGCACATACCTTTGTGATCGGGCGAGTTTCTACTTTCAGATGCAACAGGAATTTCTCGAGTTCGTCAATCCGTTCGCGAGATATGCGTGTTTGAAGTTAAAGAATGGTTGAGAAACCATCAAAATTTTCGCAAGTCTGATTCTCGAAACCAATAACTACAATGGCCTAGGGGAAAAACACACATAGCGTTGTAATCGGGAGAGATTCTATATTCAGATGCAACAGGAATTTCTCGAGTTCGTCAATCCGTTCGCGAGATATGGGAGTTTGAAGTTAAGGAATGGTTGAGAAACCATCAAAATTTTCGCAAGTCTGATACTCGAAACCAATAACTACAAAGGCCTAGGGGAAAAATGCACATTCCGTTGTAATCGGGCGAGTTTCTACTTTCAGATGCAACAGGAATTTCTCGAGTTCGTCATTCCGTTCGCGAGAGATGGGTGTATGAAGATAAGGAATGGTTGAGAAACCATCAAAATTTTCGCTGGTCTGATACTCGAAACCAATAACTGGAATGGCCTAGTTCAAAAATACACATACCTTTGTAATCAGGCTAGTTTCTACTTTCAGATGCAACAGGAGTTTCTCGAGTTCGCCAATCCGTTCGCGAGATATGGGAGTTTGAAGTTAAAGAATGGTTGAGAAACCATCAAAATTTTCGCAAGTCTGATTCTCGAAACCAATAACTACAATGGCCTAGGGGAAAAATACACATAGCGTTGTAATCGGGAGAGATTCTATTTTCAGATGCAACAGGAATTTCTCGAGTTCGTCATTCCGTTCGCGAGATATGGGAGTTTGAAGTTAAGGAATGGTTGAGAAACCATCAAAATTTTCGCAATTCTGATGCTAGAAACGAATAACTGGAATGACCTAGGGGAAAAGTACACACACCATTGTAATCGGTCGAGCTTCTGCTTTCAGATGCAACAGGAATTTCTCGAGTTCGTCAATCGGTTCGCGAGATATGGGAGTTTGAAGTTAAGGAATGGTTGAGAAACCATCAAAATTTTCGCAATTCTGATGCTAGAAACGAATAACTCGAATGACCTATGGGAAAAGTACACACACCATTGTAATCGGGCAAGTTTCTACTTTCAGAGGCGACAGGAACTTCTCGAGTTCGCCAATCCGTTCGCGAGGCATCGGAGCTTGAAGTTAAGGAATGGTTGAGAAACCTTAAAAATTTTCGCAAGTCTGATACTCGAAACCAATAACTGGAATGGCCCAGGGGAAAAGTACACATACCGTTGTAATCGGACAAGTTTCTGGTTTCAGATTCAACAGGAATTTCTCGAGTTCGTCAATCAGTTCGCGAGATATGGGAGTGTGAAATTAAGGAACGGTTGAGAAACCATCAAAATTTTTGCAAGTCTGATACTCGAAACCAATAACTACAAAGGCCTAGGGGAAAAATACACATACCGTTGTAATCGGGCTAGTTTCTACTTTCAGATGCAACAGGAATCTCTCGAGTTCGTCAATCGGTTCGCGAGATATGGGCGTTTGAAGTTAAGGAATGGTTGAGAAACCATCAAAATTTTCGCAATTCTGATGCTAGAAACGAATAACTCGACTGACCTAGGGGAAAAGTACACACACCATTGTAATCGGGCAAGTTTCTACTTTCAGAGGCGACAGGAACTTCTCGAATTCGCCAATCCGTTCGCGAGGCATCGGAGTTTGAAGTTAAGGAATGGTTGAGAAACCATCAAAATTTTCGCAAGTTTGATACTCGAAACCAATAACTACAATGGCCTAGGGCAAAAATACACATACCGTTTTAATCGGGCGAGTTTCTGCTTTCAGATGCAATAGGAAATTCTCGAGTTCGTTAGTCCGTTCGCGAGATATGGGAGTTTGAAGTTAAGGAATGGTTGAGAAACCATCAAAATTTTCGCAAATCTGATACTCGAAAACAATAGCTGGAATGGTCTAGGGGAAAAGTACACACACCATTGTAATCGGGCGAGTTTCTACTTTCACATGCAACAGGAATTTCTCGAGTTCGGCAATCCGTTCGCGAGATATGGGAGTTTGAAGTTAAGGAATGGTTGAGGAACCATCAAAATTTTCGCAACTCTGATACTCGAAAACAATAACTGGAATGGCCTAGGGGAAAAGCACACACGCCATTGTAATCGGGCGAGATTCTACTTTCAGATGCAACAGGAATTAATGGAGGTCGTCAATCCGTTCGCGAGATATGGGAGTTTGAATTTAAGGAATGGTTGAGAAACTATCAAAATTTTCGCAAGTCTGATAATCGAAACCAATAACTACAAAGGCCTAGGGGAAAAGTACACATACCGTTGTAATCGGGCGAGTGTCTACTTTCACGTGCAACAGGAATGTCTCGCGTTCGTCAATCCGTTCGCGAGATGTGGAAGTGTGAAATTAAGGAATGGTTGAGAAACCATCAAAATTTTCGCAAGTCTGATAATCGAAACCAATAGCTGGAATGGTCTAGGGGAAAAGTACACACACCATTGTAATCGGGCGAGTTTCTACTTTCACATGCAACAGGAATTTCTGGAGTTCGGCAATCCGTTCGCGAGATATGGGAGTTTGAAGTTAAGGAATGGTTGTGAAACCATCAAAATTTTCGAAAGTCTGATACTCGAAACCAATAACTACAAAGGCCTAGGGGAAAAGTACACATACCATTGTAATCGGGCGAGTTTCAACTTTCAGATACAATAGGAAATTCTCGAGTTCGTCAATCCGTTCGCGAGATATGGAAGTGTGAAGTTAAGGAATGGTTGTGAAACGATCAAAATTTTCGCTGGTCTGATACTCAAAACCAATAACTGGAATGGCCTAGGGCAAAAACGCACATAGCGTTGTAACCGGTCGAGTTTCCACTTTTAGATGCAACAGGAATTTCTCGAGTTCGTCAACCCGTTCGCGAGATATGGAAGTGTGAAGTTAAGGAATGGTTGAGAAACCATCAAAATTTTCGCAAATCTGATACTCGAAACTAATAACAACAATGGCCCAGGGGAAAGCACAGATACCGTTGTAATCGGGCGAGTTTCTGCTTTCAGATGCAATAGGAAATTCTCGAGTTCGTCAATCCGTTCGCGAGATATGGAAGTGTGAAGTTATGAAATGGTTGTGAAACCATCAAAATTTTCGCTGGTCTGATACTCGAAACCACTAACTGGAATGGCCTAGTGCAAAAATACACATACCGTTGTAACCGGTCAAGTTTCCACTTTCAGGTGCAACAGGAATTTCTCGAGTTCGTCAATCCGTTCGCGAGATATGGGAGTTTGGTGTTAAGGAATGGTTGAGAAACCATCAAAATTTTCGCTGGTCTGATACTCGAAACCAATAACTACAAAGGCCTACGGGAAAAATACACATACCTTTGTAATCGGGCTAGTTTCCACTTTCACATGCAACAGGAACTTCTCGAGTTCGTCAATCCGTTCGCGAGATATGGAAGTGTGAAGTTAAGGAATGGTTGTGAAACCATCAAAATTTTCGCTTGTCTGATACTCAAAACCAATAACTGGAATGGCCTAGGGCAAAAACACACATACCGTTGTAACCGGTCGAGTTTCCACTTTCAGATGCAACAGGAATTTCTCGAGTCCGTCAACCCGTTCGCGAAATATGGGAGTTTGATGTTAAGGAATGGTTGAGAAACCATCAAAATTTTCGCAAATCTGAAACTCGAAACTAATAACAACAATGGCCCAGGGGAAAGCACAGATACCGTTGTAATCGGGCGAGTTTCTGCTTTCAAATGCAATAGGAAATTCTCGAGTTCGTCAGTCCGTTCTCGAGATATGGGAGTTTGAATTTCAGGAATGGTTGAGAAACCATCAAAATTTTGGCATATCTGATACTTGAAACCAATAACTACAAAGGCCTAGGGGAAAAATACACATACCGTTGTAATCGGGCGAGTTTCTACTTTCACATGCAACAGGAATTTGTCGAGTTCGTCAATCCGTTCTCGAGATATGGGAGTTTGAATTTAAGGAATGCTTGAGAAACCATCAAAATTTTCGGAAGTCTGATACTCGAAACCAATAACTACAAAGGCCTAGGGGAAAAATACACATACCGTTGTAATCGGGCGAGTTTCTACTTTCACCTGCAACAGGAATTTCTCGAGTTCGTCATTCCGTTCGCGAGATATGGGAGTTTGAAGTTAAGGAATGGTTGAGAAACCATCAAAATTTTCGCAAGTCTGATACTTGAAACCAATAACTACAACGGCCTAGGGGAAAAATACACATACCGTTGTAATCGGGCGAGTTTCTACTTTCACCTGCAACAGGAATTTCTCGAGTTCGTCAATCCGTTCGCGAGATATGGGAGTTTGAAGTTAAGGAATGGTTGAGATACCATCAAAATTTTCGCAAGTCTGATACATGAAACCAATAACTACAACGGCCTAGGGGCAAAATACACATACCGTTGTAATTGGGAGAGTTTCTACTTTCAGATGCAACAGAAATTTCTCGAGTTCGTCAATCCGTTCTCGAGATATGGGAGTTTGAAGTTAAGGAATGCTTGAGAAACCATCAAAATTTTCGGAAGTCTGATACTCGAAACCAATAACTACAAAGGCCTAGGGGAAAAATACACATACCGTTGTAATCGGGCGAGTTTCTACTTTCACCTGCAACAGGAGTTTCTCGAGTTCGTCAATCCGTTCGCGAGATATGGGAGTTTGAATTTCAGGAATGGTTGAGAAACCATCAAAATTTTGGCAAGTCTGATACTTGAAACATATAACTACAACGGCCTAGGGGCAAAATACACATACCGTTGTAATTGGGAGAGTTTCTACTTTCAGATGCAATAGGAAATTCTCGAGTTCGTCAATCCGTTCTCGAGATATGGGAGTTTGAAGTTAAGGAATGCTTGAGAAACCATCAAAATTTTCGGAAGTCTGATACTCGAAACCAATAACTACAAAGGCCTAGGGGAAAAATACACATACCGTTGTAATCGGGCGAGTTTCTACTTTCACATGCAACAGGAATTTCTCGAGTTCGTCAATCCGTTCGCGAGATATGGGAGTTTGAAGTTAAGGAATGGTTGAGAAACCATCAAAATTTTCGCAAGTCTGATACTTGAAACCAATAACTACCACGGCCTAGGCGCAAAATACACACACCGTTGTAATTGGGAGAGTTTCTACTTTCAGATGAAACAGAAATTTCTCGAGTTCGGCAATCCGTTCGCGAGATATGGGAGTTTGAAGTTAAGGAATGCTTGAGAAACCATCAAAATTTTCGGAAGTCTGATACTCGAAACCAATAACTACAAAGGCCTAGGGGAAAAATACACATACCGTTGTAATCGGGCGAGTTTCTACTTTCACCTGCAACAGGAATTTCTCGAGGTCGTCAATCCGTTCGCGAGATATGGGAGTTTGAAGTTATGGAATGGTTGAGAAACCATCAAAATTTTCGCAAGTCTGATACTTGAAACCAATAACTACAACGGCCTAGGGGCAAAATACACATACCGTTGTAATTGGGAGAGTTTCTACTTTCAGATGCAACAGAAATTTCTCGAGTTCGGCAATCCGTTCGCGAGATATGGGAGTTAGAAGTTAAAGAATGCTTGAGAAACCATCAAAATTTTCGAAAGTCTGATACTCGAAACCAATAACAACTATGGCCCAGAGGAAAAACACACATACCGTTGTAATCGGGCGAGTTTCTGCTTTCAGATGCAATAGGAAATTCTCGAGTTCGTCAATCCGTTCTCGAGATATGGGAGTTTGAAGTTAAGGAATGCTTGAGAAACCATCAAAATTTTCGGAAATCTGATACTCGAAACCAATAACTACAAAGGCCTAGGGGAAAAATACACATACCGTTGTAATCGGGCGAGTTTCTACTTTCACCTGCAACAGGAATTTCTCGAGTTCGTCAATCCGTTCGCGAGATATGGGAGTTTGAAGTTAAGGAATGGTTGAGAAACCATCAAAATTTTCGCAAGTCTGATACTTGAAACCAATAACTACAACGGCCTAGGGGCAAAATACACATACCGTTGTAATTGGGAGAGTTTCTACTTTCAGATGCAACAGAAATTTCTCGAGTTCGGCAATCCGTTCGCGAGATATGGGAGTTTGAAGTTAAGGAATGCTTGAGAAACCATCAAAATTTTCGAAAGTCTGATACTCGAAACCAATAACAACTATGGCCCAGAGGAAAAACACACATACCGTTGTAATCGGGCGAGTTTCTGCTTTCAGATGCAATAGGAAATTCTCGAGTTCGTCAATCCGTTCTCGAGATATGGGAGTTTGAAGTTAAGGAATGCTTGAGAAACCATCAAAATTTTCGGAAGTCTGATACTCGAAACCAATAACTACAAAGGCCTAGGGAAAAATACACATACCGTTGTAATCGGGCGAGTTTCTACTTTCACATGCAACAGGAATTTTTCGAGTTCGTCAATCCGTTCGCGAGATATGGGAGTTTGAAGTTAAGGAATGGTTGAGAAACCATCAAAATTTTCGCAAGTCTGATACTTGAAACCAATAACTACAACGGCCTAGGGGCAAGATACACATACCGTTGTAATTGGGAGAGTTTCTACTTTCAGATGCAACAGAAATTTCTCGAGTTCGGCAATCCGTTCGCGAGATATGGGAGTTTGAAGTTAAGGAATGGTTGAGAAACCATCAAAATTTTCGCAAATCTGATACCTGAAACCAATAACTACAACGGCCTAGGGGCAAAATACACATACCGTTGTAATTGGGAGAGTTTCTACTTTCAGATGCAACAGAAATTTCTCGAGTTCGGCAATCCGTTCGCGAGATATGGGAGTTTGAAGTTAAGGAATGCTTGAGAAACCATCAAAATTTTCGAAAGTCTGATACTCGAAACCAATAACTACAAAGGCCTAGGGGAAAAATACACATACCGTTGTAATCGGGCGAGTTTCTACTTTCACCTGCAACAGGAATTTCTCGAGTTCGTCAATCCGTTCGCGAGATATGGGAGTTTGAATTTAAGGAATGGTTGAGAAACCATCAAAATTTTCGTAAGTCTGATACTTGAAACCAATAGCTACAACGGCCTAGGGGCAAAATACACATACCGTTGTAATTGGGAGAGTTTCTACTTTCAGATGCAACAGGAATTTCTCGAGTTCGTCAATCCGTTCGCGAGATATGGGAGTTTGAAGTTAAGGAATGGTTGAGTAACCATCAAAATTTTCGCAAGTCTGATACATGAAACCAATAACTACAACGGCCTAGGGGCAAAATACACATACCGTTGTAATCGGGCGAGTTTCTGCTTTCAGATGCAATAGGAAATTCTCGAGTTCGTCAATCCGTTCTCGAGATATGGGAGTTTGAAGTTAAGGAATGCTTGAGAAACCATCAAAATTTTCGGAAATCTGATACTCGAAACCAATAACTACAAAGGCCTAGGGGAAAAATACACATACCGTTGTAATCGGGCGAGTTTCTACTTTCACCTGCAACAGGAATTTCTCGAGTTCGTCAATCCGTTCGCGAGATATGGGAGTTTGAATTTAAGGAATGGTTGAGAAACCATCAAAATTTTCGCAAGTCTGATACTTGAAACCAATAGCTACAACGGCCTAGGGGCAAAATACACATACCGTTGTAATTGGGAGAGTTTCTACTTTCAGATGCAACAGAAATTTCTCGAGTTCGGCAATCCGTTCGCGAGATATGGGAGTTTGAAGTTAAAGAATGCTTGAGAAACCATCAAAATTTTCGAAAGTCTGATACTCGAAACCAATAACAACTATGGCCCAGAGGAAAAACACACATACCGTTGTAATCGGGCGAGTTTCTGCTTTCAGATGCAATAGGAAATTCTCGAGTTCGTCAATCCGTTCTCGAGATATGGGAGTTTGAAGTTAAGGAATGCTTGAGAAACCATCAAAATTTTCGGAAATCTGATACTCGAAACCAATAACTACAAAGGCCTAGGGGAAAAATACACATACCGTTGTAATCGGGCGAGTTTCTACTTTCACCTGCAACAGGAATTTCTCGAGTTCGTCAATCCGTTCGCGAGATATGGGAGTTTGAATTTAAGGAATGGTTGAGAAACCATCAAAATTTTCGCAAGTCTGATACTTGAAACCAATAACTACAACGGCCTAGGGGCAAAATACACATACCGTTGTAATTGGGAGAGTTTCTACTTTCAGATGCAAAAGAAATTTCTCTAGTTCGGCAATCCGTTCGCGAGATATGGGAGTTTGAAGTTAAGGAATGCTTGAGAAACCATCAAAATTTTCGAAAGTCTGATACTCGAAACCAATAACAACTATGGCCCAGAGGAAAAACACACATACCGTTGTAATCGGGCGAGTTTCTGCTTTCAGATGCAATAGGAAATTCTCGAGTTCGTCAATCCGTTCTCGAGATATGGGAGTTTGAAGTTAAGGAATGCTTGAGAAACCATCATAATTTTCGGAAGTCTGATACTCGAAACCAATAACTACAAAGGCCTAGGGGGAAAATACACATACCGTTGTAATCCGGCGAGTTTCTACTTTCACATGCAACAGGAATTTCTCGAGTTCGTCAATCCGTTCGCGAGATATGGGAGTTTGAAGTTAAGGAATGGTTGAGCAACCATCAAAATTTTCGCAAGTCTGATACATGAAACCAATAACTACAACGGCCTAGGGGCAAAATACACATACGGTTGTAATTGGGAGAGTTTCTACTTTCAGATGCAACAGAAATTTCTCGAGTTCGTCAATCCGTTCTCGAGATATGGGAGTTTGAAGTTAAGGAATGCTTGAGAAACCATCAAAATTTTCGGAAGTCTGATACTCGAAACCAATAACTACAAAGGCCTAGGGGAAAAATACACATACCGTTGTAATCGGGCGAGTTTCTACTTTCACATGCAACAGGAATTTTTCGAGTTCGTCAATCCGTTCGCGAGATATGGGAGTTTGAAGTTAAGGAATGGTTGAGAAACCATCAAAATTTTCGCAAGTCTGATACTTGAAACCAATAACTACAACGGCCTAGGGGCAAAATACACGTACCGTTGTAATTGGGAGAGTTTCTACTTTCAGATGCAACAGAAATTTCTCGAGTTCGGCAATCCGTTCGCGAGATATGGGAGTTTGAAGTTAAAGAATGCTTGAGAAACCATCAAAATTTTCGAAAGTCTGATACTCCAAACCAATAACAACTATGGCCCAGAGGAAAAACACACATACCGTTGTAATCGGGCGAGTTTCTGCTTTCAGATGCAATAGGAAATTCTCGAGTTCGTCAATCCGTTCTCGAGATATGGGAGTTTGAAGTTAAGGAATGCTTGAGAAACCATCAAAATTTTCGGAAATCTGATACTCGAAACCAATAACTACAAAGGCCTAGGGGAAAAATACACATACCGTTGTAATCGGGCGAGTTTCTACTTTCACCTGCAACAGGAGTTTCTCGAGTTCGTCAATCCGTTCTCGAGATATGGGAGTTTGAAGTTAAGGAATGCTTGAGAAACCATCAAAATTTTCGCAAGTCTGATACTTGAAACCAATAACTACAACGGCCAAGGGGCAAAATACACATACCGTTGTAATTGGGAGAGTTTCTACTTTCAGATGCAACAGAAATTTCTCGAGTTCGGCAATCCGTTCGCGAGATATGGGAGTTTGAAGTTAAGGAATGCTTGAGAAACCATCAAAATTTTCGAAAGTCTGATACTCGAAACCAATAACAACTATGGCCCAGAGGAAAAACACACATACCGTTGTAATCGGGCGAGTTTCTGCTTTCAGATGCAATAGGAAATTCTCGAGTTCGTCAATCCGTTCTCGAGATATGGGAGTTTGAAGTTAAGGAATGCTTGAGAAACCATCATAATTTTCGGAAGTCTGATACTCGAAACCAATAACTACAAAGGCCTAGGGGGAAAATACACATACCGTTGTAATCCGGCGAGTTTCTACTTTCACATGCAACAGGAATTTCTCGAGTTCGTCAATCCGTTCGCGAGATATGGGAGTTTGAAGTTAAGGAATGGTTGAGCAACCATCAAAATTTTCGCAAGTCTGATACATGAAACCAATAACTACAACGGCCTAGGGGCAAAATACACATACGGTTGTAATTGGAAGAGTTTCTACTTTCAGATGCAACAGAAATTTCTCGAGTTCGTCAATCCGTTCTCGAGATATGGGAGTTTGAAGTTAAGGAATGCTTGAGAAACCATCAAAATTTTCGGAAGTCTGATACTCGAAACCAATAACTACAAAGGCCTAGGGGAAGAATACGCATACCGTTGTAATCGGGCGAGTTTCTACTTTCACATGCAACAGGAATTTTTCGAGTTCGTCAATCCGTTCGCGAGATATGGGAGTTTGAAGTTAAGGAATGGTTGAGAAACCATCAAAATTTTCGCAAGTCTGATACTTGAAACCAATAACTACAACGGCCTAGGGGCAAAATACACATACCGTTGTAATTGGGAGAGTTTCTACTTTCAGATGCAACAGAAATTTCTCGAGTTCGGCAATCCGTTCGCGAGATATGGGAGTTTGAAGTTAAAGAATGCTTGAGAAACCATCAAAATTTTCGAAAGTCTGATACTCCAAACCAATAACAACTATGGCCCAGAGGAAAAACACACATACCGTTGTAATCGGGCGAGTTTCTGCTTTCAGATGCAATAGGAAATTGTCGAGTTCGTCAATCCGTTCTCGAGATATGGGAGTTTGAAGTTAAGCAATGCTTGAGAAACCATCAAAATTTTCGGAAATCTGATACTCGAAACCAATAACTACAAAGGCCTAGGGGAAAAATACACATACCGTTGTAATCGGGCGAGTTTCTACTTTCACCTGCAACAGGAATTTCTCGAGTTCGTCAATCCGTTCGCGAGATATGGGAGTTTGAATTTAAGGAATGGTTGAGAAACCATCAAAATTTTCGCAAGTCTGATACTTGAAACCAATAACTACAACGGCCTAGGGGCAAAATACACATACCGTTGTAATTGGGAGAGTTTCTACTTTCAGATGCAACAGAAATTTCTCGAGTTCGGAAATCCGTTCGCGAGATATGGGAGTTTGAAGTGAAGGAATGCTTGAGAAACCATCAAAATTTTCGAAAGTCTGATACTCGAAACCAATAACAACTATGGCCCAGAGGAAAAACACACATACCGTTGTAATCGGGCGAGTTTCTGCTTTCAGATGCAATAGGAAATTCTCGAGTTCGTCAATCCGTTCTCGAGATATGGGAGTTTGAAGTTAAGGAATGCTTGAGAAACCATCATAATTTTCGGAAGTCTGATACTCGAAACCAATAACTACAAAGGCCTAGGGGGAAAATACACATACCGTTGTAATCCGGCGAGTTTATACTTTCACATGCAACAGGAATTTCTCGAGTTCGTCAATCCGTTCGCGAGATATGGGAGTTTGAAGTTAAGGAATGGTTGAGCAACCATCAAAATTTTCGCAAGTCTGATACATGAAACCAATAACTACAACGGCCTAGGGGCAAAATACACATACGGTTGTAATTGGGAGAGTTTCTACTTTCAGATGCAACAGAAATTTCTCGAGTTCGTCAATCCGTTCTCGAGATATGGGAGTTTGAAGTTAAGGAATGCTTGAGAAACCATCAAAATTTTCGGAAGTCTGATACTCGAAACCAATAACTACAAAGGCCTAGGGGAAAAATACACATACCGTTGTAATCGGGCGAGTTTCTACTTTCACATGCAACAGGAATTTTTCGAGTTCGTCAATCCATTCGCGAGATATGGGAGTTTGAAGTTAAGGAATGGTTGAGAAACCATCAAAATTTTCGGAAATCTGATACTCGAAACCAATAACTACAAAGGCCTAGGGGAAAAATACACATACCGTTGTAATCGGGCGAGTTTCTACTTTCACCTGCAACAGGAATTTCTCGAGTTCGTCAATCCGTTCGCGAGATATGGGAGTTTGAATTTAAGGAATGGTTGAGAAACCATCAAAATTTTCGCAAGTCTGATACTTGAAACCAATAACTACAACGGCCTAGGGGCAAAATACACATACCGTTGTAATTGGGAGAGTTTCTACTTTCAGATGCAACAGAAATTTCTCGAGTTCGGCAATCCGTTCGCGAGATATGGGAGTCTGAAGTTAAGGAATGCTTGAGAAACCATCAAAATTTTCGAAAGTCTGATACTCGAAACCAATAACAACTATGGCCCAGAGGAAAAACACACATACCGTTGTAATCGGGCGAGTTTCTGCTTTCAGATGCAATAGGAAATTCTCGAGTTCGTCAATCCGTTCTCGAGATATGGGAGTTTGAAGTTAAGGAATGCTTGAGAAACCATCATAATTTTCGGAAGTCTGATACTCGAAACCAATAACTACAAAGGCCTAGGGGGAAAATACACATACCGTTGTAATCCGGCGAGTTTCTACTTTCACATGCAACAGGAATTTCTCGAGTTCGTCAATCCGTTCGCGAGATATGGGAGTTTGAAGTTAAGGAATGGTTGAGCAACCATCAAAATTTTCGCAAGTCTGATACATGAAACCAATAACTACAACGGCCTAGGGGCAAAATACACATACGGTTGTAATTGGGAGAGTTTCTACTTTCAGATGCAACAGAAATTTCTCGAGTTCGTCAATCCGTTCTCGAGATATGGGAGTTTGAAGTTAAGGAATGCTTGAGAAACCATCAAAATTTTCGGAAGTCTGATACTCGAAACCAATAACTACAAAGGCCTAGGGGAAAAATACACATACCGTTGTAATCGGGCGAGTTTCTACTTTCACATGCAACAGGAATTTTTCGAGTTCGTCAATCCGTTCGCGAGATATGGGAGTTTGAAGTTAAGGAATGGTTGAGAAACCATCAAAATTTTCGCAAGTCTGATACTTGAAACCAATAACTACAACGGCCTAGGGGCAAAATACACGTACCGTTGTAATTGGGAGAGTTTCTACTTTCAGATGCAACAGAAATTTCTCGAGTTCGGCAATCCGTTCGCGAGATATGGGAGTTTGAAGTTAAAGAATGCTTGAGAAACCATCAAAATTTTCGAAAGTCTGATACTCCAAACCAATAACAACTATGGCCCAGAGGAAAAACACACATACCGTTGTAATCGGGCGAGTTTCTGCTTTCAGATGCAATAGGAAATTCTCGAGTTCGTCAATCCGTTCTCGAGATATGGGAGTTTGAAGTTAAGGAATGCTTGAGAAACCATCAAAATTTTCGGAAATCTGATACACGAAACCAATAACTACAAAGCCCTAGGGGAAAAATACACATACCGTTGTAATCGGGCGAGTTTCTACTTTCACCTGCAACAGGAATTTCTCGAGTTCGTCAATCCGTTCGCGAGATATGGGAGTTTGAATTTAAGGAATGGTTGAGAAACCATCAAAATTTTCGCAAGTCTGATACTTGAAACCAATAACTACAACGGCCTAGGGGCAAAATACACATACCGTTGTAATTGGGAGAGTTTCTACTTTCAGATGCAACAGAAATTTCTCGAGTTCGGCAATCCGTTCGCGAGATATGGGAGTTTGAAGTTAAGGAATGCTTGAGAAACCATCAAAATTTTCGAAAGTCTGATACTCGAAACCAATAACAACTATGGCCCAGAGGAAAAACACACATACCGTTGTAATCGGGCGAGTTTCTGCTTTCAGATGCAATAGGAAATTCTCGAGTTCGTCAATCCGTTCTCGAGATATGGGAGTTTGAAGTTAAGGAATGCTTGAGAAACCATCATAATTTTCGGAAGTCTGATACTCGAAACCAATAACTACAAAGGCCTAGGGGGAAAATACACATACCGTTGTAATCCGGCGAGTTTCTACTTTCACATGCAACAGGAATTTCTCGAGTTCGTCAATCCGTTCGCGAGATATGGGAGTTTGAAGTTAAGGAATGGTTGAGCAACCATCAAAATTTTCGCAAGTCTGATACATGAAACCAATAACTACAACGGCCTAGGGGCAAAATACACATACCGTTGTAATTGGGTGAGTTTCTACTTTCAGATGCAACAGAAATTTCTCGAGTTCGTCAATCCGTTCTCGAGATATGGGAGTTTGAAGTTAAGGAATGCTTGAGAAACCATCAAAATTTTCGGAAGTCTGATACTCGAAACCAATAACTACAAAGGCCTAGGGGAAAAATACACATACCGTTGTAATCGGGCGAGTTTCTACTTTCACATGCAACAGGAATTTTTCGAGTTCGTCAATCCGTTCGCGAGATATGGGAGTTTGAAGTTAAGGAATGCTTGAGAAACCATCAAAATTTTCGAAAGTCTGATACTCGAAACCAATAACAACTATGGCCCAGAGGAAAAACACACATACCGTTGTAATCGGGCGAGTTTCTGCTTTCAGATACAATAGGAAATTCTCGAGTTCGTCAATCCGTTCTCGAGATATGGGTGTTTGAAGTTAAGGAATGCTTGAGAAACCATCAAAATTTTCAGAAGTCTGATACTCGAAACCAATAACTACAAAGGCCTAGGGGAAAAATACACATACAGTTGTAATCGGGCGAGTTTCTACTTTCACCTGCAACAGGAGTTTCTCGAGTTCGTCAATCCGTTCTCGAGATATGGGAGTTTGAAGTTAAGGAATGCTTGAGAAACCATCAAAATTTTCGCAAGTCTGATACTTGAAACCAATAACTACAACGGCCTAGGGGCAAAATACACATACCGTTGTAATTGGGAGAGTTTCTACTTTCAGATGCAACAGAAATTTCTCGAGTTCGGCAATCCGTTCGCGAGATATGGCAGTTTGAAGTTAAGGAATGCTTGAGAAACCATCAAAATTTTCGAAAGTCTGATACTCGAAACCAATAACAACTACGGCCCAGAGGAAAAACACACATACCGTTGTAATCGGGCGAGTTTTTGCTTTCAGATGCAATAGGAAATTCTCGAGTTCGTCAATCCGTTCTCGAGATATGGGAGTTTGAAGTTAAGGAATGCTTGAGAAACCATCAAAATTTTCGGAAGTCTGATACTCGAAACCAATAACTACAAATGCCTAGGGGAAAAATACACATACCGTTGTAATCGGTGAGTTTCTACTTTCACCTGCAACAGGAATTTCTCGAGTTCGTCAATCCGTTCGCGAGATATGGGAGTTTGAAGTCAAGGAATGGTTGAGAAACCATCAAAATTTTCGAAAGTCTGTTACTCGAAACCAATAACAACTATGGCCCAGAGGAAAAACACACATACCGTTGTAATCGGGCGAGTTTCTGCTTTCAGATGCAATAGGAAATTCTCGAGTTCGTCAATCCGTTCTCGAGATATGGGAGTTTGAAGTTAAGGAATGCATGAGAAACCATCAAAATTTTCGGAAGTCTGATACTCGAAACCAATAACTACAAAGGCCTAGGGGAAAAATACACATACCGTTGTAATCGGGCGAGTTTCTACTTTCACCTGCAACAGGAATTTCTCGAGTTCGTCAATCCGTTCGCGAGATATGGGAGTTTGAAGTTAAGGAATGCTTGAGAAACCATCAAAATTTTCGCTGGTCTGTTACTCGAAACCATTAACTACAAAGGCCTACGGGAAAAATACACATACCTTTGTAACCGGGCGAGTTTCCACTTTCAGATGCAACAGGAATTTCTCGAGTTCGTCAATCCGTTCGCGAGATATGGGAGTTTGATGTTAAGGAATGGTTGAGAAACCATCAAAATTTTCGCTGGTCTGATACTCGAAACCAATAACTGGAATGGCCTAGAGGAAAAGTACACACACCATTGTAATCGGGCGAGTTACTACTTTCAGATGCAACCGAAATTTCTCGAGTTCGTCAATCCGTTCGCGAGATATGGAAGTGTGAAGTTATGGAATGGTTGTGAAACCATCAAAATTTTCGCTGGTCTGATACTCGAAACCACTAACTGGAATGGCCTAGGGCAAAAATACACATACCTTTGTAACCGGGCGAGTTTCCACTTTCAGATGCAACAGGAATTTCTCGAGTTCGTCAATCCGTTCGCGAGATATGCGTGTTTGAAGTTAAAGAATGGTTGAGAAACCATCAAAATTTTCGCAAGTCTGATTCTCGAAACCAATAACTACAATGGCCTAGGGGAAAAATACACATAGCGTTGTAATCGGGAGAGATTCTATATTCAGATGCAACAGGAATTTCTCGAGTTCGTCATTCCGTTCGCGAGATATGGGAGTTTGAAGTTAAGGAATGGTTGAGAAACCATCAAAATTTTCGCAAGTTTGATACTCGAAACCAATAACTACAATGGCCTAGGGCAAAAATACACATACCGTTTTAATCGGGCGAGTTTCTGCTTTCAGATGCAATAGGAAATTCTCGAGTTCGTTAGTCCGTTCGCGAGATATGGGAGTTTGAAGTTAAGGAATGGTTGAGAAACCATAAAAATTTTCGCAAGTCTGATACTCGAAACCAATAACTGGAATGGCCCAGGGGAAAAGTACACATACCGTTGTAATCGGACAAGTTTCTGGTTTCAGATGCAACAGGAATTTCTCGAGTTCGTCAATCGGTTCGCGAGATATGGGAGTTTGAAGTTAAGGAATGGTTGAGAAACAATCACAATTTTCGCAAATCTGATACTCGAAACCAATAACTACTATGGCCTAGGGAAAAATACACATACCTTTGTAATCGGGCGTGACTCTACTTTCAGATGCAATAGGAATTTCTTGAGGTCGTCAATCCGTTCGCGTGATATGGGAGTGTGAAATTAAGGAACGGTTGAGAAACCATCAAAATTTTTGCAAGTCTGATACTCGAAACCAATAACTGGAATGGCCCAGGGGAAAAGTACACATACCGTTGTAATCGGACAAGTTTCTGGTTTCAGATGCAACAGGAATTTCTCGAGTTCGTCAATCGGTTCGCGAGATATGGGAGTGTGAAATTAAGGAACGGTTGAGAAACCATCAAAATTTTTGCAAGTCTGATACTCGAAACCAATAACTACAAAGGCCTAGGGGAAAAATACACATACCGTTGTAATCGGGCGAGTTTCTACTTTCAGATGCAACAGGAATTTCTCGAGTTCGTCAATCCGTTCGCGAGATATGCGAGTTTGAAGTTAAAGAATGTTTGAGAAACCATCAAAATTTTCGCAAGTCTGATTCTCGAAACCAATAACTACAATGGCCTAGCGGAAAAATACGCATACCGTTGTAATCGGGAGAGTTTCTTCTTCCAGATGCAACCGGAATTTCTCGTGCTCCTCAATCCGTTCGCGAGATATGGTAGTTTGATGTTAAGGAATGGTTGAGAAACCATCACAATTTTCGCAAGTCTGATGCTTGAAACCAATAACTACAACGGCCTAGGGGCAAAATACACATACCGTTGTAATTGGGAGAGTTTCTACTTTCAGATGCAACAGAAATTTCTCGAGTTCGGCAATCCGTTCGCGAGATATGGGAGTTTGAAGTTAAGGAATGCTTGAGAAACCATCAAAATTTTCGAAAGTCTGATACTCGAAACCAATAACAACTATGGCCCAGAGGAAAAACACACATACCGTTGTAATCGGGCGAGTTTCTGCTTTCAGATGCATTAGGAAATTCTCGAGTTCGTCAATCCGTTCTCGAGATATGGGAGTTTGAAGTTAAGGAATGCTTGGGAAACCATCAAAATTTTCGGAAGTCTGATACTCGAAACCAATAACTACAAATGCCTAGGGGGAAAATACACATACCGTTGTAATCCGGCGAGTTTCTACTTTCACATGCAACAGGAATTTCTCGAGTTCGTCAATCCGTTCGCGAGATATGGGAGTTTGAAGTTAAGGAATGGTTGAGAAACCATCAAAATTTTCGCAAGTCTGATACTTGAAACCAATAACTACAACGGCCTAGGGGCAAAATACACATACCGTTGTAATTGGGAGAGTTTCTACTTTCAGATGCAACAGAAATTTCTCGCGTTCGGCAATCCGTTCGCGAGATAAGGGAGTTTGAAGTTAAGGAATGCTTGAGAAGCCATCAAAATTTTCGAAAGTCTGATACTCGAAACCAATAACAACTATGGCCCAGGGGAAAAACACACATACCGTTGTAATCGGGCGAGTTTCTGCTTTCAGATGCAATAGGAAATTCTCGAGTTCGTCAATCCGTTCTCGAGATATGGGAGTTTGAAGTTAAGGAATGCTTGAGAAACCATCAAAATTTTCGGAAGTCTGATACTCGAAACCAATAACTACAAAGGCCTAGGGGAGAAATACACATACCGTTGTAATCGGGCGAGTTTCTACTTTCACATGCAACAGGAATTTCTCGAGTTCGTCAATCCGTTCGCGTGATATGGAAGTGTGAAATTAAGGAATGGTTGAGAAACCATCAAAATTTTCGCAAGTCTGATAATCGAAACCAATAACTACAAAGGCCTAGGGGAAAAGTACACATACCGTTGTAATCGGGCGAGTTTCTACTTTCACGTGCAACAGGAATTTCTCGAGTTCGGCAATCCGTTTGCGATATATGGGAGTTTGAAGTTAAGGAATGGTTGTGAAACCATCAAAATTTTCGCTGGTCTGATACTCGAAACCAATAACTGGAATGGCCTAGAGGAAGAGTACACACACCATTGTAATCGGGCGAGTTTCTTCTTTCAGATGCAACCGAAATTTCTCGAGTTCGTCAATCCGTTCGCGAGATATGGAAGTGTGAAGTTATGGAATGGTTGTGAAACCATCAAAATTTTCGCTGGTCTGATACTCGAAACCACTAACTGGAATGGCCTAGGGCAAAAATACACATACCGTTGTAACCGGTCGAGTTTCCACTTTCAGGTGCAACAGGAATTTCTCGAGTTCGTCAATCCGTTCGCGAGATATGGGAGTTTGGTGTTAAGGAATGGTTGAGAAACCATCAAAATTTTCGCTGGTCTGATACTCGAAACCATTAACTACAAAGGCCTACGGGAAAAATACACATACCTTTGTAACCGGGCGAGTTTCCACTTTCAGATGCAACAGGAATTTCTCGAGTTCGTCAATCCGTTCGCGAGATATGGGAGTTTGATGTTAAGGAATGGTTGAGAAACCATCAAAATTTTCGCTGTTCTGATACTCGAAACCAATAACTGGAATGGCCTAGGGGAAAAGTACACACACCATTGTAATCGGGCGAGTTTCTACTTTCAGATGCAACCGAAATTTCTCGAGTTCGTCAATCCGTTCGCGAGATATGGAAGTGTGAAGTTATGGAATGGTTGTGAAACCATCAAAACTTTCGCTGGTCTGATACTCGAAACCACTAACTGGAATGGCCTAGGGCAAAAATACACATACCGTTGTAACCGGTCGAGTTTCCACTTTCAGGTGCAACAGGAATTTCTCGAGTTCGTCAATCCGTTCGCGAGATATGGGAGTTTGGTGTTAAGAAATGGTTGAGAAACCATCACAATTTTCGCAAGTCTGATGCTTGAAACCAATAACTACAACGGCCTAGGGGCAAAATACACATACCGTTGTAATTGGGAGAGTTTCTACTTTCAGATGCAACAGAAATTTCTCGAGTTCGGCAATCCGTTCGCGAGATATGGGAGTTTGAAGTTAAGGAATGCTTGAGAAACCATCAAAATTTTCGAAAGTCTGATACTCGAAACCAATAACAACTATGGCCCAGAGGAAAAACACACATACCGTTGTAATCGGGCGAGTTTCTGCTTTCAGATGCATTAGGAAATTCTCGAGTTCGTCAATCCGTTCTCGAGATATGGGAGTTTGAAGTTAAGGAATGCTTGAGAAACCATCAAAATTTTCGGAAGTCTGATACTCGAAACCAATAACTACAAATGCCTAGGGGGAAAATACACATACCGTTGTAACCGGTCGAGTTTCCACTTTCAGGCGCAACAGGAATTTCTCGAGTGCGTCAATCCGTTCGCGAGATATGGGAGTTTGGTGTTAAGGAATGGTTGAGAAACCATCAAAATTTTCGCTGGTCTGATACTCGAAACCATTAACTACAAAGGCCTACGGGAAAAATACACATACCTTTGTAACCGGGCGAGTTTCTACTTTCAGATGCAACCGAAATTTCTCGAGTTCGTCAATCCGTTCGCGAGATATGGAAGTGTGAAGTTATGGAATGGTTGTGAAACCATCAAAATTTTCGCTGGTCTGATACTCGAAACCACTAACTGGAATGGCCTAGGGCAAAAATACACATACCGTTGTAACCGGTCGAGTTTCCACTTTCAGGTGCAACAGGAATTTCTCGAGTTCGTCAATCCGTTCGCGAGATATGGGAGTTTGGTGTTAAGAAATGGTTGAGAAACCATCAAAATTTTCGCTGGTCTGATACTCGAAACCATTAACTACAAAGGCCTACGGGAAAAATACACATACCTTTGTAACCGGGCGAGTTTCCACTTTCAGATGCAACAGGAATTTCTCGAGTTCGTCAATCCGTTCGCGAGATATGCGTGTTTGAAGTTAAAGAATGGTTGAGAAACCATCAAAATTTTCGCAAGTCTGATTCTCGAAACCAATAACTACAATGGCCTAGGGGAAAAATACACATAGCGTTGTAATCGGGAGAGATTCTATATTCAGATGCAACAGGAATTTCTCGAGTTCGTCATTCCGTTCGCGAGATATGGGAGTTTGAAGTTAAGGAATGGTTGAGAAACAATCACAATTTTCGCAAATCTGATACTCGAAACCAATAACTACTATGGCCTAGGAAAAAATACACATACCTTTGTAATCGGGCGTGATTCTACTTTCAGATGCAATAGGAATTTCTTGAGGTCGTCAATCCGTTCGCGTGATATGGGAGTGTGAAATTAAGGAACGGTTGAGAAACCATCAAAATTTTTGCAAGTCTGATACTCGAAACCAATAACTGGAATGGCCCAGGGGAAAAGTACACATACCGTTGTAATCGGACAAGTTTCTGGTTTCAGATGCAACAGGAATTTCTCGAGTTCGTCAATCGGTTCGCGAGATATGGGAGTGTGAAATTAAGGAACGGTTGAGAAACCATCAAAATTTTTGCAAGTCTGATACTCGAAACCAATAACTACAAAGGCCTAGGGGAAAAATACACATACCGTTGTAATCGGGCGAGTTTCTACTTTCAGATGCAACAGGAATTTCTCGAGTTCGTCAATCCATTCGCGAGATATGCGAGTTTGAAGTTAAAGAATGGTTGAGAAACCATCAAAATTTTCGCAAGTCTGGTTCTCGAAACCAATAACTACAATGGCCTAGCGGAAAAATACGCATACCGTTGTAATCGGGAGAGTTTCTTCTTCCAGATGCAACCGGAATTTCTCGTGCTCCTCAATCCGTTCGCGAGATATGGTAGTTTGATGTTAAGGAATGGTTGAGAAACCATCACAATTTTCGCAAGTCTGATACTCGAAACCAATAACTACTATGGCCTAGGGGAAAAATGCACATACCTTTGTGATCGGGCGAGTTTCTACTTTCAGATGCAACAGGAATTTCTCGAGTTCGTCAATCCGTTCGCGAGATATGGGAGTTTGAAGTTAAGGAATGGTTGAGATACCATCAAAATTTTCGCAATTCTGATGCTAGAAACGGATAACTGGAATGACCTACGGGAAAAGTACACATACCGTTGTAATCGGTCGAGATTCTGCTTTCAGATGCAACAGCAATTTCTCGAGTTCGTCAATCCGTTCGCGAGATATGGGAGTTTGAAGTTAAGGAATGGTTGAGAAACCATCAAAATTTTCGCAATTCTGATGCTAGAAACGAATAACTCGAATGACCTAGGGAAAAAGTACACACACCATTGTAATCGGGCAAGTTTCTACTTTCAGAGGCGACAGGAACTTCTCGAGTTCGCCAATCCGTTCGCGAGGCATCGGAGTTTGAAGTTAAGGAATGGTTGAGAAACCATCAAAATTTTCGCAAGTCTGATACTCGAAACCAATAACTACAAAGGCCTAGGAGAAAAATACACATACCGTTGTAATCGGCGAGTTTCTACTTTCAGATGCAACAGGAATTTCTCGAGTTCGTGATTCCGTTCGCGAGATATGGGTGTATGAACGTAAGGAATGGTTGAGAAACCATCAAAATTTTCGCTGGTCTGATACTCGAAACCAATAACTGGAATGGCCTAGGGCAAAAATACACATACCTTTGTAATCAGGCGAGTTTCTACTTTCAGATGCAACAGGAATTTCTCGAGTTCGTCAATCCGTTCGCGAGATATGCGTGTTTGAAGTTAAAGAATGGTTGAGAAACCATCAAAATTTTCGCAAGTCTGATTCTCGAAACCAATAACTACAATGGCCTAGGGGAAAAATACACATAGCGTTGTAATCGGGAGAGATTCTATATTCAGATGCAACAGGAGTTTCTCGAGTTCGTCAATCCGTTCGCGAGATATGGGAGTTTGAAATTAAGGAACGGTTGAGAAACCATCAAAATTTTCGCAAGTCTGATACTCGAAACCAATAACTACAAAGGCCTAGGGGAAAAATGCACATACCGTTGTAATCGGGCGAGTTTCTACTTTCAGATGCAACAGGAATTTCTCGAGTTCGTCATTCCGTTCGCGAGAGATGGGTGTATGAAGGTAAGGAATGGTTGGGAAACCATCAAAATTTTCGCTGGTCTGATACTCGAAACCAATAACTGGAATGGCCTAGGGCAAAAATACACATACCTTTGTAATCAGGCGAGTTTCTACTTTCAGATGCAACAGGAATTTCTCGAGTTCGTCAATCCGTTCGCGAGATATGCGTGTTTGAAGTTAAAGAATGGTTGAGAAACCATCAAAATTTTCGCAAGTCTGATTCTCGAAACCAATAACTACAATGGCCTAGGGGAAAAATACACATAGCGTTGTAATCGGGAGAGATTCTATATTCAGATGCAACAGGAATTTCTCGAGTTCGTCATTCCGTTCGCGAGATATGGGAGTTTGAAGTTAAGGAATGGTTGAGAAACCATCAAAATTTTCGCAAGTTTGATACTCGAAACCAATAACTACAATGGCCTAGGGCAAAAATACACATACCGTTTTAATCGGGCGAGTTTCTGCTTTCAGATGCAATAGGAAATTCTCGAGTTCGTTAGTCCGTTCGCGAGATATGGGAGTTTGAAGTTAAGGAATGGTTGAGAAACCATAAAAATTTTCGCAAGTCTGATACTCGAAACCAATAACTGGAATGGCCCAGGGGAAAAGTACACATACCGTTGTAATCGGACAAGTTTCTGGTTTCAGATGCAACAGGAATTTCTCGAGTTCGTCAATCGGTTCGCGAGATATGGGAGTTTGAAGTTAAGGAATGGTTGAGAAACCATCACAATTTTCGCAAATCTGTTACTCGAAACCAATAACTACTATGGCCTAGGGAAAAATACACATACCTTTGTAATCGGGCGTGATTCTACTTTCAGATGCAATAGGAATTTCTTGAGGTCGTCAATCCGTTCGCGTGATATGGGAGTGTGAAATTAAGGAACGGTTGAGAAACCATCAAAATTTTCGCAATTCTGATGCTAGAAACGAATAACTCGAATGACCTAGGGGAAAAGTACACACACCATTGTAATCGGGCAAGTTTCTACTTTCAGAGGCGACAGGAACTTCTCGAGTTCGCCAATCCGTTCGCGAGGCATCGGAGCTTGAAGTTAAGGAATGGTTGAGAAACCATAAAAATTTTCGCAAGTCTGATACTCGAAACCAATAACTGGATTGGCCCAGGGGAAAAGTACACATACCGTTGTAATCGGACAAGTTTCTGGTTTCAGATGCAACAGGAATTTCTCGAGTTCGTCAATCGGTTCGCGAGATACGGGAGTGTGAAATTAAGGAACGGTTGAGAAACCATCAAAATTTTTGCAAGTCTGATACTCGAAACCAATAACTACAAAGGCCTAGGGGAAAAATGCACATACCGTTGTAATCGGGCGAGTTTCTACTTTCAGATGCAACAGGAATTTCTCGAGTTCGTCATTCCGTTCGCGAGAGATGGGTGTATGAAGGTAAGGAATGGTTGGGAAACCATCAAAATTTTCGCTGGTCTGATACTCGAAACCAATAACTGGAATGGCCTAGGGCAAAAATACACATACCTTTGTAATCAGGCGAGTTTCTACTTTCAGATGCAACAGGAATTTCTCGAGTTCGTCAATCCGTTCGCGAGATATGCGTGTTTGAAGTTAAAGAATGGTTGAGAAACCATCAAAATTTTCGCATGTCTGATTCTCGAAACCAATAACTACAATGGCCTAGGGGAAAAATACACATAGCGTTGTAATCGGGAGAGATTCTATATTCAGATGCAACAGGAATTTCTCGAGTTCGTCATTCCGTTCGCGAGATATGGGAGTTTGAAGTTAAGGAATGGTTGAGAAACCATCAAAATTTTCGCAAGTTTGATACTCGAAACCAATAACTACAATGGCCTAGGGCAAAAATACACATACCGTTTTAATCGGGCGAGTTTCTGCTTTCAGATGCAATAGGAAATTCTCGAGTTCGTTAGTCCGTTCGCGAGATATGGGAGTTTGAAGTTAAGGAATGGTTGAGAAACCATAAAAGTTTTCGCAAGTCTGATACTCGAAACCAATAACTGGAATGGCCCAAGGGAAAAGTACACATACCGTTGTAATCGGACAAGTTTCTGGTTTCAGATGCAACAGGAATTTCTCGAGTTCGTCAATCGGTTCGCGAGATATGGGAGTGTGAAATTAAGGAACGGTTGAGAAACCATCAAAATTTTTGCAAGTCTGATACTCGAAACCAATAACTACAAAGGCCTAGGGGAAAAATACACATACCGTTGTAATCGGGCGAGTTTCTACTTTCAGATGCAACAGGAATTTCTCGAGTTCGTCAATCGGTTCGCGAGATATGGGAGTTTGAAGTTAAGGAATGGTTGAGAAACCATCAAAATTTTCGCAATTCTGATGCTAGAAACGAATAACTCGAATGACCTATGGGAAAAGTACACACACCATTGTAATCGGGCAAGTTTCTACTTTCAGAGGCGACAGGAACTTCTCGAGTTCGCCAATCCGTTCGCGAGGCATCGGAGCTTGAAGTTAAGGCATGGTTGAGAAACCATAAAAATTTTCGCAAGTCTGATACTCGAAACCAATAACTGGAATGGCCCAGGGGAAAAGTACACATACCGTTGTAATCGGACAAGTTTCTGGTTTCAGATTCAACAGGAATTTCTCGAGTTCGTCAATCGGTTCGCGAGATATGGGAGTGTGAAATTAAGGAACGGTTGAGAAACCATCAAAGTTTTTGCAAGTCTGATACTCGAAACCAATAACTACAAAGGCCTAGGGGAAAAATACACATACCGTTGTAATCGGGCGAGTTTCTACTTTCAGATGCAACAGGAATTTCTCGAGTTCGTCAATCGGTTCGCGAGATACGGGCGTTTGAAGTTAAGGAATGGTTGAGAAACCATCAAAATTTTCGCAATTCTGATGCTAGAAACGAATAACTCGAATGACCTAGGGGAAAAGTACACACACCATTGTAATCGGGCAAGTTTCTACTTTCAGAGGCGACAGGAACTTCTCGAATTCGCCAATCCGTTCGCGAGGCATCGGAGTTTGAAGTTAAGGAATGGTTGAGAAACCATCAAAATTTTCGCAAGTCTGTTACTCGAAACCAATAACTACAAAGGCCTAGGAGAAAAATACACATACCGTTGTAATCGGCGAGTTTCTACTTTCAGATGCAACAGGAATTTCTCGAGTTCGTCATTCCGTTCGCGAGATATGGGAGTTTGAAGTTAAGGAATGGTTGAGAAACCATCAAAATTTTCGCAAGTTTGATACTCGAAACCAATAACTACAATGGCCTAGGGCAAAAATACACATACCGTTTTAATCGGGCGAGTTTCTGCTTTCAGATGCAATAGGAAATTCTCGAGTTCGTTAGTCCGTTCGCGAGATATGGGAGTTTGAAGTTAAGGAATGGTTGAGAAACCATAAAAATTTTCGCAAGTCTGATACTCGAAACCAATAACTGGAATGGCCCAGGGGAAAAGTACACATACCGTTGTAATCGGACAAGTTTCTGGTTTCAGATGCAACAGGAATTTCTCGAGTTCGTCAATCGGTTCGCGAGATATGGGAGTTTGAAATTAAGGAATGGTTGAGAAACCATCACAATTTTCGCAAATCTGATACTCGAAACCAATAACTACTATGGCCTAGGGAAAAATACACATACCTTTGTAATCGGGCGTGATTCTACTTTCAGATGCAATAGGAATTTCTTGAGGTCGTCAATCCGTTCGCGTGATATGGGAGTGTGAAATTAAGGAACGGTTGAGAAACCATCAAAATTTTTGCAAGTCTGATACTCGAAACCAATAACTACAAAGGCCTAGGGGAAAAATACACATACCGTTGTAATCGGGCGAGTTTCTACTTTCAGATGCAACAGGAATTTCTCGAGTTCGTCAATCGGTTCGCGAGATATGGGAGTTTGAAGTTAAGGAATGGTTGAGAAACCATCAAAATTTTCGCAATTCTGATGCTAGAAACGAATAACTCGAATGACCTATGGGAAAAGTACACACACCATTGTAATCGGGCAAGTTTCTACTTTCAGAGGCGACAGGAACTTCTCGAGTTCGCCAATCCGTTCGCGAGGCATCGGAGCTTGAAGTTAAGGAATGGTTGAGAAACCTTAAAAATTTTTGCAAGTCTGATACTCGAAACCAATAACTACAAAGGCCTAGGGGAAAAATACACATACCGTTGTAATCGGGCTAGTTTCTACTTTCAGATGCAACAGGAATCTCTCGAGTTCGTCAATCGGTTCGCGAGATATGGGCGTTTGAAGTTAAGGAATGGTTGAGAAACCATCAAAATATTCGCAATTCTGATGCTAGAAACGAATAACTCGACTGACCTAGGGGAAAAGTACACACACCATTGTAATCGGGCAAGTTTCTACTTTCAGAGGCGACAGGAACTTCTCGAATTCGCCAATCCGTTCGCGAGGCATCGGAGTTTGAAGTTAAGGAATGGTTGAGAAACCATCAAAATTTTCGCAAGTCTGATACTCGAAACCAATAACTACAAAGGCCTAGGAGAAAAGTACACATACCGTTGTAATCGGCGAGTTTCTACTTTCAGATGCAACAGGAATTTCTCGAGTTCGTCATTCCGTTCGCGAGATATGGGTGTATGAAGGTAAGGAATGGTTGAGAAACCATCAAAATTTTCGCAAGTCTGATTCTCGAAACCAATAACTACAATGGCCTAGGGGAAAAATACACATAGCGTTGTAATCGGGAGAGATTCTATATTCAGATGCAACAGGAATTTCTCGAGTTCGCCAATCCGTTCGCGAGGCATCGGAGCTTGAAGTTAAGGAATGGTTGAGAAACCATAAAAATTTTCGCAAGTCTGATACTCGAAACCAATAACTGGAATGGCCCAGGGGAAAAGTACACATACCGATGTAATCGGACAAGTTTCTGGTTTCAGATGCAACAGGAATTTCTCGAGTTCGTCAATCGGTTCGCGAGATATGGGAGTGTGAAATTAAGGAACGGTTGAGAAACCATCAAAATTTTTGCAAGTCTGATACTCGAAACCAATAACTACAAAGGCCTAGGGGAAAAATACACATACCGTTGTAATCGGGCGAGTTTCTACTTTCAGATGCAACAGGAATTTCTCGAGTTCGTCAATCGGTTCGCGAGATATGGGCGTTTGAAGTTAAGGAATGGTTGAGAAACCATCAAAATTTTCGCAATTCTGATGCTAGAAACGAATAACTCGAATGACCTAGGGGAAAAGTACACACACCATTGTAATCGGGCAAGTTTCTACTTTCAGAGGCGACAGGAACTTCTCGAATTCGCCAATCCGTTCGCGAGGCATCGGAGTTTGAAGTTAAGGAATGGTTGAGAAACCACCAAAATTTTCGCAAGTCTGATACTCGAAACCAATAACTACAAAGGCCTAGGAGAAAAACACACATACCGTTGTAATCGGCGAGTTTCTACTTTCAGATGCAACAGGAATTTCTCGAGTTCGTCATTCCGTTCGCGAGATATGGGTGTATGAAGGTAAGGAATGGTTGAGATAACATCAAAATTTTCGCAATTCTGATGCTAGAAACGGATAACTGGAATGACCTACGGGAAAAGTACACACACCATTGTAATCGGTCGAGCTTCTGCTTTCAGATGCAACAGCAATTTCTCGAGTTCGTCAATCCGTTCGCGAGATATGGGAGTTTGAAGTTAAGGAATGTTTGAGAAACCATCAAAATTTTCGCAAGTTTGACACTCGAAACCAATAACTACAATGGCCTAGGGCAAAAATACACATACCGTTGTAATCGGGCGAGTTTCTGCTTTCAGATGCAATAGGAAATTCTCGAGTTCGTTAGTCCGTTCGCGAGATATGGGAGTTTGAAGTTAAGGAATGGTTGAGAAACCATAAAAATTTTCGCAAGTCTGATACTCGAAACCAATAACTGGAATGGCCCAGGGGAAAAGTACTCATACCGTTGTAATCGGACAAGTTTCTGGTTTCAGATGCAACAGGAATTTCTCGAGTTCGTCAATCCGTTCGCGAGATATGGGAGTTTGAAATTAAGGAACGGTTGAGAAACCATCAAAATTTTTGCAAGTCTGATACTCGAAACCAATAACTACAATGGCCTAGGGCAAAAATACACATACCGTTGTAATCGGGCGAGTTTCTGGTTTCAGATGCAACAGGAATTTCTCGAGTTCGTCAATCCGTTCGCGAGATATGGGAGTTTGAAAATAAGGAATGGTTGAGATAACATCAAAATTTTCGCAATTCTGATGCTAGAAACGGATAACTGGAATGACCTACGGGAAAAGTACACACACCATTGTAATCGGTCGAGCTTCTGCTTTCAGATGCAACAGCAATTTCTCGAGTTCGTCAATCCGTTCGCGAGATATGGGAGTTTGAAGTTAAGGAATGTTTGAGAAGCCATCAAAATTTTCGCAAGTCTGATACGCGAAACCAATAACTACTATGGCCTAGGGAAAAATACACATACCTTTGTAATCGGGCGTGATTCTACTTTCAGATGCAATAGGAATTTCATGAGGTCGTCAATCCGTTTGCGTGATATGGGAGTGTGAAATTAAGGAACGGTTGAGAAACCATCAAAATTTTTGCAAGTCTGATACTCGAAACCAATAACTGGAATGGCCCAGGGGAAAAGTACACATACCGTTGTAATCGGACAAGTTTCTGGTTTCAGATGCAACAGGAATTTCTCGAGTTCGTCAATCGGTTCGCGAGATATGGGAGTGTGAAATTAAGGAACGGTTGAGAAACCATCAAAATTTTTGCAAGTCTGATACTCGAAACCAATAACTACAAAGGCCTAGGGGAAAAATACACATACCGTTGTAATCGGGCGAGTTTCTACTTTCAGATGCAACAGGAATTTCTCGAGTTCGTCAATCCGTTCGCGAGATATGCGAGTTTGAAGTTAAAGAATGGTTGAGAAACCATCGAAATTTTCGCAAGTCTGATTCTCGAAACCAATAACTACAATAGCCTAGCGGAAAAATACGCATACCGTTGTAATCGGGAGAGTTTCTTCTTCCAGATGCAACCGGAATTTCTCGTGCTCCTCAATCCGTTCGCGAGATATGGTAGTTTGATGTTAAGGAATGGTTGAGAAACCATCACAATTTTCGCAAGTCTGATACTCGAAACCAATAACTACAATGGCCTAGGGGAAAAATGCACATACCTTTGTGATCGGGCGAGTTTCTACTTTCAGATGCAACAGGAATTTCTCGAGTTCGTCAATCCGTTCGCGAGATATGGGAGTTTGAAGTTAAGGAATGGTTGAGATACCATCAAAATTTTCGCAATTCTGATGCTAGAAACGGATAACTGGAATGACCTACGGGAAAAGTACACAAACCGTTGTAATCGGTCGAGATTCTGCTTTCAGATGCAACAGCAATTTCTCGAGTTCGTCAATCCGTTCGGGAAATATGGGAGTTTGAAGTTAAGGAATGGTTGAGAAACCATCAAAATTTTCGCAATTCCGATGCTAGAAACGAATAACTCGAATGACCTAGGGGAAAAGTACACACACCATTGTAATCGGGCAAGTTTCTACTTTCAGAGGCGACAGGAACTTCTCGAGTTCGCCAATCCGTTCGCGAGGCATCGGAGTTTGAAGTTAAGGAATGGTTGAGAAACCATCAAAATTTTCGCAAGTCTGATACTCGAAACCAATAACTACAAAGGCCTAGGAGAAAAATACACATACCGTTGTAATCGGCGAGTTTCTACTTTCAGATGCAACAGGAATTTCTCCAGTTCGTCATTCCGTTCGCGAGATATGGGTGTATGAACGTAAGGAATGGTTGAGAAACCATCAAAATTTTCGCTGGTCTGATACTCGAAACCAATAACTGGAATGGCCTAGGGCAAAAATACACATACCTTTGTAATCAGGCGAGTTTCTACTTTCAGATGCAACAGGAATTTCTTGAGTTCGTCAATCCGTTCGCGAGATATGCGTGTTTGAAGTTAAAGAATGGTTGAGAAACCATCAAAATTTTCGCAAGTCTGATTCTCGAAACCAATAACTACAATGGCCTAGGGGAAAAATACACATAGCGTTGTAATCGGGAGAGATTCTATATTCAGATGCAACAGGAATTTCTCGAGTTCGTCATTCCGTTCGCGAGAGATGGGTGTATGAAGGTAAGGAATGGTTGAGAAACCATCAAAATTTTCGCTGGTCTGATACTCGAAACCAATAACTGGAATGGCCTAGTTCAAAAATACACATACCTTTGTAATCAGGCTAGTTTCTACTTTCAGATGCAACAGGAGTTTCTCGAGTTCGTCAATCGGTTCGCGAGATATGGGAGTTTGAAGTTAAGGAATGGTTGAGAAACCATCACAATTTTCGCAAATCTGTTACTCGAAACCAATAACTACAATGGCCTAGGGGAAAAATACACATAGCGTTGTAATCGGGAGAGATTCTATATTCGGATGCAACAGGAATTTCTCGAGTTCGTCATTCCGTTCGCGAGATATGGGAGTTTGAAGTTAAGGAATTGTTGAGAAACCATCAAAATTTTCGCAAGTTTGATACTCGAAACCAATAACTACAATGGCCTAGGGCAAAAATACACATACCGCTTTAATCGGGCAAGTTTCTACTTTCAGAGGCGACAGGAACTTCTCGAGTTCGCCAATCCGTTCGCGAGGCATCGGAGCTTGAAGTTAAGGAATGGTTGAGAAACCATAAAAGTTTTCGCAAGTCTGATACTCGAAACCAATAACTGGAATGGCCCAAGGGAAAAGTACACATACCGTTGTAATCGGACAAGTTTCTGGTTTCAGATGCAACAGGAATTTCTCGAGTTCGTCAATCGGTTCGCGAGATATGGGAGTGTGAAATTAAGGAACGGTTGAGAAACCATCAAAATTTTTGCAAGTCTGATACTCGAAACCAATAACTACAAAGGCCTAGGGGAAAAATACACATACCGTTGTAATCGGACGAGTTTCTACTTTCAGATGCAACAGGAATTTCTCGAGTTCGTCAATCGGTTCGCGAGATATGGGCGTTTGAAGTTAAGGAATGGTTGAGAAACCATCAAAATTTTCGCAATTCTGATGCTAGAAACGGATAACTGAAATGACCTACGGGAAAAGTACACATACCGTTGTAATCGGTCGAGCTTCTGCTTTCAGATGCAACAGCAATTTCTCGAGTTCGTCAATCCGTTCGCGAGATATGGGAGTGTGAAATTAAGGAACGGTTGAGAAACCATCAAAATTTTTGCAAGTCTGATACTCGAAACCAATAACTACTATGGCCTAGGGGAAAAATGCACATACCTTTGTGATCGGGCGAGTTTCTACTTTCAGATGCAACAGGAATTTCTCGAGTTCGTCAATCCGTTCGCGAGATATGCGTGTTTGAAGTTAAAGAATGGTTGAGAAACCATCAAAATTTTCGCAAGTCTGATACTCGAAACCAATAACTACAAAGGCCTAGGGGAAAAATGCACATTCCGTTGTAATCGGGCGAGTTTCTACTTTCAGATGCAACAGGAATTTCTCGAGTTCGTCATTCCGTTCGCGAGAGATGGGTGTATGAAGATAAGGAATGGTTGAGAAACCATCAAAATTTTCGCTGGTCTGATACTCGAAACCAATAACTGGAATGGCCTAGTTCAAAAATACACATACCTTTGTAATCAGGCTAGTTTCTACTTTCAGATGCAACAGGAGTTTCTCGAGTTCGCCAATCCGTTCGCGAGATATGGGAGTTTGAAGTTAAAGAATGGTTGAGAAACCATCAAAATTTTCGCAAGTCTGATTCTCGAAACCAATAACTACAATGGCCTAGGGGAAAAATACACATAGCGTTGTAATCGGGAGAGATTCTATTTTCAGATGCAACAGGAATTTCTCGAGTTCGTCATTCCGTTCGCGAGATATGGGAGTTTGAAGTTAAGGAATGGTTGAGAAACCATCAAAATTTTCGCAATTCTGATGCTAGAAACGAATAACTGGAATGACCTAGGGGAAAAGTACACACACCATTGTAATCGGTCGAGCTTCTGCTTTCAGATGCAACAGGAATTTCTCGAGTTCGTCAATCGGTTCGCGAGATATGGGAGTTTGAAGTTAAGGAATGGTTGAGAAACCATCAAAATTTTCGCAATTCTGATGCTAGAAACGAATAACTCGAATGACCTATGGGAAAAGTACACACACCATTGTAATCGGGCAAGTTTCTACTTTCAGAGGCGACAGGAACTTCTCGAGTTCGCCAATCCGTTCGCGAGGCATCGGAGCTTGAAGTTAAGGAATGGTTGAGAAACCTTAAAAATTTTCGCAAGTCTGATACTCGAAACCAATAACTGGAATGGCCCAGGGGAAAAGTACACATACCGTTGTAATCGGACAAGTTTCTGGTTTCAGATTCAACAGGAATTTCTCGAGTTCGTCAATCAGTTCGCGAGATATGGGAGTGTGAAATTAAGGAACGGTTGAGAAACCATCAAAATTTTTGCAAGTCTGATACTCGAAACCAATAACTACAAAGGCCTAGGGGAAAAATACACATACCGTTGTAATCGGGCTAGTTTCTACTTTCAGATGCAACAGGAATCACTCGAGTTCGTCAATCGGTTCGCGAGATATGGGCGTTTGAAGTTAAGGAATGGTTGAGAAACCATCAAAATTTTCGCAATTCTGATGCTAGAAACGAATAACTCGACTGACCTAGGGGAAAAGTACACACACCATTGTAATCGGGCAAGTTTCTACTTTCAGAGGCGACAGGAACTTCTCGAATTCGCCAATCCGTTCGCGAGGCATCGGAGTTTGAAGTTAAGGAATGGTTGAGAAACCATCAAAATTTTCGCAAGTTTGATACTCGAAACCAATAACTACAATGGCCTAGGGCAAAAATACACATACCGTTTTAATCGGGCGAGTTTCTGCTTTCAGATGCAATAGGAAATTCTCGAGTTCGTTAGTCCGTTCGCGAGATATGGGAGTTTGAAGTTAAGGAATGGTTGAGAAACCATAAAAATTTTCGCAAGTCTGATACTCGAAACCAATAACTGGAATGGCCCAGGGGAAAAGTACACATACCGTTGTAATCGGACAAGTTTCTGGTTTCAGATGCAACAGGAATTTCTCGAGTTCGTCAATCGGTTCGCGAGATATGGGAGTTTGAAATTAAGGAATGGTTGAGAAACCATCACAATTTTCGCAAGTCTGATACTCGAAACCAATAACTACTATGGCCTAGGGAAAAATACACATACCTTTGTAATCGGGCGTGATTCTACTTTCAGATGCAATAGGAATTTCTTGAGGTCGTCAATCCGTTCGCGTGATATGGGAGTGTGAAATTAAGGAACGGTTGAGAAACCATCAAAATTTTTGCAAGTCTGATACTCGAAACCAATAACTACAAAGGCCTAGGGGAAAAATACACATACCGTTGTAATCGGGCGAGTTTCTACTTTCAGATGCAACAGGAATTTCTCGAGTTCGTCAATCGGTTCGCGAGATATGGGAGTTTGAAGTTAAGGAATGGTTGAGAAACCATCAAAATTTTCGCAATTCTGATGCTAGAAACGAATAACTCGAATGACCTATGGGAAAAGTACACACACCATTGTAATCGGGCAAGTTTCTACTTTCAGAGGCGACAGGAACTTCTCGAGTTCGCCAATCCGTTCGCGAGGCATCGGAGCTTGAAGTTAAGGAATGGTTGAGAAACCATAAAAATTTTCGCAAGTCTGATACTCGAAACCAATAACTGGAATGGCCCAGGGGAAAAGTACACATACCGTTGTAATCGGACAAGTTTCTGGTTTCAGATTCAACAGGAATTTCTCGAGTTCGTCAATCGGTTCGCGAGATATGGGAGTGTGAAATTAAGGAACGGTTGAGAAACCATCAAAGTTTTTGCAAGTCTGATACTCGAAACCAATAACTACAAAGGCCTAGGGGAAAAATACACATACCGTTGTAATCGGGCTAGTTTCTACTTTCAGATGCAACAGGAATCTCTCGAGTTCGTCAATCGGTTCGCGAGATATGGGCGTTTGAAGTTAAGGAATGGTTGAGAAACCATCAAAATTTTCGCAATTCTGATGCTAGAAACGAATAACTCGACTGACCTAGGGGAAAAGTACACACACCATTGTAATCGGGCAAGTTTCTACTTTCAGAGGCGACAGGAACTTCTCGAATTCGCCAATCCGTTCGCGAGGCATCGGAGTTTGAAGTTAAGGAATGGTTGAGAAACCATCAAAATTTTCGCAAGTTTGATACTCGAAACCAATAACTACAATGGCCTAGGGCAAAAATACACATACCGTTTTAATCGGGCGAGTTTCTGCTTTCAGATGCAATAGGAAATTCTCGAGTTCGTTAGTCCGTTCGCGAGATATGGGAGTTTGAAGTTAAGGAATGGTTGAGAAACCATAAAAATTTTCGCAAGTCTGATACTCGAAACCAATAACTGGAATGGCCCAGGGGAAAAGTACACATACCGTTGTAATCGGACAAGTTTCTGGTTTCAGATGCAACAGGAATTTCTCGAGTTCGTCAATCGGTTCGCGAGATATGGGAGTTTGAAATTAAGGAATGGTTGAGAAACCATCACAATTTTCGCAAGTCTGATACTCGAAACCAATAACTACTATGGCCTAGGGAAAAATACACATACCTTTGTAATCGGGCGTGATTCTACTTTCAGATGCAATAGGAATTTCTTGAGGTCGTCAATCCGTTCGCGTGATATGGGAGTGTGAAATTAAGGAACGGTTGAGAAACCATCAAAATTTTTGCAAGTCTGATACTCGAAACCAATAACTACAAAGGCCTAGGGGAAAAATACACATACCGTTGTAATCGGGCGAGTTTCTACTTTCAGATGCAACAGGAATTTCTCGAGTTCGTCAATCGGTTCGCGAGATATGGGAGTTTGAAGTTAAGGAATGGTTGAGAAACCATCAAAATTTTCGCAATTCTGATGCTAGAAACGAATAACTCGAATGACCTATGGGAAAAGTACACACACCATTGTAATCGGGCAAGTTTCTACTTTCAGAGGCGACAGGAACTTCTCGAGTTCGCCAATCCGTTCGCGAGGCATCGGAGCTTGAAGTTAAGGAATGGTTGAGAAACCATAAAAATTTTCGCAAGTCTGATACTCGAAACCAATAACTGGAATGGCCCAGGGGAAAAGTACACATACCGTTGTAATCGGACAAGTTTCTGGTTTCAGATTCAACAGGAATTTCTCGAGTTCGTCAATCGGTTCGCGAGATATGGGAGTGTGAAATTAAGGAACGGTTGAGAAACCATCAAAGTTTTTGCAAGTCTGATACTCGAAACCAATAACTACAAAGGCCTAGGGGAAAAATACACATACCGTTGTAATCGGCGAGTTTCTACTTTCAGATGCAACAGGAATTTCTCGAGTTCGTCATTCCGTTCGCGAGATATGGGAGTTTGAAGTTAAGGAATGGTTGAGAAACCATCAAAATTTTCGCAAGTTTGATACTCGAAACCAATAACTACAATGGCCTAGGGCAAAAATACACATACCGTTTTAATCGGGCGAGTTTCTGCTTTCAGATGCAATAGGAAATTCTCGAGTTCGTTAGTCCGTTCGCGAGATATGGGAGTTTGAAGTTAAGGAATGGTTGAGAAACCATAAAAATTTTCGCAAGTCTGATACTCGAAACCAATAACTGGAATGGCCCAGGGGAAAAGTACACATACCGTTGTAATCGGACAAGTTTCTGGTTTCAGATTCAACAGGAATTTCTCGAGTTCGTCAATCGGTTCGCGAGATATGGGAGTGTGAAATTAAGGAACGGTTGAGAAACCATCAAAGTTTTTGCAAGTCTGATACTCGAAACCAATAACTACAAAGGCCTAGGGGAAAAATACACATACCGTTGTAATCGGGCGAGTTTCTACTTTCAGATGCAACAGGAATTTCTCGAGTTCGTCAATCGGTTCGCGAGATATGGGAGTTTGAAGTTAAGGAATGGTTGAGAAACCATCAAAATTTTCGCAATTCTGATGCTAGAAACGAATAACTCGAATGACCTATGGGAAAAGTACACACACCATTGTAATCGGGCAAGTTTCTACTTTCAGAGGCGACAGGAACTTCTCGAGTTCGCCAATCCGTTCGCGAGGCATCGGAGCTTGAAGTTAAGGAATGGTTGAGAAACCTTAAAAATTTTCGCAAGTCTGATACTCGAAACCAATAACTGGAATGGCCCAGGGGAAAAGTACACATACCGTTGTAATCGGACAAGTTTCTGGTTTCAGATTCAACAGGAATTTCTCGAGTTCGTCAATCAGTTCGCGAGATATGGGAGTGTGAAATTAAGGAACGGTTGAGAAACCATCAAAATTTTTGCAAGTCTGATACTCGAAACCAATAACTACAAAGGCCTAGGGGAAAAATACACATACTGTTGTAATCGGGCTAGTTTCTACTTTCAGATGCAACAGGAATCTCTCGAGTTCGTCAATCGGTTCGCGAGATATGGGCGTTTGAAGTTAAGGAATGGTTGAGAAACCATCAAAATTTTCGCAATTCTGATGCTAGAAACGAATAACTCGACTGACCTAGGGGAAAAGTACACACACCATTGTAATCGGGCAAGTTTCTACTTTCAGAGGCGACAGGAACTTCTCGAATTCGCCAATCCGTTCGCGAGGCATCGGAGTTTGAAGTTAAGGAATGGTTGAGAAACCATCAAAATTTTCGCAAGTCTGATACTCGAAACCAATAACTACAAAGGCCTAGGAGAAAAGTACACATACCGTTGTAATCGGCGAGTTTCTACTTTCAGATGCAACAGGAATTTCTCGAGTTCGTCATTCCGTTCGCGAGATATGGGTGTATGAAGGTAAGGAATGGTTGAGAAACCATCAAAATTTTCGCAAGTCTGATTCTCGAAACCAATAACTACAATGGCCTAGGGGAAAAATACACATAGCGTTGTAATCGGGAGAGATTCTATATTCAGATGCAACAGGAATTTCTCGAGTTCGCCAATCCGTTCGCGAGGCATCGGAGCTTGAAGTTAAGGAATGGTTGAGAAACCATAAAAATTTTCGCAAGTCTGATACTCGAAACCAATAACTGGAATGGCCCAGGGGAAAAGTACACATACCGTTGTAATCGGACAAGTTTCTGGTTTCAGATGCAACAGGAATTTCTCGAGTTCGTCAATCGGTTCGCGAGATATGGGAGTGTGAAATTAAGGAACGGTTGAGAAACCATCAAAATTTTTGCAAGTCTGATACTCGAAACCAATAACTACAAAGGCCTAGGGGAAAAATACACATACCGTTGTAATCGGGCGAGTTTCTACTTTCAGATGCAACAGGAATTTCTCGAGTTCGTCAATCGGTTCGCGAGATATGGGCGTTTGAAGTTAAGGAATGGTTGAGAAACCATCAAAATTTTCGCAATTCTGATGCTAGAAACGAATAACTCGAATGACCTAGGGGAAAAGTACACACACCATTGTAATCGGGCAAGTTTCTACTTTCAGAGGCGACAGGAACTTCTCGAATTCGCCAATCCGTTCGCGAGGCATCGGAGTTTGAAGTTAAGGAATGGTTGAGAAACCATCAAAATTTTCGCAAGTCTGATACTCGAAACCAATAACTACAAAGGCCTAGGAGAAAAACACACATACCGTTGTAATCGGCGAGTTTCTACTTTCAGATGCAACAGGAATTTCTCGAGTTCGTCATTCCGTTCGCGAGATATGGGTGTATGAAGGTAAGGAATGGTTGAGATAACATCAAAATTTTCGCAATTCTGATGCTAGAAACGGATAACTGGAATGACCTACGGGAAAAGTACACACACCATTGTAATCGGTCGAGCTTCTGCTTTCAGATGCAACAGCAATTTCTCGAGTTCGTCAATCCGTTCGCGAGATATGGGAGTTTGAAGTTAAGGAATGTTTGAGAAACCATCAAAATTTTCGCAAGTTTGACACTCGAAACCAATAACTACAATGGCCTAGGGCAAAAATGCACATACCGTTGTAATCGGGCGAGTTTCTGCTTTCAGATGCAATAGGAAATTCTCGAGTTCGTTAGTCCGTTCGCGAGATATGGGAGTTTGAAGTTAAGGAATGGTTGAGAAACCATAAAAATTTTCGCAAGTCTGATACTCGAAACCAATAACTGGAATGGCCCAGGGGAAAAGTACTCATACCGTTGTAATCGGACAAGTTTCTGGTTTCAGATGCAACAGGAATTTCTCGAGTTCGTCAATCCGTTCGCGAGATATGGGAGTTTGAATTTAGGAACGGTTGAGAAGCCATCAAAATTTTCGCAAGTCTGATACACGAAACCAATAACTACTATGGCCTAGGGAAAAATACACATACCTTTGTAATCGGGCGTGTTTCCACTTTCAGATGCAATAGGAATTTCTCGAGTTCGTCAATCGGTTCGCGAGATATGGGAGTTTGAAGTTAAGGAATGGTTGAGAAACCATCAAAATTTTCGCAATTCTGATGCTAGAAACGAATAACTCGAATGACCTAGGGGAAAAGTACACACACCATTGTAATCGGGCAAGTTTCTACTTTCAGAGGCGACAGGAACTTCTCGAGTTCGCCAATCCGTTCGCGAGGCATCGGAGTTTGAAGTTAAGGAATGGTTGAGAAACCATCAAAATTTTCGCAAATCTGATACTCGAAACCAATAACTACAAAGGCCTAGGAGAAAAATACACATACCGTTGTAATCGGCGAGTTTCTACTTTCAGATGCAACAGGAATTTCTCGAGTTCGTCATTCCGTTCGCGAGATATGGGTGTATGAAGGTAAGGAATGGTTGAGAAACCATCAAAATTTTCGCTGGTCTGATACTTGAAACCAATAACTGGAATGGCCTAGGGCAAAAATACACATACCTTTGTAATCAGGCGAGTTTCTACTTTCAGATGCAACAGGAATTTCTCGAGTTCGTCAATCCGTTCGCGAGATATGCGTGTTTGAAGTTAAAGAATGGTTGAGAAACCATCAAAATTTTCGCAAGTCTGATTCTCGAAACCAATAACTACAATGGCCTAGGGGAAAAATACACATAGCGTTGTAATCGGGAGAGATTCTATATTCAGATGCAACAGGAATTTCTCGAGTTCGTCATTCCGTTCTCGAGATTTGGGAGTTTGAAGTTAAGGAATGGTTGAGAAACCATAAAAATTTTCGCAATTCTGATGCTAGAAACAAATAACTGGAATGACCTAGGGGAAAAGTACACACACCATTATAATCGGTCGAGTTTCTGCTTTCAGATGCAACAGGAATTTCTCGAGTTCGTCAATCCGTTCGCGAGATATGGGAGTTTGAAATTAAGGAATGGTTGAGAAACCACCAAAATTTTCGCAAGTTTGGTACTCGAAACCAATAACTACAATGGCCTAGGGCAAAAACACACATACCGTAGTAATCGGACGGGTTTCTGGTTTCAGATGCAACAGGAATTTCTCGAGTTTGTCAATCCGTTCGCGAGATATGGGAGTTTGAAATTAATGAACGGTTGAGAAACCATCAAAATTTTCGCAAGTCTGATACTCGAAACCAATAACTACAAAGGCCTAGGGGAAAAATGCACATACCGTTGTAATCGGGCGAGTTTCTACTTTCAGATGCAACAGGAATTTCTCGAGTTCGTCATTCCGTTCGCGAGAGATGGGTGTATGAAGGTAAGGAATGGATGGGAAACCATCAAAATTTTCGCAGGTCTGATACTCGAAACCAATAACTGGAATGGCCTAGGGCAAAAATACACATACCTTTGTAATCAGGGTAGTTTCTACTTTCAGATGCAACAGGAATTTCTCGAGTTCGTCAATCCGTTCGCGAGATATGGGAGTTTGAAGTTAAGGAATGCTTGAGAAACCATCAAAATTTTCGCACGTCTGATACTCGAAACCAATAACTACTATGGCCCAGGGCAAAAATACACATACCGTAGTAATCGGGCGAGTTTCTGCTTTCCGATGCAATAGGAAATTCTCGAGTTCTTCAATCTGTTCGCGAGATATGGGAGTTTGAAGTTAAGGAATGGTTGAGAAACCATCAAAATTTTCGCAATTCTGATGCTAGAAACGAATAACTGGAATGACCTAGGGGAAAAGTACACACGCCATTGTAATCGGTCGAGTTTCTACTTTAAGATGCAACGGGAAATAATCGAGTTCGTCAATCCCTTCGCGAGATATGGGAGTTTGAAGTTAAGGATTGCTTGAGAAACCATCAAAATTTTCGCAATTCTGATGCTAGAAACGAATAACTGGAATGACCTAGGGGAAAAGTACACACGCCATTGTAATCGGACGAGTTTCAACATTCAGATGCAACAGGAAATAATCGAGTTCGTCAATCCCTTCGCGAGATATGGCAGTTTGAAGTTAAGGAATGCTTGAGAAACCATCAAAATTTTCGCAAGTCTGATACTCGAAACCAATAACTGGAATGGCCTAGGGGAAAAGTACACACACCATTGTAATGGGGCGAGTTTCTACTTTCAGATGCAACAGGAATTTCTCGAGTTCGTAGTTCCGTTCGCGAGAAATGGGTGTTTGTGGGTAAGGAATGTTTGAGAATCCATCAAAATTTTCGCAGGTCTGATACTCGAAACCAATAACTGGAATGGCCTAGGGCAAATATACACATACCTTTGTAATCGGGCGAGTTTCTACTTTCAGATGCAACAGGAATTTCTCGAGTTCGTCAATCCGTTCGCAAGATATAGGAGTTTGTAGTTAAGGAATGGTTGAGACACCATCAAAATTTTCACAACTTTGATACGCGAAACCAATAACTACAATGGGCTACGGCAAAAATACACATACCGTTGTAATCGGGCGAGTTTCTGCTTTCAGATGCAATAGGAAATACTCGAGTTCGATAATCCGTTCGCGAGATATGGGAGTTTGAAGTTAAGGAATGGTTGAGAAACCATCAAAATTTTCGCAAGTCTGTTACTCGAAACCAATAACTGGAATGGCCTAGGGGAAAAGTACACACACCGTTGTAATGGGGCGAGTTTCTACTTTCAGATGCAACAGGAATTTCTCGAGTTCGTCATTCCGTTCGCGAGAAATGGGTGCTTGTGGGTACGGAATGGTTGGGAATCCATCAAAATTATCGCTGGTCTGATACTCGAACCAATAACTAGTATGGCCTAGGGCAAAGATACACATACCGTTGTAATCGGACGAGTTTCTGGTTTCAGATTCAACAGGAATTTCTCGAGTTCGTCAATCCGTTCGCGAGATATGGGAGTTTGAATTTAGGAACGGTTGAGAAGCCACCAAAATTTTCGCAAGTCTGATACACGAAACCAATAACTGCAAAGGCCTAGGGCAAAAATACACATACCTTTGTAATCGGGCGAGTTTCTGCTTTCCGATGCAATAGGAAATTCTCGAGTTCTTCAATCTGTTCGCGAGATATGGGAGTTTGAAGTTAAGGAATGGTTGAGAAACCATCAAAATTTTCGCAATTCTGATGCTAGAAACGAATAACTGGAATGACCTAGGGGAAAAGTACACACGCCATTGTAATCGGTCGAGTTTCTACTTTAAGATGCAACGGGAAATAATCGAGTTCGTCAATCCCTTCGCGAGATATGGGAGTTTGAAGTTAAGGATTGCTTGAGAAACCATCAAAATTTTCGCAATTCTGATGCTAGAAACGAATAACTGGAATGACCTAGGGGAAAAGTACACACGCCATTGTAATCGGACGAGTTTCAACATTCAGATGCAACAGGAAATAATCGAGTTCGTCAATCCCTTCGCGAAATATGGCAGTTTGAAGTTAAGGAATGCTTGAGAAACCATCAAAATTTTCGCAAGTCTGATACTCGAAACCAATAACTACTATGGCCTAGGGCAAAAATACACATACCGTTGTAATCGGACGAGTTTCTGCTTTCAGATGCAACAGGAATTTCTCGAGTACGTCAATCCTTTCGCGAGATATGGGAGTTTGAAGGTAAGGAATGGTTGAGAAACCATCAAAATTTTCGCAAGTCTGTTACTCGAAACCAATAACTGGAATGGCCTAGGGGAAAAGTACACACACCATTGTAATGGGGCGAGTTTCTACTTTCAGATGCAACAGGAATTTCTCGAGTTCGTAGTTCCGTTCGCGAGAAATGGGTGTTTGTGGGTAAGGAATGGTTGAGAATCCATCAAAATTTTCGCAGGTCTGATACTCGAAACCAATAACTGGAATGGCCTAGGGCAAATATACACATACCTTTGTAATCGGGCGAGTTTCTACTTTCAGATGCAACAGGAATTTCTCGAGTTCGTCAATCCGTTCGCAAGATATAGGAGTTTGTAGTTAAGGAATGGTTGAGACACCATCAAAATTTTCACAACTTTGATACGCGAAACCAATAACTACAATGGGCTACGGCAAAAATACACATACCGTTGTAATCGGGCAAGTTTCTGCTTTCAGATGCAATAGGAAATACTCGAGTTCGATAATCCGTTCGCGAGATATGGGAGTTTGAAGTTAAGGAATGGTTGAGAAACCATCAAAATTTTCGCAAGTCTGTTACTCGAAACCAATAACTGGAATGGCCTAGGGGAAAAGTACACACACCGTTGTAATGGGGCGAGTTTCTACTTTCAGATGCAACAGGAATTTCTCGAGTTCGTCATTCCGTTCGCGAGAAATGGGTGCTTGTGGGTACGGAATGGTTGAGAATCCATCAAAATTATCGCTGGTCTGATACTCGAACCAATAACTAGTATGGCCTAGGGCAAAGATACACATACCGTTGTAATCGGACGAGTTTCTGGTTTCAGATTCAACAGGAATTTCTCGAGTTCGTCAATCCGTTCGCGAGATATGGGAGTTTGAATTTAGGAACGGTTGAGAAGCCACCAAAATTTTCGCAAGTCTGATACACGAAACCAATAACTGCAAAGGCCTAGGGGAAAAATGCACATACCGTTGTAATCGGGCGAGTTTCTACTTTCAGATGCAACAGGAATTTCTCGAGTTCGTCAATCGGTTCGCGAGATATGGGAGTTTGATGTTAAGGAATGGTTGAGAAACCATCAAAATTTTCGCAATTCTGATGCTGGAAACGAATAACTCGAATGACCTAGGGGAAAAGTACACACGCCATTGTATTCGGGCAAGTTTCTACTTTCAGAGGTGACAGGAACTTCTCGAGTTCGCCAATCCGTTCGCGAGGCATCGGAGCTTGAAGTTAAGGAATGGTTGAGAAACCATCAAAATTTTCGCTGGTCTGATACTCGAAACCAATAACTGGAATGGCCTAGGGCAAAAATACACATACCTTTGTAATCAGGCGAGTTTCTACTTTCAGATGCAACAGGAATTTCTCGAGTTCGTCAATCCGTTCGCGAGATATGCGAGTTTGAAGTTAGAGAATGGTTGAGAAACCGTCAAAATTTTCGCAAGTCTGATTCTCGAAACCTATAACTACAATGGCCTAGGGAAAAAATACACATAGCGTTGTAATCGGGAGAGTTTCTGTTTTCAGATGCAACAGAAATTTCTTGAGGTCGTCAATCCGTTCGCGTGATATGGGAGTGTGAAGTTAAGGAACGATTGAGAAACCATCAAAATTTTCGCAAGTCTGATACTCGAAACCAATAACTACAAAGGCCTAGGGGAAAAATACACATACCGTTGTAACCGGGCGAGTTTCTACTTTCAGATGCAACAGGAATTTCTCGAGTTCGTCAATCGGTTCGCGAGATATGGGAGTTTGAAGTTAAGGAATGGTTGAGAAACCATCAAAATTTTCGCAATTCTGATGCTAGAAACGAATAACTCGAATGACCTAGGGGAAAAGTACACACACCACTGTAATCGGGCAAGTTTCTACTTTCTGATGCAACGGGAAATAATCGAGTTCGTCAATCCCTTCGCGAGATATGGGAGTTTGAATTTAAGGAATGGTTGAGAAACCATTAAAATTTTCGCAAGTCTGATACTCGAAACCAATAACTACAAAGGCCTAGGGGAAAAATACACATACCGTTGTAATCGGACGAGTTTCTACTTTCAGATGCAACAGGTATTTCTCGAGTTCGTCAATCCGTTCGCGAGATATGGGAGTTTGAAGTTAAGGAATGGTTGAGAATCCATCAAAATTTTCGCAATTCTGATGCTAGAAACGAATAACAGGAAGGACCTAGGGCAAAAATACACATACCGTTGTAATCGGGCGAGTTTCTGCTTTCAGATGCAACAGGAACTTGTCGAGTTCGTCAATCCGTTCGTGAGATATGGGAGTTTGAAGTTAAGAAGTGGTTGAGAAACCATCAAAATTTTCGCAAGTCTGATACTCGAAACCAATAACTACAATGGCCTAGGGGAAAAATACACATAGCGTTGTAATCGGGAGAGTTTCTGTTTTCAGATGCAACAGAAATTTGTTGAGGTCGTCAATCCGTTCGCGTGATATGGGAGTGTGAAGTTAAGGAACGCTTGAGAAACCATCAAAATTTTCGCAAGTCTGATACTCGAAACCAATAACTACAAAGGCCTAGGGGAAAAATACACATACCGTTGTAACCGGGCGAGTTTCTACTTTCAGATGCAACAGGAATTTCTCGAGTTCGTCAATCGGTTCGCGAGATATGGGAGTTTGAAGTTAAGGAATGGTTGAGAAACCATCAAAATTTTCGCAATTCTGATGCTAGAAACGAATAACTCGAATGACCTAGGGGAAAAGTACACACACCACTGTAATCGGGCAAGTTTCTACTTTCAGAGGCGACAGGAACTTCTCGAGTTCGCCAATCCGTTCGCGAGGCATCGGAGTTTGAAGTTAAGGAATGGTTGAGAAACCATCAAAATTTTCGCAAGTCTGATACTCGAAACCAATTACTACAAAGGCCTAGGGGAAAAATACACATACCGTTGTAATCGGACGAGTATCTACTTTCAGATGCAACAGGAATTTCTCGAGTTCGTCAATCCGTTCGCGAGATATGGGAGTTTGAAGTTAAGGAATGTTTGAGAAACCATCAAAATTTTCGCAATTCTGATGCTAGAAACAAATAACTGGAAGGACGTAGGGCAAAAATGCACATACCGTTGTAATCGGGCGAGTTTCTGCTTTCAGATGCAACAGGAACTTGTCGAGTTCGTCAATCCGTTCGCGAGATATGGGAGTTTGAAGTTAAGAAGTGGTTGAGAAACCATCAAAATTTTCGCAAGTCTGATACTCGAAACCAATAACTACAATGGCCTAGGGGAAAAATACACATAGCGTTGTAATCGGGAGAGTTTCTGTTTTCAGATGCAACAGAAATTTCTTGAGGTCGTCATTCCGTTCGCGAGAAATGGGTGCTTGTGGGTACGGAATGGTTGAGAATCCATCAAAATTATCGCTGGTCTGATACTCGAACCAATAACTAGTATGGCCTAGGGCAAAGATACACATACCGTTGTAATCGGACGAGTTTCTGGTTTCAGATTCAACAGGAATTTCTCGAGTTCGTCAATCCGTTCGCGAGATATGGGAGTTTGAATTTAGGAACGGTTGAGAAGCCACCAAAATTTTCGCAAGTCTGATACACGAAACCAATAACTGCAAAGGCCTAGGGGAAAAATGCACATACCGTTGTAATCGGGCGAGTTTCTACTTTCAGATGCAACAGGAATTTCTCGAGTTCGTCAATCGGTTCGCGAGATATGGGAGTTTGATGTTAAGGAATGGTTGAGAAACCATCAAAATTTTCGCAATTCTGATGCTGGAAACGAATAACTCGAATGACCTAGGGGAAAAGTACACACGCCATTGTATTCGGGCAAGTTTCTACTTTCAGAGGTGACAGGAACTTCTCGAGTTCGCCAATCCGTTCGCGAGGCATCGGAGCTTGAAGTTAAGGAATGGTTGAGAAACCATCAAAATTTTCGCTGGTCTGATACTCGAAACCAATAACTGGAATGGCCTAGGGCAAAAATACACATACCTTTGTAATCAGGCGAGTTTCTACTTTCAGATGCAACAGGAATTTCTCGAGTTCGTCAATCCGTTCGCGAGATATGCGAGTTTGAAGTTAGAGAATGGTTGAGAAACCGTCAAAATTTTCGCAAGTCTGATTCTCGAAACCTATAACTACAATGGCCTAGGGAAAAAATACACATAGCGTTGTAATCGGGAGAGTTTCTGTTTTCAGATGCAACAGAAATTTCTTGAGGTCGTCAATCCGTTCGCGTGATATGGGAGTGTGAAGTTAAGGAACGATTGAGAAACCATCAAAATTTTCGCAAGTCTGATACTCGAAACCAATAACTACAAAGGCCTAGGGGAAAAATACACATACCGTTGTAACCGGGCGAGTTTCTACTTTCAGATGCAACAGGAATTTCTCGAGTTCGTCAATCGGTTCGCGAGATATGGGAGTTTGAAGTTAAGGAATGGTTGAGAAACCATCAAAATTTTCGCAATTCTGATGCTAGAAACGAATAACTCGAATGACCTAGGGGAAAAGTACACACACCACTGTAATCGGGCAAGTTTCTACTTTCTGATGCAACGGGAAATAATCGAGTTCGTCAATCCCTTCGCGAGATATGGGAGTTTGAATTTAAGGAATGGTTGAGAAACCATTAAAATTTTCGCAAGTCTGATACTCGAAACCAATAACTACAAAGGCCTAGGGGAAAAATACACATACCGTTGTAATCGGACGAGTTTCTACTTTCAGATGCAACAGGTATTTCTCGAGTTCGTCAATCCGTTCGCGAGATATGGGAGTTTGAAGTTAAGGAATGGTTGAGAATCCATCAAAATTTTCGCAATTCTGATGCTAGAAACGAATAACAGGAAGGACCTAGGGCAAAAATACACATACCGTTGTAATCGGGCGAGTTTCTGCTTTCAGATGCAACAGGAACTTGTCGAGTTCGTCAATCCGTTCGTGAGATATGGGAGTTTGAAGTTAAGAAGTGGTTGAGAAACCATCAAAATTTTCGCAAGTCTGATACTCGAAACCAATAACTACAATGGCCTAGGGGAAAAATACACATAGCGTTGTAATCGGGAGAGTTTCTGTTTTCAGATGCAACAGAAATTTGTTGAGGTCGTCAATCCGTTCGCGTGATATGGGAGTGTGAAGTTAAGGAACGCTTGAGAAACCATCAAAATTTTCGCAAGTCTGATACTCGAAACCAATAACTACAAAGGCCTAGGGGAAAAATACACATACCGTTGTAACCGGGCGAGTTTCTACTTTCAGATGCAACAGGAATTTCTCGAGTTCGTCAATCGGTTCGCGAGATATGGGAGTTTGAAGTTAAGGAATGGTTGAGAAACCATCAAAATTTTCGCAATTCTGATGCTAGAAACGAATAACTCGAATGACCTAGGGGAAAAGTACACACACCACTGTAATCGGGCAAGTTTCTACTTTCAGAGGCGACAGGAACTTCTCGAGTTCGCCAATCCGTTCGCGAGGCATCGGAGTTTGAAGTTAAGGAATGGTTGAGAAACCATCAAAATTTTCGCAAGTCTGATACTCGAAACCAATTACTACAAAGGCCTAGGGGAAAAATACACATACCGTTGTAATCGGACGAGTATCTACTTTCAGATGCAACAGGAATTTCTCGAGTTCGTCAATCCGTTCGCGAGATATGGGAGTTTGAAGTTAAGGAATGTTTGAGAAACCATCAAAATTTTCGCAATTCTGATGCTAGAAACAAATAACTGGAAGGACGTAGGGCAAAAATGCACATACCGTTGTAATCGGGCGAGTTTCTGCTTTCAGATGCAACAGGAACTTGTCGAGTTCGTCAATCCGTTCGCGAGATATGGGAGTTTGAAGTTAAGAAGTGGTTGAGAAACCATCAAAATTTTCGCAAGTCTGATACTCGAAACCAATAACTACAATGGCCTAGGGGAAAAATACACATAGCGTTGTAATCGGGAGAGTTTCTGTTTTCAGATGCAACAGAAATTTCTTGAGGTCGTCAATCCGTTCGCGTGATATGGGAGTGTGAAGTTAAGGAACGGTTGAGAAACCATCAAAATTTTCGCAAGTCTGATACTCGAATCCAATAACTACAATGGACTAGGGCAAAAATACACATACCTTTGTAATCGGGCGAGTTTCTACTTTCAGATGCAACAGGAATTTCTCGAGTTCGTCAATCCGTTCGCGAGAAATGGGAGTTTGAAGTTAAGGAATGGTTGAGAAACCATAAAAATTTTCGCAATTCTGATGCTAGAAACAAATAACTGGAATGACCTAGGGGAAAAGTACACACACCATTGTAATCGGTCGAGTTTCTGCTTTCAGATGCAACAGGAATTTCTCGAGTTCGTCAATCCGTTCGCGAGATATGGGAGTTTGAAGTTAAGGAATGGTTGAGAAACCACCAAAATTTTCGCAAGTTTGATACTCGAAACCAATAACTACAATGGCCTAGGGCAAAAATACACATACCGTAGTAATCGGACGAGTTTCTAGTTTCAGATGCAACAGGAATTTCTCGAGTTCGTCAATCCGTTCGCGAGATATGGAAGTTTGAAATTAAGGAACGGTTGAGAAACCATCAAAATTTTCGCAAGTCTGATACACGAAACCAATAACTACAAAGGCTTAGGGTAAAAATACGCAAACCGTTGTAATCGGGAGAGTTTCTTCTTCCAGATGCAACCGGAATTTCTCGTGTTCCTCAATCCGTTCGCGAGATATGGTAGTTTGATGTTCAGGAATGGTTGAGAAACCATCACAGTTTTCGCAAGTCTGATACTCGAAACCAATAACTACAAAGGCCTAGGGGAAAAATACACATACCGTTGTAATCGGGCGAGTTTCTACTTTCAGATGCAACAGGAATTTCTCGAGTTCGTCAATCGGTTCGCGAGATATGGGAGTTTGAAGTTAAGGAATGGTGTAGAAACCATCAAAATTTTCGCAATTCTGATGCTAGAAACGAATAACTCGAATGACCTAGGGGAAAGGTACACACACCGTTGTAATCGGGCAAGTTTCTACTTTCAGAGGCGACAGGAACTTCTCGAGTTCGCCAATCCGTTCGCGAGGCATCGGAGTTTGAAGTTAAGGAATGGTTGAGAAACCATCAAAATTTTCGCAAGTCTGATACTCGAAACCAATTACTACAAAGACCTAGGGGAAAAATACACATACCGTTGTAATCGGACGAGTATCTACTTTCAGATGCAACAGGAATTTCTCGAGTTCGTCAATCCGTTCGCGAGATATGGGAGTTTGAAGTTAAGGAATGGTTGAGAATCCATCAAAATTTTCGCAATTCTGATGCTAGAAACGAATAACAGGAAGGACCTAGGGCAAAAATACACATACCGTTGTAATCGGGCGAGTTTCTGCTTTCAGATGCAACAGGAACTTGTCGAGTTCGTCAATCCGTTCGTGAGATATGGGAGTTTGAAGTTAAGAAGTGGTTGAGAAACCATCAAAATTTTCGCAAGTCTGATACTCGAAACCAATAACTACAATGGCCTAGGGGAAAAATACACATAGCGTTGTAATCGGGAGAGTTTCTGTTTTCAGATGCAACAGAAATTTGTTGAGGTCGTCAATCCGTTCGCGTGATATGGGAGTGTGAAGTTAAGGAACGCTTGAGAAACCATCAAAATTTTCGCAAGTCTGATACTCGAAACCAATAACTACAAAGGCCTAGGGGAAAAATACACATACCGTTGTAACCGGGCGAGTTTCTACTTTCAGATGCAACAGGAATTTCTCGAGTTCGTCAATCGGTTCGCGAGATATGGGAGTTTGAAGTTAAGGAATGGTTGAGAAACCATCAAAATTTTCGCAATTCTGATGCTAGAAACGAATAACTCGAATGACCTAGGGGAAAAGTACACACACCACTGTAATCGGGCAAGTTTCTACTTTCAGAGGCGACAGGAACTTCTCGAGTTCGCCAATCCGTTCGCGAGGCATCGGAGTTTGAAGTTAAGGAATGGTTGAGAAACCATCAAAATTTTCGCAAGTCTGATACTCGAAACCAATTACTACAAAGGCCTAGGGGAAAAATACACATACCGTTGTAATCGGACGAGTATCTACTTTCAGATGCAACAGGAATTTCTCGAGTTCGTCAATCCGTTCGCGAGATATGGGAGTTTGAAGTTAAGGAATGTTTGAGAAACCATCAAAATTTTCGCAATTCTGATGCTAGAAACAAATAACTGGAAGGACGTAGGGCAAAAATGCACATACCGTTGTAATCGGGCGAGTTTCTGCTTTCAGATGCAACAGGAACTTGTCGAGTTCGTCAATCCGTTCGCGAGATATGGGAGTTTGAAGTTAAGAAGTGGTTGAGAAACCATCAAAATTTTCGCAAGTCTGATACTCGAAACCAATAACTACAATGGCCTAGGGGAAAAATACACATAGCGTTGTAATCGGGAGAGTTTCTGTTTTCAGATGCAACAGAAATTTCTTGAGGTCGTCAATCCGTTCGCGTGATATGGGAGTGTGAAGTTAAGGAACGGTTGAGAAACCATCAAAATTTTCGCAAGTCTGATACTCGAATCCAATAACTACAATGGACTAGGGCAAAAATACACATACCTTTGTAATCGGGCGAGTTTCTACTTTCAGATGCAACAGGAATTTCTCGAGTTCGTCAATCCGTTCGCGAGAAATGGGAGTTTGAAGTTAAGGAATGGTTGAGAAACCATAAAAATTTTCGCAATTCTGATGCTAGAAACAAATAACTGGAATGACCTAGGGGAAAAGTACACACACCATTGTAATCGGTCGAGTTTCTGCTTTCAGATGCAACAGGAATTTCTCGAGTTCGTCAATCCGTTCGCGAGATATGGGAGTTTGAAGTTAAGGAATGGTTGAGAAACCACCAAAATTTTCGCAAGTTTGATACTCGAAACCAATAACTACAATGGCCTAGGGCAAAAATACACATACCGTAGTAATCGGACGAGTTTCTGGTTTCAGATGCAACAGGAATTTCTCGAGTTCGTCAATCCGTTCGCTAGATATGGAAGTTTGAAATTAAGGAACGGTTGAGAAACCATCAAAATTTACGCAAGTCTGATACACGAAACCAATAACTACAAAGGCTTAGGGTAAAAATACGCAAACCGTTGTAATCGGGAGAGTTTCTTCTTCCAGATGCAACCGGAATTTCTCGTGTTCCTCAATCCGTTCGCGAGATATGGTAGTTTGATGTTCAGGAATGGTTGAGAAACCATCACAGTTTTCGCAAGTCTGATACTCGAAACCAATAACTACAAAGGCCTAGGGGAAAAATACACATACCGTTGTAATCGGGCGAGTTTCTACTTTCAGATGCAACAGGAATTTCTCGAGTTCGTCAATCGGTTCGCGAGATATGGGAGTTTGAAGTTAAGGAATGGTGTAGAAACCATCAAAATTTTCGCAATTCTGATGCTAGAAACGAATAACTCGAATGACCTAGGGGAAAGGTACACACACCGTTGTAATCGGGCAAGTTTCTACTTTCAGAGGCGACAGGAACTTCTCGAGTTCGCCAATCCGTTCGCGAGGCATCGGAGTTTGAAGTTAAGGAATGGTTGAGAAACCATCAAAATTTTCGCAAGTCTGATACTCGAAACCAATTACTACAAAGACCTAGGGGAAAAATACACATACCGTTGTAATCGGACGAGTATCTACTTTCAGATGCAACAGGAATTTCTCGAGTTCGTCAATCCGTTCGCGAGATATGGGAGTTTGAAGTTAAGGAATGGTTGAGAAACCATCAAAATTTTCGCAAGTTTGATACTCGAAGCCAATAACTACAATGGCCTAGGGCAAAAATACACATACCTTTGTAATCGGGCGAGTTTGTACTTTCAGATGCAACAGGAATTTCTCGAGTTCGTCATTCCGTTCGCGAGATATGGTTGTATGAAGGTAAGGAATGGTTGAGAAACCATCAAAATTTTCGCTGGTCTGATACTCGAAACCAATAACTGGAATGGCCTAGAGCAAAAATACACATACCTTTGTAATCACGCGAGTTTCTACTTTCAGATGCAACAGGAATTTCTCGAGTTCGTCAATCCGTTCGCCAGATATGGGAGTTTGAATTTAAAGAATGGTTGAGAAACCATCAAAATATTCGCAAGTCTGATTCTCGAAACCAATAACTACAATGGCCTAGGGGAAAAATACACATAGCGTTGTAATCGGGAGAGATTCTATTTTCAGATGCAACAGAAATTTTTCGGATTCGTCAATCCGTTCGCGAGATATGGGAGTTTGAAGTTAAGGAATGGTTGAGAAGCCATCAAAATTTTCGCAATTCTGATGCTAGAAACGAATAACTGGAATGACCTAAGGGAAAAGTACACACACCATTGTAATCGGTCGAGTTTCTGCTTTCAGATGCAACAGGAATTTCTCGAGTTCGTCAATCCGTTCGCGAGATATGGGAGTTTGAAGTTAAGGAATGGTTGAGAAACCATCAAAATTTTCGCAAGTTTGATACTCGAAGCCAATAACTACAATGGCCTAGGGCAAAAATACACATACCTTTGTAATCGGGCGAGTTTCTACTTTCAGATGCAACAGGAATTTCTCGAGTTGGTCAAACCGTTCGCGAGATATGGGAGTTTGAAATTAAGGAACGGTTGAGAAACCATCAAAATTTTCGCAAGTCTGATACTCGAAACCAATAACTACAAAGGCTTAGGGGAAAAATACGCATACCGTTGTAATCGGGAGAGTTTCTTCTTCCAGATGCAACCGGAATTTCTCGTGCTCCTCAAACCCTTCGCGAGATATGGGAGTTTGAAGTTAAGGAATGGTTGAGAAACCATCACAATTTTCGCAAGTCTGATACTCGAAACCAATAACTACTATTGCCTAGGTGAAAAGTACACATACCGTTGTAATCGGGCGAGTTTCTGCTTTCAGTTGCAACAGAAATTCCTCGAGTTCGTCAATCCGTTCGCGAGATATGGGAGTTTGAAGTTAAGGAATGGTTGAGAAACCATCAAAATTTTCGCAAGTCTGATACTCGAAACCAATAACTACAATTGCCTAGCGGAAAAATACACATACCGTTGTAATCGGGAGAGTATCTACTTTCAGATACAACAGAAATTTTTCGGATTCATCAATCCGTTCGCGAGATATGGGGGTTTGAAGTTAAGGAATGCTTGAGAAAACATCAAAATTTTCGCAAGTCTGATACGCGAAACCAGTAACTACAAGGGCCTAGGGGAAAAATAAACATCCCCTTGTAATCGGGCGTGTTTCTACTTTCAGATGCAACAGGAATTTCTTGAGGACGTCAATCCGTTCGCGTGGTATGGGAGTGTGAAGTTAAGGAACGGTTGAGAAACCATCAAAACTTTCGCAAGTCTGATACTCGAAACCAATAACTACTATTGCCTAGGGGAAAAATACACATACCGTTGTAATCGGGAGAGTTTCTACTTTCAGATACAACAGAAATTTTTCGGATTCATCAATCCGTTCGCGAGATATGGGGGTTTGAAGTTAAGGAATGCTTGAGAAAACATCAAAATTTTCGCAAGTCTGATACGCGAAACCAGTAACTACAAGGGCCTAGGGGAAAAATAAACATCTCCTTGTAATCGGGCGTGTTTCTACTTTCAGATGCAACAGGAATTTCTTGAGGTCGTCAATCCGTTCGCGTGGTATGGGAGTGTGAAGTTAAGGAACGGTTGAGAAACCATCAAAACTTTCGCAAGTCTGATACTCGAAACCAATAACTACTATTGCCTAGGGGAAAAATACACATACCGTTGTAATCGGGCGAGTTTCTGCTTTCAGTTGCAACAGAAATTCCTCGAGTTCGTCAATCCGTTCGCGAGATATGGGAGTTTGAAGTTAAGGAATGGTTGAGAAACCATCAAAATTTTCGCAAGTCTGATACTCGAAACCAATAACTACAATTGCCTAGCGGAAAAATACACATACCGTTGTAATCGGGAGAGTTTCTACTTTCAGATACAACAGAAATTTTTCGGATTCATCAATCCGTTCGCGAGATATGGGGGTTTGAAGTTAAGGAATGCTTGAGAAAACATCAAAATTTTCGCAAGTCTGATACGCGAAACCAGTAACTACAAGGGCCTAGGGGAAAAATAAACATCCCCTTGTAATCGGGCGTGTTTCTACTTTCAGATGCAACAGGCATTTCTTGAGGTCGTCAATCCGTTCGCGTGGTATGGGAGTGTGAAGTTAAGGAACGGTTGAGAAACCATCAAAACTTTCGCAAGTCTGATACTCGAAACCAATAACTACAAAGGCCTACGGGAAAAATACACATACCGTTGTAATTGGACGAGTTTCTACTTTCCGATGCAACAGGAATTTCTCGAGTTCGTCAATCCGTTCGCGAGATGTGGGAGTTTGAAGTTAAGGAATAGTTGAGGAACCATCCAAATTTTCGCAAGTCTGATACTCGAAACCAAAAACTACAATTGCCTAGGGCAAAAATACACATACCGTTGTAATCGGGCGATCTTCTACCTTCAGATGCAACAGGAATTTCTCGAGTTCGTCAATCCGTTCGCGAGATATGGGAGTTTGAAGTTAAGGAATGGTTGAGAAACCATCAAAATTTTCGCAAGTCTGATACTCGAAACCAATAACTACTATGGCCTATGGCAAAAAAACACATACCATTGTAATCGGGCGAGATTATGCTTTTAGATGCAACAGGAATTTCTCGAGTTCGTCAATCCGTTCGCGAGATATGGGAGTTTGAAGTTAAGGAATGGTTGAGAAACCATCAAAATTTTCGCAATTCTGATGCTAGAAACGAATAACTGGAAGGACCTAGGGGAAAAGTACACACACAATTGTAATCGGTCGAGTTTCTGCTTTCAGATGCAACAGGAATTTCTCGAGTTCGTCAATCCGTTCGCGAAATATGGGAGTTTGAAGTTAAGGAATGTTCGAGAAACGATCAAAATTTTTGCAAGTCTGATACTCGAAACCAATAACTACTATGGCCTAGGGCAAAGATACACATACCGTTGTAATCGGACGAGTTTCTGGTTTCAGATGCAACAGGAATTTCTCGAGTTCGTCAATCCGTTCGCGAGATATGGGAGTTTGAATTTAGGAACGGTTGAGAAGCCATCAAAATTTTCGCAAGTCTGATACACGAAACCAATAACTACAAAGGCTTAGGGGAAAAATACACATACCGTTGTAATCGGAAGAGTTTCTTCTTCCAGATGCAACCGGAATTTCTCGTGTTCGTCAATCCGTTCGCGAGATGTGGGAGTTTGAAGTTAAGGAATAGTTGAGGAACCATCCAAATTTTCGCAAGTCTGATACTCGAAACCAAAAACTACAATTGCCTAGGGCAAAAATACACATACCGTTGTAATCGGGCGATCTTCTACCTTCAGATGCAACAGGAATTTCTCGAGTTCGTCAATCCGTTCGCGAGATATGGGAGTTTGAAGTTAAGGAATGTTTGAGAAACGATCAAAATTTTTGCAAGTCTGATACTCGAAACCAATAACTGCTATGGCCTAGGGCAAAAATACACATACCATTGTAATCGGGCGAGATTATGCTTTTAGATGCAACTGGAATTTCTCGAGTTCGTCAATCCGTTCGCGAGATATGGGAGTTTGAAGTTAAGGAATGTTTGAGAAACGATCAAAATTTTTGCAAGTCTGATACTCGAAACCAATAACTGCTATGGCCTATGGCAAAAAAACACATACCATTGTAATCGGGCGAGATTATGCTTTTAGATGCAACTGGAATTTCTCGAGTTGGTAATCCGTTCGCGAGATATGGGGGTTTGAAGTTAAGGAATGGTTGAGAAATCATCAAAAGTTTAGCAAGTCTGATACTCGAAACTAATAACTACAATTGCCTAGGGCAAAAATACACATACCGTTGTAATCGGGCGAGCTTCTATTTTCAGATGCAGCAGGAATTTCTCGAGTTCGTCAATCCGTTCGCGAGATTTGGGGGTTTGAAGTTAAGGAATGGTTGAGAAACCATCAAAATTTTCGCAATTCTGATGCTAGAAACGAATAACTGGAAGGACCTAGGGGAAAAGTACACACACCATTGTAATCGGTCGAGTTTCTGCTTTCAGATGCAACAGGAATTTCTCGAGTTCGTCAATCCGTTCGCGAGGTATGGGAGTTTGAAGTTAAGGAATGTTTGAGAAACGATCAAAATTTTTGCAAGTCTGATACTCGAAACCAATAACTGCTATGGCCTAGGGCAAAAATACACATACCATTGTAATCGGGCGAGATTATGCTTTTAGATGCAACTGGAATTTCTCTAGTTCGTCATTCCGTTCGCGAGATATGGGAGTTTGAAGTTAAGGAATGGTTGAAAAACCATCAAAATTTTCGCAAGTCTGATACTCGAAACCAATAACTGCTATGGTCTGGGGCAAAAATACAGATACCACTGTAATCGGGCGAGATTATGCTTTCAGGTGCAACTGGAATTTCTCGAGTTGGTAATCCGTTCGCGAGATATGGGAGTTTGAAGTTAAGGAATGGTTGGGAAACCATCAAAATTTTCGCAATTCTGATGCTAGAAACGAATAATTCGAATGACCTAGGGGAAAAGTACACACACCATTGTAATCGGGCAAGTTTCTACTTTCAGAGGCGACAGGAACTTCTCGAGTTCGCCAATCCGTTCGCGAGGCATCGGAGTTTGAAGTTAAGGAATGGTTGAGAAACCATCAAAATTTTCGCAAGTCTGATACTCGAAACCAATAACTACAAAGGCCTAGGGGAAAAATACACATACCGTTGTAATCGGGCGAGTTTCTACTTTCAGTTGCAATAGAAATTTCTCGAGTTCGTCAATCCGTTCGCGAGATATGGGAGTTTGAATTTAAAGAATGGTTGAGAAACCATCAAAATATTCGCAAGTTGATTCTCGAAACCAATAACTACAATGGCCTAGGGGAAAAATACACATAGCGTTGTAATCGGGAGAGATTCTATTTTCAGATGCAACAGAAATTTTTCGGATTCGTCAATCCGTTCGCGAGATATGGGAGTTTGAAGTTAAGGAATGGTTGAGAAACCATCAAAATTTTCGCAATTCTGATGCTAGAAACGAATAACTGGAATGACCTAAGGGAAAAGTACACACACCATTGTAATCGGTCGAGTTTCTGCTTTCAGATGCAACAGGAATTTCTCGAGTTCGTCAATCCGTTCGCGAGATATGGGAGTTTGAAGTTAAGGAATGGTTGAGAAACCATAAAATTTTCGCAAGTTTGATACTCGAAGCCAATAACTACAATGGCCTAGGGCAAAAATACACATACCGTAGTAATCGGACGAGTTTCTGGTTTCAGATGCAACAGGAATTTCTCGAGTTCGTCAAACCGTTCGCGAGATATGGGAGTTTGAAATTAAGGAACGGTTGAGAAACCATCAAAATTTTCGCAAGTCTGATACTCGAAACCAATAACTACAAAGGCTTAGGGGAAAAATACACATACCGTTGTAATCGGAAGAGTTTCTTCTTCCAGATGCAACCGGAATTTCTCGTGTTCGTCAATCCGTTCGCGAGATGTGGGAGTTTGAAGTTAAGGAATAGTTGAGGAACCATCCAAATTTTCGCAAGTCTGATACTCGAAACCAAAAACTACAATTGCCTAGGGCAAAAATACACATACCGTTGTAATCGGGCGATCTTCTACCTTCAGATGCAACAGGAATTTCTCGAGTTCGTCAATCCGTTCGCGAGATATGGGAGTTTGAAGTTAAGGAATGTTTGAGAAACGATCAAAATTTTTGCAAGTCTGATACTCGAAACCAATAACTGCTATGGCCTAGGGCAAAAATACACATACCATTGTAATCGGGCGAGATTATGCTTTTAGATGCAACTGGAATTTCTCGAGTTCGTCAATCCGTTCGCGAGATATGGGAGTTTGAAGTTAAGGAATGTTTGAGAAACGATCAAAATTTTTGCAAGTCTGATACTCGAAACCAATAACTGCTATGGCCTATGGCAAAAAAACACATACCATTGTAATCGGGCGAGATTATGCTTTTAGATGCAACTGGAATTTCTCGAGTTGGTAATCCGTTCGCGAGATATGGGGGTTTGAAGTTAAGGAATGGTTGAGAAATCATCAAAAGTTTAGCAAGTCTGATACTCGAAACCAATAACTACAATTGCCTAGGGCAAAAATACACATACCGTTGTAATCGGGCGAGCTTCTATTTTCAGATGCAGCAGGAATTTCTCGAGTTCGTCAATCCGTTCGCGAGATTTGGGGGTTTGAAGTTAAGGAATGGTTGAGAAACCATCAAAATTTTCGCAATTCTGATGCTAGAAACGAATAACTGGAAGGACCTAGGGGAAAAGTACACACACCATTGTAATCGGTCGAGTTTCTGCTTTCAGATGCAACAGGAATTTCTCGAGTTCGTCAATCCGTTCGCGAGGTATGGGAGTTTGAAGTTAAGGAATGTTTGAGAAACGATCAAAATTTTTGCAAGTCTGATACTCGAAACCAATAACTGCTATGGCCTAGGGCAAAAATACACATACCATTGTAATCGGGCGAGATTATGCTTTTAGATGCAACTGGAATTTCTCTAGTTCGTCATTCCGTTCGCGAGATATGGGAGTTTGAAGTTAAGGAATGGTTGAAAAACCATCAAAATTTTCGCAAGTCTGATACTCGAAACCAATAACTGCTATGGTCTGGGGCAAAAATACAGATACCACTGTAATCGGGCGAGATTATGCTTTCAGGTGCAACTGGAATTTCTCGAGTTGGTAATCCGTTCGCGAGATATGGGAGTTTGAAGTTAAGGAATGGTTGGGAAACCATCAAAATTTTCGCAATTCTGATGCTAGAAACGAATAATTCGAATGACCTAGGGGAAAAGTACACACACCATTGTAATCGGGCAAGTTTCTACTTTCAGAGGCGACAGGAACTTCTCGAGTTCGCCAATCCGTTCGCGAGGCATCGGAGTTTGAAGTTAAGGAATGGTTGAGAAACCATCAAAATTTTCGCAAGTCTGATACTCGAAACCAATAACTACAAAGGCCTAGGGGAAAAATACACATACCGTTGTAATCGGGCGAGTTTCTACTTTCAGTTGCAATAGAAATTTCTCGAGTTCGTCAATCCGTTCGCGAGATATGGGAGTTTGAATTTAAAGAATGGTTGAGAAACCATCAAAATATTCGCAAGTTGATTCTCGAAACCAATAACTACAATGGCCTAGGGGAAAAATACACATAGCGTTGTAATCGGGAGAGATTCTATTTTCAGATGCAACAGAAATTTTTCGGATTCGTCAATCCGTTCGCGAGATATGGGAGTTTGAAGTTAAGGAATGGTTGAGAAACCATCAAAATTTTCGCAATTCTGATGCTAGAAACGAATAACTGGAATGACCTAAGGGAAAAGTACACACACCATTGTAATCGGTCGAGTTTCTGCTTTCAGATGCAACAGGAATTTCTCGAGTTCGTCAATCCGTTCGCGAGATATGGGAGTTTGAAGTTAAGGAATGGTTGAGAAACCATAAAATTTTCGCAAGTTTGATACTCGAAGCCAATAACTACAATGGCCTAGGGCAAAAATACACATACCGTAGTAATCGGACGAGTTTCTGGTTTCAGATGCAACAGGAATTTCTCGAGTTCGTCAAACCGTTCGCGAGATATGGGAGTTTGAAATTAAGGAACGGTTGAGAAACCATCAAAATTTTCGCAAGTCTGATACTCGAAACCAATAACTACAAAGGCTTAGGGGAAAAATACGCATACCGTTGTAATCGGGAGAGTTTCTTCTTCCAGATGCAACCGGAATTTCTCGTGCTCCTCAAACCGTTCGCGAGATATGGGAGTTTGAAGTTAAGGAATGGTTGAGAAACCATCACAATTTTCGCAAGTCTGATACTCGAAACCAATAACTACTATTGCCTAGGGGAAAAATACACATACCGTTGTAATCGGGCGAGTTTCTGCTTTCAGTTGCAACAGAAATTTCTCGAGTTCGTCAATCCGTTCGCGAGATATGGGAGTTTGAAGTTAAGGAATGGTTGAGAAACCATCAAAATTTTCGCAAGTCTGATACTCGAAACCAATAACTACAATTGCCTAGCGGAAAAATACACATACCGTTGTAATCGGGAGAGTTTCTACTTTCAGTTACAACAGAAATTTTTCGGATTCATCAATCCGTTCGCGAGATATGGGGGTTTGAAGTTAAGGAATGCTTGAGAAAACTTCAAAATTTTCGCAAGTCTGATACGCGAAACCAGTAACTACAAGGGCCTAGGGGAAAAATAAACATCTCCTTGTAATCGGGCGTGTTTCTACTTTCAGATGCAACAGGAATTTCTTGAGGTCGTCAATCCGTTCGCGTGGTATGGGAGTGTGAAGTTAAGGAACGGTTGAGAAACAATCAAAACTTTCGCAAGTCTGATACTCGAAACCAATAACTACTATTGCCTAGGGGAAAAATACACATACCGTTGTAATCGGGCGAGTTTCTGCTTTCAGTTGCAATAGAAATTCCTCGAGTTCGTCAATCCGTTCGCGAGATATGGGAGTTTGAAGTTAAGGAATGGTTGAGAAACCATCAAAATTTTCGCAAGTCTGATACTCGAAACCAATAACTACAATTGCCTAGCGGAAAAATACACATACCGTTGTAATCGGGAGAGTTTCTACTTTCAGATACAACAGAAATTTTTCGGATTCATCAATCCGTTCGCGAGATATGGGGGTTTGAAGTTAAGGAATGCTTGAGAAAACATCAAAATTTTCGCAAGTCTGATACGCGAAACCAGTAACTACAAGGGCCTAGGGGAAAAATAAACATCCCCTTGTAATCGGTCGTGTTTCTACTTTCAGATGCAACAGGAATTTCTTGAGGATGTCAATCCGTTCGCGTGGTATGGGAGTGTGAAGTTAAGGAACGGTTGAGAAACCATCAAAACTTTCGCAAGTCTGATACTCGAAACCAATAACTACTATTGCCTAGGGGAAAAATACACATACCGTTGTAATCGGGAGAGTTTCTACTTTCAGATACAACAGAAATTTTTCGGATTCATCAATCCGTTCGCGAGATATGGGGGTTTGAAGTTAAGGAATGCTTGAGAAAACATCAAAATTTTCGCAAGTCTGATACGCGAAACCAGTAACTACAAGGGCCTAGGGGAAAAATAAACATCCCCTTGTAATCGGGCGTGTTTCTACTTTCAGATGCAACAGGAATTTCTTGAGGTCGTCAATCCGTTCGCGTGGTATGGGAGTGTGAAGTTAAGGAACGGTTGAGAAACCATCAAAACTTTCGCAAGTCTGATACTCGAAACCAATAACTACAAAGGCCTACGGGAAAAATACACATACCGTTGTAATTGGACGAGTTTCTACTTTCCGATGCAACAGGAATTTCTCGAGTTCGTCAATCCGTTCGCGAGATATGGGAGTTTGAAGTTAAGGAATGGTTGAGAAACCATCAAAATTTTCGCAAGTTTGATACTCGAAACCAATAACTACAATGGCCTAGGGGAAAAACACACATAGTTTGTAATCGGACGAGTTTCTACTTTCAGATGCAACAGGAATTTCTCGAGTTCGTCAATCCGTTCGCGAGATATGGGAGTTTGAAGTTAAGGAATGGTTGAGAAATCATCAAAAGTTTCGCAAGTCTGATACTCGAAACCAATAACTGCTATTGCCTAGGGCAAAAATACACATACCGTTGTAATCGGACGAGATTATGCTTTTAGATGCAACTGGAATTTCTCTAGTTCGTCATTCCGTTCGCGAGGTATGGGAGTTTGAAGTTAAGGAATGTTTGAAAAACCATCAAAATTTTCGCAAGTCTGATACTCGAAACCAATAACTGCTATGGCCTGGGGCAAAAATACAAATACCATTGTAATCGGGCGAGATTATGCTTTCAGATGCAACTGGAATTTCTCGAGTTGGTAATCCGTTCGCGAGATATAGGAATTTGAAGTTAAGGAATGGTTGAGAAATCATCAAAATTTTCGCACGTCTGATACTCGAAACCAATAACTACTATTGCCTAGGGCAAAAATACACATACCGTTGTAATCGGGCGATCTTCTACCTTCAGATGCAACAGGAATTTCTCGAGTTCTTCAATCCGTTCGCGAGATATGGGAGTTTGAAGTTAAGGAATGGTTGAGAAACCATCAAAATTTTCGCAATTCTGATGCTGGAAACGAATAACTGGAATGGCATAGGGGAAAAATACACATACCGTTGTAATCGGGCGACTTTCTACTCTCAGATGCAACAGGAATTTCTCCGATACGTCAATCCGTTCGCGAGATATGGGAGTTTGAAGTTAAGGAATGCTTGAGAAGCCATCAAAATTTTCGCAAGTCTGATACGCGAAACCAATAACTACAATGGCCTAGGGGAAAAATATACATACCTCTGTAATCGGGCGTGTTCCTACTTTCAGATGCAACAGGAATTTCTCGAGTTCGTCAATCCGTTCGCGTGATATCGGAGTTTGAAGTTAAGGAGTGGTTGAGAAACCATCAAAATTTTCGCAAGTCTGATACTCGAAACCTATAACTACTATGGCCTAGGGCAAAAATACACATACCGTTGTAATCGGGCGAGTTTCTACTCTCAGATGCAACAGGAATTTCTCGGATTCGTCAATCAGTTCGCGAGATATGGGAGTTTGAATTTAAGGAGTGGTTGAGAAATCATCAAAATTTTCGCATGTCTGATCCTCGAAACCAATAACTACTATGGCCTAGGGCAAAAATACACATACCGTTGTAATCGGGCGAGTTTCTGCTTTCAGATGCAACAGGAATTTCTCGAGTTCGTCAATCCGTTCGCGAGATATGGGAGTTTGAACGTTAAGGAATGGTTGAGAAAACATCAAAATTTGCGCAAGTCTGATACTCGAAACCAATAACTACTATGGCCTATGGCAAAAATACACATACCGTTGTAATCGGGCGAGTTTCTATTTTCAGATGCAACAGCAATTTCTCGAGTTCGTCAATCCGTTCGCGAGATATGGGAGTTTGAAATTAAGGAATGGTTGAGAAACCATCAAAATTTTCGCAAGTCTGATACTCGAAACCAATAACTACTATGGCCTAGGGCAAAAATACACATACCGTTGTAATCGGGCGAGTTTCTGCTTTCAGATGCAACAGGAATTTCTCGAGTTCGTCAATCCGTTCGCGAAATATCGGTGTTTGGATTTAAGAGATCGTTGAGAAACCGTCAAAATTTTCGCAATTCTGATGCTACAAACGAATAACTGGAATGGCCCAGGGCAAAAATACACATACCGTTGTAATCGGGCGAGTTTCTGCGTTCAGATGCAACAGGAATTTCTCGAGTTCGTCAATCCGTTTGCGAGATATCGGTGTTTGGATTTAAGAGATGGTTGAGAAACCATCAAAATTTTCGCAAGTCTGATACTCGAAAGCAATGACTACTATGGCCTAGGGCAAAAATACACATACCGTTGAAATTGGGCGAGTTTCTTCTTTCAGACGCAAGAGGAACTTCTCGAGTGTCAATCCATTCGCGAGATATCGGAGTTTGAATTTAAAGAATGGTTGAGAAACCATCAAAATTTTCGAAATTCTGATGCTAGAAACGAAAAAGTGGAATGGCCTAGGGGAAAAGTACACACACCATAGTAATCGGGCGCGTTTCTACTTTCAGACGCAACAGGAATTTCTCGAGTTCGTCATTCCGTTCGCGAGATATGGGAGTTTGAAGTTAAGGAATGGTTGAGAAATCATCAAAATTTTCGCACGTCTGATACTAGAAACCAATAACTACTATAGCCTAGGGCAAAAATACACATACCGTTGTAATCGGGCGAGCTTCTACTTTCAGATGCAGCAGGAGTTTCTCGAGTTCGTCAATCCGTTCGCGAGATATGGGAGTTTGAATTTAAGGAATGGTTGAGAAACAATCAAAATTTTCGCAATTCTGATGCTGGAAACGAATAACTGGAATGGCATAGGGGAAAAATACACATACCGTTGTAATCGGGCAAGTTTCTGCTTTCAGATGCAACAAAAATTTCTCGGATTCGTCAATCCGTTCGCAAAACATCGGTGTTTGGATTTAAGAGAAGGTTGGGAAACCATCAAAATTTTCGCAATTCTGATGCTACAAACGAATAACTGGAATGGCATAGGGGAAAAAATACACATACCGTTGTAATGGGCGAGTTTCTACTCTCAGATGCAACAGGAATTTCTCGGATTCGTCAATCCGTTCGCGAGATATGGGAGTTTGAAGTTAAGGAGTGGTTGAGAAACCATCAAAATTTTCGCAAGTCTGATCCTCGAAACCAATAACTACTATGGCCTAGGGCCAAAATACACATACCGTTGTAATCGGGCGAGTTTCTACTCTCAGATGCAACAGGAATTTCTCGGATTCGTCAATCAGTTCGCGAGATATGGGAGTTTGAATTTAAGTAGTGGTTGAGAAATCATCAAAATTTTCGCATGTCTGATCCTCGAAACCAATAACTACTATGGCCTAGGGCAAAAATACACATACCGTTGTAATCGGGCGAGTTTCTGCTTTCAGATGCAACAGGAATTTCTCGAGTTCGTCAATCCGTTCGCGAGATATGGGAGTTTGAACGTTAAGGAATGGTTGAGAAAACATCAAAATTTGCGCAAGTCTGATACTCGAAACCAATAACTACTATGGCCTATGGCAAAAATACACATACCGTTGTAATCGGGCGAGTTTCTGCTTTCAGATGCAACAGGAATTTCTCGAGTTCGTCAATCCGTTCGCGAAATATCGGTGTTTGGATTTAAGAGATGGTTGAGAAACCGTCAAAATTTTCGCAATTCTGATGCTACAAACGAATAACTGGAATGGCCCAGGGCAAAAATACACATACCGTTGTAATCGGGCGAGTTTCTGCGTTCAGATGCAACAGGAATTTCTCGAGTTCGTCAATCCGTTTGCGAGATATCGGTGTTTGGATTTAAGAGATGGTTGAGAAACCATCAAAATTTTCGCAAGTCTGATACTCGAAAGCAATGACTACTATGGCCTAGGGCAAAAATACACATACCGTTGAAATTGGGCGAGTTTCTTCTTTCAGACGCAAGAGGAACTTCTCGAGTGTCAATCCATTCGCGAGATATCGGAGTTTGAATTTAAAGAATGGTTGAGAAACCATCAAAATTTTCGAAATTCTGATGCTAGAAACGAAAAAGTGGAATGGCCTAGGGGAAAAGTACACACACCATAGTAATCGGGCGCGTTTCTACTTTCAGACGCAACAGGAATTTCTCGAGTTCGTCATTCCGTTCGCGAGATATGGGAGTTTGAAGTTAAGGAATGGTTGAGAAATCATCAAAATTTTCGCACGTCTGATACTAGAAACCAATAACTACTATAGCCTAGGGCAAAAATACACATACCGTTGTAATCGGGCGAGCTTCTACTTTCAGATACAGCAGGAGTTTCTCGAGTTCGTCAATCCGTTCGCGAGATATGGGAGTTTGAATTTAAGGAATGGTTGAGAAACAATCAAAATTTTCGCAATTCTGATGCTGGAAACGAATAACTGGAATGGCATAGGGGAAAAATACACATACCGTTGTAATCGGGCAAGTTTCTGCTTTCAGATGCAACAAAAATTTCTCGGATTCGTCAATCCGTTCGCAAAACATCGGTGTTTGGATTTAAGAGAAGGTTGGGAAACCATCAAAATTTTCGCAATTCTGATGCTACAAACGAATAACTGGAATGGCATAGGGGAAAAAATACACATACCGTTGTAATGGGCGAGTTTCTACTCTCAGATGCAACAGGAATTTCTCGGATTCGTCAATCCGTTCGCGAGATATGGGAGTTTGAAGTTAAGGAGTGGTTGAGAAACCATCAAAATTTTCGCAAGTCTGATCCTCGAAACCAATAACTACTATGGCCTAGGGCCAAAATACACATACCGTTGTAATCGGGCGAGTTTCTACTTTCAGATGCAACAGGAATTTCTCGAGTTCGTCAATCCGTTCGCGAGATATGAGAGTTTGAAGTTAAGGAATGGTTGAGAAACCATCACAATTTTCGCAATTCTGATACTCGAAACCAATAACTACAGTGGCCTAGGGGTAAAATACACATAGCGTTGTAATCGGGAGAGTTTCTACTTTGAGATGCAACAGAAATTTTTCGGATTCGGCAATCCGTCCGCGAAATATGGCAGTTTGAAGTTAAGGAATGGTTGAGAAACCATCAAAATTTTCGCAATTCTGATGCTAGAAACGAAAAAGTGGAATGGCCTAGGGGAAAAGTACACACACCATAGTAATCGGGCGAGTTTCTACTTTCAGACGCAACAGGAATTTCTCGAGTTCGTCATTCCGTTCGCGAGATATGGGAGATTGAATTTAAGGAATGGTTGAGAAACCATCAAAATTTTCGCAATTGTGATACTCGAAACCAATAACTGGAATGGCCTAGGGGAAGAGTACACACACCATTGTAATGGGCTGTGTTCCTACTTTTAGATGCAATAGGAAATTCTCGAGTTCGGCAAACCGTTCGCGAGATATGGGAGTTTGAAGTTAAGGAGTGGTTGAGAAACCAACAAAATTTTCGCAAGTCTGATCCTCGAAACCAATAAGTACTATGGCCTAGGGCAAAAATACACATACCGTTGTAATCGGGCGAGTTTCTGCTTTCAGATGCAACAGGAATTTCTCGAGTTCGTCAATCCGTTCGCGAAATATCGGTGTTTGGATTTAAGAGATGGTTGAGAAACCATCAAAATTTTCGCAAGTCTGATATTCGAAACCAATAACTACTATGGCCTAGGGCAAAAATACACATACCGTTGTAATCGGGCGAGCTTCTGCTTTCAGACGCAAGAGGAACTTCTCGAGTTCGTCAATCCGTTCGCGAGATATGGGAGTTTGAATTTAAGGAATGGTTGAGAAACCATCAAAATTTTCGCAAGTCTGATACTGGAAACCAATAACTACTATGGCCTAGGACAAAAAAAAAACATACCGTTGTAATCGGGCGAGTTTCTGCTTTCAGATGCAACAGAAATTTCTCGGGTTCGTCAATCCGTTCGCGGAATATCGGAGTATGGATTTAAGAGATGGTTGAGAAACCGTCAAAATTTTCGCAATTCTGATGCTAGAAACAAATAACTGGAATGGCCTAGGGCAAAAATACACATACCGTTGTAATCGGGCGAGTTTCTGCTTTCAGATGCAACAGAAATTTCTCGGATTCGTCAATCCGTTCGCGGAATATCGGAGTTTGGATTTAAGAGATGGTTGAGAAACCGTCAAAATTTTCGCAATTCTGATGCTAGAAACAAATAACTGGAATGGCCTAGGGCAAAAATACACATATCGTTGTAATCGGGCGACTTTCTACTCTCAGATGCAACAGGAATTTCTCCGATTCGTCAATCCGTTCGCGAAATATCGGAGTTTGGATTTAAGAGATGGTTGAGAAACCGTCCAAATTTTGGCAATTCTGATGCTAGAAACGAATAACTGGAATGGCCTAGGGCAAAAATACACATACCGTTGTAATCGGGCGAGTTTCTGCTATCAGATGCAACAGGAATTTCTCGAGTTCGTCAATCCGTTTGCGAGATATGGGAGTTTGAAGTTAAGGAATGGTTGAGAAACCATCAAAATTTTCGCAAATCTGATACTCGAAACCAATAACTACAATGGCCAAGGGCAAAAATACACACACCGTTGTAATCAGGCGAGTTTCTGCTTTCAGATGCAACAGAAATTTCTCGGATTCGTCAATCCGTTCGCGAAATATCGGAGTTTGGATTTAAGAGAAGGTTGGGAAACCATCAAAATTTTCGCAATTGTGATGCTAGAAACGAATAACTGGAATGGCCTAGGGGAAAAATACACATACCGTTGTTATCGGGCGAGTTTCTGCTTTCAGATGCAACAGGAATTGCTCGAGTTCGTCAATCCATTCGCGAGATATGGGAGTTTGAATTTAAGGAATGGTTGAGAAACCATTGAAATTTTCGAAATTCTGATGCTAGAAACGAATAACTGGAATGGCATAGTTCAAAAATACACATATCGTTGTAATCGGGCGACTTTCTACTCTCAGATGCAACAGGAATTTCTCCGATTCGTCAATCCGTTCGCGAAATATCGGAGTTTGGATTTAAGAGATGGTTGAGAAACCGTCCAAATTTTGGCAATTCTGATGCTAGAAACGAATAACTGGAATGGCCTAGGGCAAAAATACACATACCGTTGTAATCGGGCGAGTTTCTGCTTTCAGATGCAACAGGAATTTCTCGAGTTCGTCAATCCGTTTGCGAGATATGGGAGTTTGAAGTTAAGGAATGGTTGAGAAACCATCAAAATTTTCGCAAATCTGATACTCGAAACCAATAACTACAATGGCCAAGGGCAAAAATACACACACCGTTGTAATCAGGCGAGTTTCTGCTTTCAGATGCAACAGAAATTTCTCGGATTCGTCAATCCGTTCGCGAAATATCGGAGTTTGGATTTAAGAGAAGGTTGGGAAACCATCAAAATTTTCGCAATTGTGATGCTAGAAACGAATAACTGGAATGGCCTAGGGGAAAAATACACACACCGTTGTTATCGGGCGAGTTTCTACTTTCAGATGCAACAGGAATTTCGCGAGTTCGTCAATCCGTTCGCGAGATATGGGAGTTTGAAGTTAAGGAGTGGTTGAGAAACCATCAAAATTTTCGCAAGTCTGATCCTCGAAACCAATAACTACTATGGCCTAGGGCAAAAGAACATATACCGTTGTAATCGGGCGAGTTTCTGCGTTCAGATGCAACAGAAATTACTCGGATTCTTCAATCCGTTCGCGAAATATCGGAGTTTGGATTTAAGAGATGGTTGAGAAACCATCAAAATTTTCGCAATTCTGATGCTAGAAACGAATAACTGGAATGGCCTAGGGGAAAAGTACACACACCTTTGCAATCAGGCGAGTTTCTACTTTCAGATGCAACAGGAATTTCTCGAGTTCGACAATCCGTTCGCGAGATATGGGAGTTTGAAGTTAAGGAATGGTTGAGAAACTATCAAAATTTTAGTAAGTCTGATACTCGAAACCAATAACTACAGAGGCCTAGGGGAAAAATACACACACCATTGTAATCGGGCGAGCCTCTACTTTCAGATGCAACAGGAATTTCTCGAGTTCGTCAATCCGTTCGCGAGATATGGGGGTTTGAAGTTAAGGAATGTTTGAGAAACCAACAAAATTTTCGCTGGTCTGATACTCGAAACCAATTACTGGAATGGCCTAGGGGAAAAGTACACACACCATTGTAATCGGGCGAGTTTCTGCTTTCAGATGCAATAGGAAATTCTCGAGTTCGTCAATCCGTTCCAGAGATATGGGAGTTTGAAGTTAAGGAATGGTTGAGAAGCCATCAAAATTTTCGCAAGTCTGATACTCGCAACCAATAACTACAATTGCCTAGGGCAAAGATACACATACCGTTGTAATCGGGCGATCTTCTACCTTCAGATGCAACAGGAATTTCTCGAGTTCGTCAATCCGTTCGCGAGATATGGGAGTTTGAAGTTAAGGAATGGTTGAGATACCATCAAAATTGTCGCAAGTCTGATACTCGAAACCAATAACTGCTATGGCCTAGGGCAAAAATACACATACCATTGTAATCGGGCGAGATTATGCTTTCAGATGAAACTGGAATTTCTCGAGTTGGTAATCCGTTCGCGAGATATGGGAGTTTGAAGTTAAGGAATGGTTGATAAACTATCAAAATTTTAGTAAGTCTGATACTCGAAACCAATAACTACTAATGGCTAGGGCAAAAATACACATACCGTTGTAATCGGGCGAGTTTCTACTTTTAGATGCAACAGGAATTTCTCGAGTTCGTCAATCCGTTCGCGAGTAATGGGAGTTTGAAGTTAAGGAATGGTTGAGAAACCATCAAAATTTTTGCAAGTCTGATACTCGAAACCAATAACTGCTATGGCCTAGGGCAAAAATACACATACCATTGTAATCGGGCGAGATTATGCTTTCAGATGCAACTGGAATTTCTCGAGTTGGTCCAATAACTACTATTGCCTAGGGCAAAAATACACATACCGTTCTAATCGGGCGACTTTCTACCTTCAGATGCAACTGGAATTTCTCGTGTTGGTAATCCGTTCGCGAGATATGGGAGTTTGAAGATAAGGAATGGTTGAGAAACCATCAAAATTTTCACAAGTCTGATACTCGAAACCAATAACTGGAATGGCCTAGGGGAAAAGTACACATACCACTGTAATCGGGCGAGTTTCTACTTTCAGATTCAAGAGGAATTTCTCGAGTTCGTCAATCCGTTCGCGAGATATGGGAAGTTGAAGTTAAGGAACGATTGAGAAACCATCAAAATTTTAGCTGGTCTGATACTCGAAACCAATAACTGGAATGACCTAGGGCAAAAATACACATACCGTTGTAATCGGGCGAGTTTCTGCTTTCAGACGCAAGAGGAACTTCTCGAGTTCATCAATCCATTCGCGAGATATGGGAGTTTGAATTTAAGGAATGGTTGAGAAACCATCAAAGTTTTCGCAATTCTGATGCTAGAAACGAATAACTGGAATGGCATAGGGGAAAAATACACATACCGTTGTAATCGGGCGACTTTCTACTCTCAGATGCAACAGGAATTACTCGAGTTCGTCTATCCGTTCGCGAGATATGGTAGTTCGAAGCTACGGAATGGTTGAGAAACCATCAAAATTTTCGCAAGTCTGATGCTCGAAACCAATAACTACAATAGCCTAGGGGAAAAATACACACACCATTGTAATCGGTCGAGTTTCTACTTTCAGATGCAACAGAAATTTTTCGGATTCGTGAATCCGTTCGCGACATATCGGAGTTTGGAGTTAAGGGATGGTTATGAAACCATCAAAATTTTCGCAAGTCTGATACTCGAAACAAATAACTATGACGGCCTAGGGGAAAAATACACATACCGTTGTAATCGGGTGAGTTTCTGCTTTCAGACGCAACAGGAATTTCTCGAGTTCGTCTATCCGTTCGCGAGATATGGGAGTTTGAAGTTAAGGAATGGTTGAGAAACCATCAACATTTTCGCAAGTCTGATGCTAGAAACGAATAACTGGAATGGCCTAGGGGAAAAGTACAGACACCATTGTAATCGGGCGAGTTTCTACTTTCAGATGTAACAGAAATTTTTCGGATTCGTCAATCCGTTCGCGAGATATGGGAGTTTGAATTTAAGGAATGGTTGAGAAACCATCAATATTTTCGCAAGTCTTCTGCTAGAAACGAATAACTGGAATGGCATAGGGGAAAAGTAGAGACACCATTGTAATCGGGCGAATTTCTACTTTCAGATGGAACCGGAATGTCTCCAGTTCCTCAACCCGTTCGCGAGATATGGGAGTTTGAAGTAAAGGAATGGTTGAGAAACCATCAAAATTTTCGCAAGACTGATACTCGAAACCAATAACTACAATGGCCTAGGGGAAAAGTACACACACCAATGTAATCGGGCGAGTTTCTACTTTCAGATGCAACAGAAATTTTTCGGATGCGTCAATCCGTTCGCGAGATATGGGAGTTTGAAGTTATGGAATGGTTGACAAACAATCAAAATTTTCGCAAGTCTGATACTAGAAACCAATAACTGGAATGGCCTCGGGGAAAAGTAGACACACCATTGTAATCGGGCGAGTTTCTAGTTTCAGATGCAACAGGAATTTCTCGATTTCCTCAGTCCGTTCGCGAGATATAGAAGTTTGAAGTGAAGGAACGGTTAAGAAACCATCATAGTTTCGCAAGTTTGATACTCGAAACCAATAACTACAATGGCCTAGGGGAAAAATACATATACCGTTGTAATCGGGAGTGTTTCTACTTTCAGATGCAACAGAAATTTGTCGGATTCGTCAATCCGTCCGCGGGATATGGGAGTTTGAAGTTAAGGTATGGTTGAGAAACCATCAAAATTTTCGCAATTCTGATGCTAGAAACTAATAACTGGAATGGCCTAGGCGAAAAGTACACACACCATTGTAATCGGTCGAGTTTCTACTTTCAGATGCAACAGGAATTTCTCGAGTTCGTCTATCCGTTCGCGAGATATGGGAGTTTGAAGTTAAGAGATGGTTGAGAAACCATCAAAATTTTCGCAATTCTGATGCTAGAAACCAATAACTGGAATGGCCTAGGGGAAAAGTACACACACCATTGTAATCGGGCTAGTTTCTACTTTCAGATGCAACAGGAATTTCTCGAGTTCGTCAATACGTTCGCGAGATATGGGAGTTTGAATATAACGAATGGTTGAGAAACCATCAAAATTTTCGCGTCTGATACTCGAAACCAATAACTACAATGGCCTAGGGGAAAAATACACATACCTTTGTAATCGGGCGGGTTTCCACTTTCAGATGCAACAGGAATTTCGCGAGTTCGTCTATCCGTTCGCGAGATATAGGAGTTTGAATTTATTGAATGTTTGAGAAACCATCAAAATTGTCGCAATTGTGATGCTAGAAACGAATAACTGGAAAGGCCTAGGGGAAAAGTACACACACCATTGTAATCGGGCTAGCTTCTTCTTTCAGATGCAACAGGAATTTCTCGAGTTCGTCAACCCTTTCGCGAGATATGGGAGTTTGAAGTTATGGAATGGTTGAGAAACCATCAAAATTTTCGCATGTCTGATACTCGAAACCAATAACTACAATGGCCTAGGGGAAAAATACACATACCGTTGTAATCGGGCGAGTTTCTACTTTCAGATGCAACAGGAATTTCTCGAGTTCGTCAATCTGTTCGCGAGATATGGGAGTTTGAAGTTAAGGAATGGTTGAGAAACCATCAAAATGTTCGCAAGTCTGATACTCGAAACCAATAACTACAAAGGCCTAGGGGAAAAACACACATATCTTTGTAATCGGGCGAGGTTCTACTTTCAGATGCAACAGGAATTTCTCGAGTGCGTCAAACCGTTCGCGAGATATAGGAGTTTGAAATTAAGGAATGGTTGAGAAACCATCAAAATTTACGCAAGTCTGATACTCGAAACCAATAACTACAATAACCTAGGGGAAAAATACACACACCGTTGTAATCGGGCGAGTTTCTGTTTTCAGATGCAACAGGAATTTCTCGAGTTCGTCAATCCGTTCGCGAGAAATAGGAGTTTGACGTTAAGGAATGGTTGAGAAACTATCAAAATTTTCGCAAGTCTGATACTCGAAACCAATAACTACAATGGCCTAGGGGAAAGATACACACACCGTTGTAATCGGGCGAGTTTCTGCTTTCAGATGCAACAGGAATTTCTCGAGTTCGTCAATCCGTTCGCGAGATATGGGAGTTTGAAGTTAAGGAATGGTTGAGAAACCATCAAAATTTTCGCGTCTGATACTCGAAACCAATAACTACAATGGCCTAGGGGAAAAATACACATACCGTTGTAATCGGGCGAGTTTCTACTTTCAGATGCAACAGGAATTTCTCGAGTTCGTCAATCCGTTCGCGAGATATGGGAGTTTGAAGTTAAGGAATGGTTGAGAAACCACCAAAATTTTCGCTGGTCTGATACTCGAAACCAATAACTGGAATGGCCTAGGGGAAAAGTACACACACCATTGTAATCGGGCTAGTTTCTACTTTCAGATGCAACAGGAATTTCTCGAGTTCGTCAATACGTTCGCGAGATATGGGAGTTTGAATATAACGAATGGTTGAGAAACCATCAAAATTTTCGCGTCTGATACTCGAAACCAATAACTAAAATGGCCTAGGGGAAAAATACACATACCTTTGTAATCGGGCGAGTTTCCACTTTCAGATGCAACAGGAATTTCGCGAGTTCGTCTATCCGTTCGCGAGATATGGGAGTTTGAAGTTAAGGAATGGTTGAGAAACCATCAAAATTTTCGCTGGTCTGATACTCGAAACCAACAACTGGAATGGCCTAGGGAAAAAGTACACACACCATTGTAATCGGGCTAGTTTCTACTTTGAGATGCAACAGGAATTTCTCGAGTTCGTCAATCCGTTCGCTAGATATTGGAGTTTGAAGTTAAGGAATGGTTGAGAAACCATCAAAATTTTCGCGTCTGATACTCGAAACCAATAACTACAATGGCCTAGGGGAAAAATACACATACCGTTGTAATCGGGCGAGTTTCCACTTTCAGATGCAACAGGAATTTCGCGAGTTCGTCTATCCGTTCGCGAGATATGGGAGTTTGAAGTTAAGGAATGGTTGAGAAACCATCAAAATTTTCGCTGGTCTGATACTCGAAACCAACAACTGGAATGGCCTAGGGAAAAAGTACACACACCACTGTAATCGGGCTAGTTTCTACTTTCAGATGCAACAGGAATTTCTCGAGTTCGTCAATCCGTTCGCGAGATATTGGAGTTTGAAGTTAAGGAATGGTTGAGAAACCATCAAAATTTTCGCGTCTGATACTCGAAACCAATAACTACAATGGCCTAGGGGAAAAATACACATACCGTTGTAATCGGGCAAGTTTCTACTTTCAGATGCAACAGGAATTTCTCGAGTTCGTCAATCTGTTCGCGAGATATGGGAGTTTGAAGTTAAGGAATGGTTGAGAAACCATCAAAATTTTCGCTGGTCTGATACTCGAAACCAATAACTGGAATGGCCTAGGGGAAAAGTACACACACCATTGTAATGGAGCTAGTTTCTACTTTCAGATGCAACAGGAATTTCTCGAGTTCGTCAATACGTTCGCGAGATATGGGAGTTTGAATATAACGAATGGTTGAGAAACCATCAAAATTTTCGCGTCTGATACTCGAAACCAATAACTACAATGGCCTAGGGGAAAAATACACATACCTTTGTAATCGGGCGAGTTTCCACTTTCAGATGCAACAGGAATTTCGCGAGTTCGTCTATCCGTTCGCGAGATATAGGAGTTTGAATTTATTGAATGTTTGAGAAACCATCAAAATTGTCGCAATTGTGATGCTAGAAACGAATAACTGGAAAGGCCTAGGGGAAAAGTACACACACCATTGTAATCGGGCTAGCTTCTTCTTTCAGATGCAACAGGAATTTCTCGAGTTCGTCAACCCTTTCGCGAGATATGGGAGTTTGAAGTTATGGAATGGTTGAGAAACCATCAAAATTTTCGCAAGTCTGATACTCGAAACCAATAACTACAATGGCCTAGGGGAAAAATACACATACCGTTGTAATCGGCCGAGTTTCTACTTTCAGATGCAACAGGAATTTCTCGAGTTCGTCAATCTGTTCGCGAGATATGGGAGTTTGAAGTTAAGGAATGGTTGAGAAACCATCAAAATGTTCGCAAGTCTGATACTCGAAACCAATAACTACAAAGGCCTAGGGGAAAAACACACATATCTTTGTAATCGGGCGAGTTTCTACTTTAAGATGCAACAGGAATTTCTCGAGTTCGTCAATCGGTTCGCGAGAAATGGGAGTTTGAATTTAAGGAATGGTTGAGAAACTATCAAAATTGTCGCAAGTCTGATACTCGAAACCAATAACTACAATAACCTAGGGGAAAAATACAAACACCGTTGTAATCGGGCGAGTTTCTGTTTTCAGATGCAACAGGAATTTCTCGAGTTCGTCAATCCGTTCGCGAGAAATGGGAGTTTGACGTTAAGGAATGGTTGAGAAACTATCAAAATTTTCGCAAGTCTGATACTCGAAACCAATAACTACAATGGCCTAGGGGAATGATACACACACCGTTGTAATCGGGCGAGTTTCTGCTTTCAGATGCAACAGGAATTTCTCGAGTTCGTCAATCCGTTCGCGAGATATGGGAGTTTGAAGTTAAGGAATGGTTGAGAAACCATCAAAATTTTCGCGTCTGATACTCGAAACCAATAACTACAATGGCCTAGGGGAAAAATACACATACCGTTGTAATCGGGCGAGTTTCTACTTTCAGATGCAACAGGAATTTCTCGAGTTCGTCAATCCGTTCGCGAGATATGGGAGTTTGAAGTTAAGGAATGGTTGAGAAACCATCAAAATTTTCGCTGGTCTGATACTCGAAACCAATAACTGGAATGTCCTAGGGGAAAAGTACACACACCATTGTAATCGGGCTAGTTTCTACTTTCAGATGCAACAGGAATTTCTCGAGTTCGTCAATACGTTCGCGAGATATGGGAGTTTGAATATAACGAATGGTTGAGAAACCATCAAAATTTTCGGGTCTGATACTCGAAACCAATAACTACAATGGCCTAGGGGAAAAATACACATACCTTTGTAATCGGGCGAGTTTCCACTTTCAGATGCAACAGGAATTTCGCGAGTTCGTCTATCCGTTCGCGAGATATGGGAGTTTGAAGTTAAGGAATGGTTGAGAAACCATCAAAATTTTCGCTGGTCTGATACTCGAAACCAACAACTGGAATGGCCTAGGGAAAAAGTACACACACCATTGTAATCGGGCTAGTTTCTACTTTCAGATGCAACAGGAATTTCTCGAGTTCGTCAATCCGTTCGCGAGATATTGGAGTTTGAAGTTAAGGAATGGTTGAGAAACCATCAAAATTTTCGCGTCTGATACTCGAAACCAATAACTACAATGGCCTAGGGGAAAAATACACATACCGTTGTAATCGGGCGAGTTTCTACTTTCAGATGCAACAGGAATTTCTCGAGTTCGTCAATCTGTTCGCGAGATATGGGAGTTCGAAGTTAAGGAATGGTTGAGAAACCATCAAAATTTTCGCTGGTCTGATACTCGAAACCAATAACTGGAATGGCCTAGGGGAAAAGTACACACACCGTTGTAATCGGGCTAGTTTCTACATTCAGATGCAACAGGAATTTCTCGTGTTCGTCAATACGTTCGCGAGATATGGGAGTTTGAATATAACGAATGGTTGAGAAACCATCAAAATTTTCGCGTCTGATACTCGAAACCAATAACTACAATGGCCTAGGGGAAAAATACACATACCTTTGTAATCGGGCGAGTTTCCACTTTCAGATGCAACAGGAATTTCGCGAGTTCGTCTATCCGTTCGCGAGATATAGGAGTTTGAATTTATTGAATGTTTGAGAAACCATCAAAATTGTCGCAATTGTGATGCTAGAAACGAATAACTGGAAAGGCCTAGGGGAAAAGTACACACACCATTGTAATCGGGCTAGTTTCTTCTTTCAGATGCAACAGGAATTTCTCGAGTTCGTCAACCCTTTCGCGAGATATAGGAGTTTGAAATTAAGGAATGGTTGAGAAAGCATCAAAATTTACGCAAGTCTGATACTCGAAACCAATAACTACAGAGGCCTAGGGGAAAAATGCGCATACCGTTGTAATCAGACGAGTTTCTGGTTTCAGATGCAACAGGAATTTCTCGAGTTCGTTAATCCGTTCGCGAGATATGTGAGTTTGAAGTTAAGGAATGGTTGTGAGACCATCAAAATTTTCGCAAAACTGATACTCGAAACCAAAAACTGGAATGGCCTAGGGGAAAAGTACACACACCATTGCAATCGGGCGAGTTTCTACTTTCAGAAGCAACAGGAATTTCTCGAGTTCTTCATTCCGTTCGCGAGATATGGGAGTTTGAAGTTAAGGAATGGTTGAGAAACCATCAAAATTTTCGCAAGTCTGATACTCGAAACCAATAACTACTATGGCCTAGGGCAAAAATACACATACCGTTGTAATCAGACGAGTTTCTGGTTTCAGATGCAACAGGAATTTCTCAAGTTCGTTAATCCGTTCGCGAGATATGGGAGTTTGAAGTTAAGGAATGGTTGAGAAACCATCAAAATTTTCGCAAGTGTGATACTCGAAACCAATAACTGGAATGGCATAGGGGAAAAGCACACACCATCGTAATGGGGCGATTTTCTACTTCCAGAAGCAACAGGAAATAATCGAGTTCGTCAATCCGTTTGCGAGATATGGGAGTTTGAAATTAAGGAACGGTTGAGAAACCATCAAAATTTTCGCAAGTCTGATACTCGAAACCAATAACTACAAAGGCTTAGTGGAAAAATACACATACCGTTGTAATCGGGAGAGTTTCTTCTTCCAGATTCAACCGGAATTTCTCGAGTTCGTCAATCCGTTCGCGAGATATGGGAGTTTGAAGTTAAGGAATGGTTGAGAAACCATCAAAATTTTCGCAATTCTGACGCTAGAAACGAATAACTGGAATGACCGAGGGGAAAAGTACACACACCATTGTAATCGGTCGAGTTTCTACTTTCAGATGCAACAGGAAATAATCGAGTTCGCCAATCCGTTCGCGAGATATGGGAGTTTGAAGTTAAGGAATGGTTGAGAAACCATCAAAATAATCGCAAGTCTGATACTCGAAACCAATAACTACAAAGGCCTGGGGGAAAAATACACATACCGTTGTAATCGGGCGAATTTCTACTTCCACATGCAACAGGAATTTCTCGAGTTCGTCAACCGTTCGCGAGATATGGGGGTTTGAAATTAAGGAACGGTTGAGAAACCATCAAAATTTTCGCAAGTCTGATACTCGAAACCAATAACTACAAAGGCTTAGGGGAAAAATACACACACCGTTGTAATCGGAAGAGTTTCTTCTTCCAGATTCAACCGGAATTTCACGTGTGCGTCAATCCGTTCGCGAGATATGGGAGTTTGAAGTTAAGGAATGGTTGGGAAACCATCAAAATTTTCGCAAATCTGATACTCGAAACCAATAACTACAAAAGCCTAGGGGAAAAATACACATATCTTTGTAATCGGGCGAGCTTCTACTTTCAGATGCAACAGGAATTTCTCGAGTTGGTCAATACGTTCGCGAGACATGGGAGTTTCAACTTAAGGAATGGTTGAGAAACCATCAAAATTTTCGCAAGTCTGATACGCGAAACCAGTAATTACAAGGGCCTAGGGGAAAAATTCACATACCCTTGTAATCGGGCGTGTTTCTACTTTCAGATGCAACAGGAATTTCTTGAGATCGTCAATCCGTTCGCGAGATATGGGAGTTTGAAGGTAAGGATTGGTTGTGAAACCATCAAAATTTTCGCAAGTCTGTTACTCGAAACCAATAACAGGAATGGCCTAGGGGAAAAGTACACACACCATTGTAATCGGACGACTTTCTACTTTCAGATGCAACAGGAAATAATCGAGTTCGTCATTCCGTTCGCGAGATATGGGTGTATGAAGGTAAGGGGTGGTTGAGAAACCATCAAAATATTCGCTGGTCTGATACTCGAAACCAATAACTGAAATGGCCTAGGGCAAAAATACACATACCTTTGCAATCAGGCGAGTTTCTACTTTCAGATGCAACAGGAATTTCTCGAGTTCGTCAATCCGTTCGCGAGATGTGGGAGTTTGAAGTTAAAGAATGGTTGGGAAACCATCAAAATTTTCGCAAGTCTGATACTCGAAACCAATAACTACAATGGCCTAGGGGAAAAATACTAATAGCGTTGTAATCGGGAGAGATTCTATTTTCAGATGCATCAGAAATTTTTCGGATTCGTCAATCCGTTCGCGAGATATGGGAGTTTGAAGTTAAGGAATGGTTGAGAAACCATAAAAATTTTCCCAAGTCTGATACTCGAAACCAATAACTGGAATGGCCCAGGGGAAAAGTACACATACCGTTGTAATCGGACGAGTTTCTGGTTTCAGATGCAACAGGAATTTCTTGAGATCGTCAATCCGTTCGCGTGATATGGGAGTGTGAAATTAAGGAACGGTTGAGAAACCATCAAAATTTTCGCAAGTCTGATACTCGAAACCAATAACTACAATGGCCTAGGGCAAAAATACACATAGCGTTGTAATCGGGAGAGATTCTATTTTCAGATGCAACAGAAATTTTTCGGATTCGTCAATCCGTTCGCGAGATATGGGAGTTTGAAGTTAAGGAATGGTTGAGAAACCATAAAAATTTTCCCAAGTCTGAAACGCGAAACCAATAACTACTGTGGCATAGGGCAAAAATACACATACCGTTGTAATCGGGCGAGTTTCTGCTTTCCGATGCAATAGGAAATTCTCGAGTTCTTCAATCCGTTCGCGAGATATGGGAGTTTGAAGTTAAGGAATGGATGAGAAAAAATCAAAATTTTCCCAAGTCTGATACGCGAAACCAGTAATTACAAGGGCCTAGGGGAAAAACACACATACCGTTGTAATCGGGCGAGTTTCTGCTTTCAGATGCAACAGGAATTTCTCGAGTTCGTCAATCCGTTCGCGAGATATGGGAGTTTGAAGTTAAGGAATGGTTGAGAAACCATAAAAATTTTCGCAAGTCTGACACTCGAAACCAATAACTACAATGGCCTAGGGAAAAATACACATAGCGTTGTAATCGGGATAGATTCTATTTTCAGATGCAACAGAAATTTTTCGGATTCGTCAATCCGTTCGCGAGATATGGGAGTTTGAAGTTAAGGAATGGTTGAGAAACCATCAAAATTTTCGCAAGTCTGATACTCGAAACCAATAACTACTATGGCATAGGGCAAAAATACACATACCGTTGTAATCGGGCGAGTTTCTGCTTTCCGATGCAATAGGAAATTCTCGAGTTCTTCAATCCGTTCGCGAGATATGGGAGTTTGAAGTTAAGGAATGGTTGAGAAAAAATCAAAATTTTCGCAAGTCTGATACTCGAAACCAATAACTACAATGGCCTAGGGGAAAAATACACATAGCGTTGTAATAGGGAGAGATTCTATTTTCAGATGTAACAGAAATTTTTCGGATTCGTCAATCCGTTCGCGAGATATGGGAGTTTGAAGTTAAGGAATGGTTGAGAAACCATAAAAATTTTCGCAAGTCTGAGACTCGAAACCAATAACTAAAAAGACTTAGGGGAAAAATACGCATACCGTTGTAATCGGGCGAGCTACTGCTTTCAGATGCAATAGGAATTTCTCGAGTTCGTCAATCCTTTCGCGAGATATGGGAGTTTGACGTTAAGGAATGGTTGAGAAACCATCAAAATTTTCGCAAGTCTGATACTCGAAACCAATAACTACAATGGCCTAGCGGAAAAATACACATACCGTTGTAATCGGGAGAGTTTCTACTTTCAGATACAACAGAAATTTTTCGGATTCGTCAATCCGTTCGCGAGATATGGGGGTTTGAAGTTAAGGAATGCTTGAGAAAACATCAAAATTTTTGCAAGTCTGATACGCGAAACCAGTAATTACAAGGGCCTAGGGGAAAAATACACATACCCTTGTAATCGGGCGTGTTTCTACTTTCAGATGCAACAGGAATTTCTTGAGGTCGTCAATCCGTTCGCGTGATATAGGAGTTTGAATTTATTGAATGTTTGAGAAACCATCAAAATTGTCGCAATTGTGATGCTAGAAACGAATAACTGGAAAGGCCTAGGGGAAAAGTACACACACCATTGTAATCGGGCTAGTTTCTTCTTTCAGATGCAACAGGAATTTCTCGAGTTCGTCAACCCTTTCGCGAGATATAGGAGTTTGAATATAACGAATGGTTGAGAAACCATCAAAATTTTCGGGTCTGATACTCGAAACCAATAACTACAATGGCCTAGGGGAAAAATACACATACCTTTGTAATCGGGCGAGTTTCCACTTTCAGATGCAACAGGAATTTCGCGAGTTCGTCTATCCGTTCGCGAGATATGGGAGTTTGAAGTTAAGGAATGGTTGAGAAACCATCAAAATTTTCGCTGGTCTGATACTCGAAACCAACAACTGGAATGGCCTAGGGAAAAAGTACACACACCATTGTAATCGGGCTAGTTTCTACTTTCAGATGCAACAGGAATTTCTCGAGTTCGTCAATCCGTTCGCGAGATATTGGAGTTTGAAGTTAAGGAATGGTTGAGAAACCATCAAAATTTTCGCGTCTGATACTCGAAACCAATAACTACAATGGCCTAGGGGAAAAATACACATACCGTTGTAATCGGGCGAGTTTCTACTTTCAGATGCAACAGGAATTTCTCGAGTTCGTCAATCTGTTCGCGAGATATGGGAGTTCGAAGTTAAGGAATGGTTGAGAAACCATCAAAATTTTCGCTGGTCTGATACTCGAAACCAATAACTGGAATGGCCTAGGGGAAAAGTACACACACCGTTGTAATCGGGCTAGTTTCTACATTCAGATGCAACAGGAATTTCTCGAGTTCGTCAATACGTTCGCGAGATATGGGAGTTTGAATATAACGAATGGTTGAGAAACCATCAAAATTTTCGCGTCTGATACTCGAAACCAATAACTACAATGGCCTAGGGGAAAAATACACATACCTTTGTAATCGGGCGAGTTTCCACTTTCAGATGCAACAGGAATTTCGCGAGTTCGTCTATCCGTTCGCGAGATATAGGAGTTTGAATTTATTGAATGTTTGAGAAACCATCAAAATTGTCGCAATTGTGATGCTAGAAACGAATAACTGGAAAGGCCTAGGGGAAAAGTACACACACCATTGTAATCGGGCTAGTTTCTTCTTTCAGATGCAACAGGAATTTCTCGAGTTCGTCAACCCTTTCGCGAGATATAGGAGTTTGAAATTAAGGAATGGTTGAGAAAGCATCAAAATTTACGCAAGTCTGATACTCGAAACCAATAACTACAGAGGCCTAGGGGAAAAATGCGCATACCGTTGTAATCAGACGAGTTTCTGGTTTCAGATGCAACAGGAATTTCTCGAGTTCGTTAATCCGTTCGCGAGATAAGTGAGTTTGAAGTTAAGGAATGGTTGTGAGACCATCAAAATTTTCGCAAAACTGATACTCGAAACCAAAAACTGGAATGGCCTAGGGGAAAAGTACACACACCATTGCAATCGGGCGAGTTTCTACTTTCAGAAGCAACAGGAATTTCTCGAGTTCTTCATTCCGTTCGCGAGATATGGGAGTTTGAAGTTAAGGAATGGTTGAGAAACCATCAAAATTTTCGCAAGTCTGATACTCGAAACCAATAACTACTATGGCCTAGGGCAAAAATACACATACCGTTGTAATCAGACGAGTTTCTGGTTTCAGATGCAACAGGAATTTCTCAAGTTCGTTAATCCGTTCGCGAGATATGGGAGTTTGAAGTTAAGGAATGGTTGAGAAACCATCAAAATTTTCGCAAGTGTGATACTCGAAACCAATAACTGGAATGGCATAGGGGAAAAGCACACACCATCGTAATGGGGCGATTTTCTACTTCCAGAAGCAACAGGAAATAATCGAGTTCGTCAATCCGTTTGCGAGATATGGGAGTTTGAAATTAAGGAACGGTTGAGAAACCATCAAAATTTTCGCAAGTCTGATACTCGAAACCAATAACTACAAAGGCTTAGTGGAAAAATACACATACCGTTGTAATCGGGAGAGTTTCTTCTTCCAGATTCAACCGGAATTTCTCGAGTTCGTCAATCCGTTCGCGAGATATGGGAGTTTGAAGTTAAGGAATGGTTGAGAAACCATCAAAATTTTCGCAATTCTGACGCTAGAAACGAATAACTGGAATGACCGAGGGGAAAAGTACACACACCATTGTAATCGGTCGAGTTTCTACTTTCAGATGCAACAGGAAATAATCGAGTTCGCCAATCCGTTCGCGAGATATGGGAGTTTGAAGTTAAGGAATGGTTGAGAAACCATCAAAATAATCGCAAGTCTGATACTCGAAACCAATAACTACAAAGGCCTGGGGGAAAAATACACATACCGTTGTAATCGGGCGAATTTCTACTTCCACATGCAACAGGAATTTCTCGAGTTCGTCAACCGTTCGCGAGATATGGGGGTTTGAAATTAAGGAACGGTTGAGAAACCATCAAAATTTTCGCAAGTCTGATACTCGAAACCAATAACTACAAAGGCTTAGGGGAAAAATACACACACCGTTGTAATCGGAAGAGTTTCTTCTTCCAGATTCAACCGGAATTTCACGTGTGCGTCAATCCGTTCGCGAGATATGGGAGTTTGAAGTTAAGGAATGGTTGGGAAACCATCAAAATTTTCGCAAATCTGATACTCGAAACCAATAACTACAAAAGCCTAGGGGAAAAATACACATATCTTTGTAATCGGGCGAGCTTCTACTTTCAGATGCAACAGGAATTTCTCGAGTTGGTCAATACGTTCGCGAGACATGGGAGTTTCAACTTAAGGAATGGTTGAGAAACCATCAAAATTTTCGCAAGTCTGATACGCGAAACCAGTAATTACAAGGGCCTAGGGGAAAAATTCACATACCCTTGTAATCGGGCGTGTTTCTACTTTCAGATGCAACAGGAATTTCTTGAGATCGTCAATCCGTTCGCGAGATATGGGAGTTTGAAGGTAAGGATTGGTTGTGAAACCATCAAAATTTTCGCAAGTCTGTTACTCGAAACCAATAACAGGAATGGCCTAGGGGAAAAGTACACACACCATTGTAATCGGACGACTTTCTACTTTCAGATGCAACAGGAAATAATCGAGTTCGTCATTCCGTTCGCGAGATATGGGTGTATGAAGGTAAGGGGTGGTTGAGAAACCATCAAAATATTCGCTGGTCTGATACTCGAAACCAATAACTGAAATGGCCTAGGGCAAAAATACACATACCTTTGCAATCAGGCGAGTTTCTACTTTCAGATGCAACAGGAATTTCTCGAGTTCGTCAATCCGTTCGCGAGATGTGGGAGTTTGAAGTTAAAGAATGGTTGGGAAACCATCAAAATTTTCGCAAGTCTGATACTCGAAACCAATAACTACAATGGCCTAGGGGAAAAATACTAATAGCGTTGTAATCGGGAGAGATTCTATTTTCAGATGCATCAGAAATTTTTCGGATTCGTCAATCCGTTCGCGAGATATGGGAGTTTGAAGTTAAGGAATGGTTGAGAAACCATAAAAATTTTCCCAAGTCTGATACTCGAAACCAATAACTGGAATGGCCCAGGGGAAAAGTACACATACCGTTGTAATCGGACGAGTTTCTGGTTTCAGATGCAACAGGAATTTCTTGAGATCGTCAATCCGTTCGCGTGATATGGGAGTGTGAAATTAAGGAACGGTTGAGAAACCATCAAAATTTTCGCAAGTCTGATACTCGAAACCAATAACTACAATGGCCTAGGGCAAAAATACACATAGCGTTGTAATCGGGAGAGATTCTATTTTCAGATGCAACAGAAATTTTTCGGATTCGTCAATCCGTTCGCGAGATATGGGAGTTTGAAGTTAAGGAATGGTTGAGAAACCATAAAAATTTTCCCAAGTCTGAAACGCGAAACCAATAACTACTGTGGCATAGGGCAAAAATACACATACCGTTGTAATCGGGCGAGTTTCTGCTTTCCGATGCAATAGGAAATTCTCGAGTTCTTCAATCCGTTCGCGAGATATGGGAGTTTGAAGTTAAGGAATGGATGAGAAAAAATCAAAATTTTCCCAAGTCTGATACGCGAAACCAGTAATTACAAGGGCCTAGGGGAAAAACACACATACCGTTGTAATCGGGCGAGTTTCTGCTTTCAGATGCAACAGGAATTTCTCGAGTTCGTCAATCCGTTCGCGAGATATGGGAGTTTGAAGTTAAGGAATGGTTGAGAAACCATAAAAATTTTCGCAAGTCTGACACTCGAAACCAATAACTACAATGGCCTAGGGAAAAATACACATAGCGTTGTAATCGGGATAGATTCTATTTTCAGATGCAACAGAAATTTTTCGGATTCGTCAATCCGTTCGCGAGATATGGGAGTTTGAAGTTAAGGAATGGTTGAGAAACCATCAAAATTTTCGCAAGTCTGATACTCGAAACCAATAACTACTATGGCATAGGGCAAAAATACACATACCGTTGTAATCGGGCGAGTTTCTGCTTTCCGATGCAATAGGAAATTCTCGAGTTCTTCAATCCGTTCGCGAGATATGGGAGTTTGAAGTTAAGGAATGGTTGAGAAAAAATCAAAATTTTCGCAAGTCTGATACTCGAAACCAATAACTACAATGGCCTAGGGGAAAAATACACATAGCGTTGTAATAGGGAGAGATTCTATTTTCAGATGTAACAGAAATTTTTCGGATTCGTCAATCCGTTCGCGAGATATGGGAGTTTGAAGTTAAGGAATGGTTGAGAAACCATAAAAATTTTCGCAAGTCTGAGACTCGAAACCAATAACTAAAAAGACTTAGGGGAAAAATACGCATACCGTTGTAATCGGGCGAGCTACTGCTTTCAGATGCAATAGGAATTTCTCGAGTTCGTCAATCCTTTCGCGAGATATGGGAGTTTGACGTTAAGGAATGGTTGAGAAACCATCAAAATTTTCGCAAGTCTGATACTCGAAACCAATAACTACAATGGCCTAGCGGAAAAATACACATACCGTTGTAATCGGGAGAGTTTCTACTTTCAGATACAACAGAAATTTTTCGGATTCGTCAATCCGTTCGCGAGATATGGGGGTTTGAAGTTAAGGAATGCTTGAGAAAACATCAAAATTTTTGCAAGTCTGATACGCGAAACCAGTAATTACAAGGGCCTAGGGGAAAAATACACATACCCTTGTAATCGGGCGTGTTTCTACTTTCAGATGCAACAGGAATTTCTTGAGGTCGTCAATCCGTTCGCGTGATATGGGAGTGTGAAGTTAAGGAACGGTTGAGAAACCATCAAAATTTTCGCAAGTCTGATACTCGAAACCAATAACTACTATGGCCTAGGGCAAAAATACACATACCGTTGTAATCGGGCGAGTTTCTGCTTTCCGATGCAATAGGAAATTCTCGAGTTCTTCAATCCGTTCGCGAGATATGGGAGTTTGAAGTTAAGGAATGGATGAAAAAAAATCAAAATTTTCCCAAGTCTGATACGCGAAACCAGTAACTACAAAGGCTTAGGGGAAAAATACGCATACCGTTGTAATCGGGCGAGCTATTCCTTTCAGATGCAATAGGAATTTCTCGAGTTCGTCAATCCTTTCGCGAGATATGGGAGTTTGACGTTCAGGAATGGTTGAGAAACCATCAAAATTTTCGCAAGTCTGATACTCGAAACCAATAACTACAATGGCCTAGCGGAAAAATACACATACCGTTGTAATCGGTCGTGTTTCTACTTTCAGATGCAACAGGAATTTCTTGAGATCGTCAATCCGATCGCGTGATATGGGAGTGTGAAGTTAAGGAACGGTTGAGAAACCATCAAAATTTTCGCAAGTCTGATACTCGAAACCAATAACTACAATGGCCTAGGGCAAAAACACACATACCGTTGTAATCGGGCGAGTTTCTGCTTTCAGATGCAACAGGAATTTCTCGAGTTCTTCAATCCGTTTGCGAGATATGGGAGTTTGAAGTTAAGGAATGGTTGAGAAACCATAAAAATTTTCGCAAGTCTGACACTCGAAACCAATAACTACAATGGCCTAGGGAAAAATACACATAGCGTTGTAATCGGGATAGATTCTATTTTCAGATGCAACAGAAATTTTTCGGATTCGTCAATCCGTTCGCGAGATATGGGAGTTTGAAATTAAGGAATGGTTGAGAAACCATCAAAATTTTCGCAAGTCTGATACTCGAAACCAATAACAACTATGGCATAGGGCAAAAATACACATACCGTTGTAATCGGGCGAGCTACTGCTTTCAGATGCAATAGGAATTTCTCGAGTTCGTCAATCCTTTCGCGAGATATGGGAGTTTGACGTTAAGGAATGGTTGAGAAACCATCAAAATTTTCGCAAGTCCGATACTCGAAACCAATAACTACAATGGCCTAGCGGAAAAATACACATACCGTTGTAATCGGGAGAGTTTCTACTTTCAGATACAACAGAAATTTTTCGGATTCGTCTATCCGTTCGCGAGATATGGGGGTTTGAAGTTAAGGAATGCTTGAGAAAACATCAAAATTTTCGCAAGTCTGATACTCGAAACCAATAACTACTATGGCCTAGGGCAAAAATACACATACCGTTGTAATGGGGCGAGTTTCTACTTTCAGATGCAACAGGAATTTCTCGAGTTCGTCAACCGTTCGCGAGATATGGGAGTTTGAAGTTAAGGAATGGTTGAGAAAACATCAAAATTTTCGCAAGTCTGATACCCGAATCCAATAACTACTACGGCCTAGGGCAAAAATACACATACCATTGTATCGGACGAGTTTCTGTTTCAGATGCAACAGGAATTTCTCGAGTTCATCATTCCGTCGCGAGATATGGGTGTATGAAGGTAAGGAATGGAAGAGAAACAATCAACATTTTCGCTGGTCTGATACTCGAAACCAATAACTGGAATGGCCTAGGGCAAAAATACACATACCTTTGTAATCGGGCGAGTTTCTACTTTCAGATTCAACAGGAATAACTCGAGTTCGTCAACCGTTCGCGAGATATGGGAGTTTGAACTTAAGGAATGGTTGAGAAATCAACAAAATTTTCGCAAGTCTGATACTCGAAACCAATAACTACTGTGGCCTAGTGCAAAAACACACATACCGTTGTAATCGGGAGAGTTTCTACTTTCAGATGGAACAGAAATTTTTCGGATTCGGCAATCCATTCGCGAAATATGGGAGTTTGGAGTTATGGAATGGTTGTCAAACCATAAAAATTTTCGCAAGTCTGATACTCGAATCCAATAACTACTACGGCCTAGGGCAAAAATACACATACCATTGTATCGGACGAGTTTCTGTTTCAGATGCAACAGGAATTTCTCGAGTTCATCATTCCGTCGCGAGATATGGGTGTATGAAAGTAAGGAATGGAAGAGAAACAATCAAAATATTCGCTGGTCTGATACTCGAAACCAATAACTGGAATGGCCTAGGGGAAAAGTACACACACTGTTGTAATGGGGCGAGTTTCTACTTTCAGATGCAACAGGAATTTCTCGAGTTCGTCAACCGTTCGCGAGATATGGGAGTTTGAAGTTAAGGAATGGTTGAGAAAACATCAAAATTTTCGCAAGTCTGATACTCGAAACCAATAATTACAGAGGCCTAGGGGAAAAATACACACACCATTGTAATCGGGCGAGCCTCTACTTTCAGATGCAACAGGAATTTCTCGAGTTCGTCAAACCGTTCGCGAGATATGGGGGTTTGAAGTTAAGGAATGGTTGAGAAACCATCAAAATTTTCGCTGGTCTGATACTCGAAACCAATAACTGGAATGGCCTAGGGGAACAGTACACACACCATTGTAATCGGTCGAGTTTCTACTTTCAGATGCAACAGGAATTTCTCGAGTTCGTCAACCGTTCGCGAGATATGGGAGTTTGAAGTTAAGGAATGGTTGAGAAATCAACAAAATTTTCGCAAGTCTGATACTCGAAACCAATAACTACTATGGCCTAGGGCAAAAACACACATACAGTTGTAATCGGGAGAGTTTCTACTTTCAGATGGAACAGAAATTTTTCGGATTCGGCAATCCATTCGCGAAATATGGGAGTTTGGAGTTAAGGAATGGTTGAGAAACCATAAAAATTTTCGCAAGTCTGATACTCGAAACCAATAACTACAATGGCCTAGGGGAAAAATACATATACCGTTGTAATCGGGAGAGTTTCTACCTTCAGATGCAACAGAAGTTTTTCGGATTCGTCAATCCGTTCGCGAGATATAGGGGTTTGAAGTTAAGGAATGCTTGGAAAACATCAAAATTTTCGCAAGTCTGATACTCGAAACCAATAACTACTATGGCCAAGGGGAAAAATACACATACCTTTGTAATCGGGCGAATTTCTACATTCAGATGCAACAGGAAATTCTCGAGTTCGTCAATCCGTTCGCGAGATATGGGAGTTTGAAGTTGAGGAATGGTTGTGAAACCATCAAAATTTTCGCAAGTCTGATACTCGAAACCAATAACTACTATGGCCCAGGGGAAAAATACACATACCTTTGTAATCGGGCGTGTTTCTACATTCAGATGCAAGAGGAATTTCTCGAGTTCGTCAATCCGTTCGCGAGATATGGGTGTTTGAAGTTGAGGAATGGTTGTGAAACCATCAAAATTTTCGCAAGTCTGATACTGGAAACCAAGAACAACAAAGGCTTAGGGGAAAAATACACATACCGTTGTAATCGGGAGAGTTTCTACTTCCAGATTCAACCGGAATTTCTCGAGTTCGTAAATCCGTTCGCGAGATATGGGAGTTTGAAGTTAAGGAATGGTTGAGAAACCATCAAAATTTTCGCAATTCTGACGCTAGAAACGAATAACTGGAATGACCGAGGGGAAAAGTACACACACCATTGTAATCGGTCGAGTTTCTACTTTCAGATGCAACAGGAAATAATCGAGTTCGCCAATCCGTTCGCGACATAAGGGAGTTTTAAGTTAAGGAATGGTTGAGAAACCATCAAAATATTCGCAAGTCTGACACTCGAAACCAATAACAACAAAGGCCTGGGGGAAAAATACACATACCGTTGTAATCGGGCGAATTTCTACTTCCACATGCAACAGGAATTTCTCGAGTTCGTCAATCTGTTCGCGAGATATGGGAGTTTGAAATTAAGGAACGGTTGAGAAGCCATCAAAATTTTCGCAAGTCTGATACTCGAAACCAATAACTGGAATGGCCTAGGGGAAGAATACACACACCGTTGTAATGGGGCGAGTTTCTACTTTCAGATGCAACAGGAATTTCTCGAGTTCGTCAACCGTTCGCGAGATGTGGGAGTTTGAAGTTAAGGAATGTTTGAGAAAACATCAAAATTTTCGCAAGTCTGATACTCGAAACCAATAATTACAGAGGCCTAGGGGAAAAATACACACACCATTGTAATCGGGCGAGCCTCTACTTTCAGATGCAACAGGAATTTCTCGAGTTTGTCAATCCGTTCGCGACATATGGGGGTTTGGAGTTAAGGAATGGTTGAGAAACCATCAAAATTTTCGCTGGTGTGATACTCGAAACCAATAACTGGTATGGCCTAGGGGAAAAGTACACACAACATTGTAATCGGTCGAGTTTCTACTTTCAGATGCAACAGGAATTTCTGGAGTTCGTCAACCGTTCGCGAGATATGGGAGTTTGAAGTTAAGGAATGGTTGAGAAATCAACAAAATTTTCACAAGTCTGATACTCGAAACGAATAACTGGAATGACCTAGGGGAAAAGTACACACACCATTGTAATCGGTCGAGTTTCTACTTTCAGATGCAACTGGAAATAATCGAGTTCGTCAAGCCGTTCCCGAGATATGGCAGTTTGAAATTAAGGAATGCTTGAGAAACCATCAAAATTTTCGCAAGTCTGACACTCGAAACCAATAACTACTATGGCCTAGGGCAAAAATACATACACGGTTGTAATCGGGAGAGTTTCTTCTTCAAGATGCAACCGGAATATCTCGTGTTCGTCAATCCGTTCGCGAGATATGGGAGTTTGAAATTAAGGAATGGTTGAGAAACCATCAAAATTTTCGCAAGTCTGATACTCGAAACCAATAACTGGAATGGCCTAGGGGATAAGTCCAAACACCGTTGTAATCGGACGAGTTTCTACTTTCAGATGCAACAGGAATTTCTCGAGTTCGTCATTCCGTTCGCGAGATATGGGAGTTTGAAGTTAAGGAATGGTTGGGAAACCATCAAAATTTTCGCAAGTCAGATACTCGAAACCAATAACTACAAAAGCCTAGGGGAAAAATACACATACCTTTGTAATCGGGCGAGCTTCTACTTTCAGATGCAACAGGAATTTCTCGAGTTGGTCAATCCGTTCGCGAGGCATGGGAGTCTCAACTTAAGGAATGGTTGAGAAACCATCAAAATTTTCGCAAGTCTGATACTCGATACCAATAACTACAATGGCCTAGGGGAAAAATACACATACCGCTGTAATCGGGAGAGTTTCTGCTTTCAGACGCAACAGAAATTTTTCGCATTCGGCAATCCGTTCGCGAGATATGTGAGTTTCAAGTTAAGGAATGCTTGAGAAACCATCAAAATTTGCGTAAGTCTGATACGCGAAACCAATAACTACTATGGCCTAGGGCAAAAATACACATACCGTTGTAATCGGGCGAGTTTCTGGTTTCAGATGCAATAGGAAATTCTCGAGTTCGTCAATCCGTTCGCGAGATATGGGAGTTTGAAGTCAAGGAATGGTTGAGACACCATCAAAATTTTCGCAAGTGTGATACTCGAAATCAATAACTGGAATGGCCTAGGGGAAAAGTGCAAACACCATTGTAATGGGGCTAGTTTCTACTTTCAGATGCAACAGGAATTTCTCGAGTTCGTCAATCCGTTCGCGAGATATGGGAGTTTGAAGTTAAGGAATGGTTGAGAGACCATCACAATTTTCGCAAGTCTGATACTCGAAACAAATAACTACAAAGGCCTAGGGGAAAAATACACATACCTTTGTAATCGGGCGAGTTTCTATCTTCAGATTCAACAGGAATTTCTCGAGCTCGTCAATCCGTTCGCGAGATATGGGAGTTTGAAGTTAAGGAATGGTTGAGAAACCATCAAAATTTTCGCAAATTTGATACTCGAAACCAATAACAGGAATGGCCTAGGGGAAAAGTACACACACCATTGTAATGGGGCGAGTTTCTACTTTCAGAGGCAACAGGAATTCCTCGAGTTCGTCGATCCGTTCGCGAGATATGGGAGTTTGAAGTTAAGGAATGGTTGAGAGACCATCACAATTTTCGCAAGTCTGATACTAAAAACCAGTAACGACTATGGCCTAGGGGAAAAATACACATACCTTTGTAATCGGGCGAGTTTTTACTTTCAGATGCAACAGGAATTTCTCGAGTTCGTCAATCCGTCCGCGAGATATGGGAGTTTGAAGATAAGGAATGGTTGAGAAACCATCAAAATTTTCGCAATTCTGATGATAGAAACGAATAACTGGAATGACCTAGGGGAAAAGTACACACACCGTTGTAATGGGGCGAGTTTCTACTTTCAGATGAAACTGGAATTTCTCGAGTTCGTCAATCCGTTCGCAAGATATGGGAGTTTGAAGTTAAGGAATGGTTGAGAAACCATCAAAATTTTCGCAAGTCTGTTACTCGAAACCAATAACAGGAATGGCCTAGGGGAAAAGTACACACACCATTGTAATCGGACGTCTTTCTACTTTCAGATGCAACAGGAAATAATCGAGTTCGTCAATCTGTTCGCGAGATATGGGAGTTTGAAGTTAAGGAATGGTTGAGAAACCAACAAAATTTTCGCAAGTCTGATACTCGAAAGCAATAACTACTACGGCCTAGGGCAAAAATTCACATACCATTGTAATCGGACGAGTTTCTGTTTCAGATGCAACAGGAATTTCTTGAGTTCGTCAATCCGTTCGCGTGATATGGGAGTGTGAAGTTAAGGAACGGTTGAGAAACCATCAAAATTTTCGCAAGTGTGATACTCGAAACCAATAACTACAAAGGCCTAGGGGAAAAATGCACATACCGTTGTAACCGGGAGAGTTTCTACTTTCAGATGGAACAGAAATTTTTCGGATTCGGCAATCCATTCGCGCAATATGAGAGTTTGGAGTTAAGGAATGGTTGAGAAACCATAAAAATTTTCGCAAGTCTGATAGTCGAAACCAACAACTACTATGGCCTAGGGCAAAAACACACATACCGTTGTAATCGGGCGAGTTTGTGCTTTCAGATGCAATAGGAAATTCTCGAGTTCGTCAATCCGCTCGCGAGATATGGGAGTGTGAAGGTAAGAAATGGTTGAGAAACCATCAAAATTTTCGCAAGTCTGATACTCGAAACCAATAACTGGAATGGCCGAGGGGAAAAGTACCCACAGCATTGTAATCGGGCGAGTTTCTACTTTCAGATTCAACAGGAATTTCTCCAGTTCGTCAGCCGTTCGCGAGATAAGGGAGTTTGAAGTTAAGGAATGGTTGAGAAACCATCAAAATTTTCGCTGGTCTGATACTCGATACCAATAACTGGAATGGCCTAGGGGAAAAGTACACACACCATTGTAATCGGGCGAGTTTCTACTTTCAGATGCAACAGGAATTTCTCGAGTTCGTCAATCCGTTCGCGAGATATGGGAGTTTGAATTTAAGGAATGGTTGAGAAACCATCAAAATTTTCGCAAGTCTGATACTCGAAACCAATAACTGGAATGGCCTAGGCGAAAAGTACACACACCATTGTAATCGGGCAACTTTCTACTTTCAGGTGCAACAGCAATTTCTCGAGTTCGTCATTCCGTTCGCGAGATATGGGAGTTTGAAGTTAAGGAATGGTTGAGAAACCAACAAAATTTTCGCAAGCCTGATACTAGAAACAAATAACTACAAAGGCCTAGGGCAAAAATACACATACCATTGTAATCGGACGAGTTTCTGTTTCAGATGCAACAGGAATTTCTCGAGTTCGTCAATCCGTTCGCGAGATATGGGCGTTTGAAGTTAAGGAATGCTTGAGAAATCATCAAAGTTTTCGCAAGTCTGATACGCGAAACCAATAACTACAATGGCCTAGGGGAAAAACGCACATACCTTTGTAATCGGGCGTGTTGCTACTTTCGGATGCAACAGGAATTTCTCGAGTTCCTCAATACGTTCGCGAGATATGGGAGTTTGAAGTTAAGGAGTGGTTGAGAAACCACCAAAATTTTCGCAAGCCTGATACTAGAAACAAATAACTACAAAGGCCTAGGGCAAAAATACACATACCATTGTAATCGGACGAGTTTCTGTTTCAGATGCAACAGGAATTTCTCGAGTTCGTCAATCCGTTCGCTAGATATGGGCGTTTGAAGTTAAGGAATGCTTGAGAAATCATCAAAGTTTTCGCAAGTCTGATACGCGAAACCAATAACTACAATGGCCTAGGGGAAAAACGCACATACCTTTGTAATCGGGCGTGTTGCTACTTTCGGATGCAACAGGAATTTCTCGAGTTCCTCAATCCGTTCGCGAGATATGGGAGTTTGAAGTTAAGGAGTGGTTGAGAAACCATCAAAATTTTCGCAAGTCTGATACTCGAAACCAATAACTAGAATGGCCTAGGGGAAAAGTATATACCGTTGTAATCGGGAGAGTTTCTACTTTCAGATGCAACGGAAGTTTTTCGGATTCGTCAATCCGTTCGCGAGATATGCGGGTTTGAAGTTAAGGAATGCTTGGAAAACATCAAAATTTTCGCAAGTCTGATACGCGAAACCAGTAACTACAAGGGCCTTGGGGAAAAATACACATACCCTTGTAATCGGGCGTGTTTCTACTTTCAGATGCAACAGGAATTTCTTGAGTTCGTCAATCCGTTCGCGTGATATGGGAGTGTGAAGTTAAGGAACGGTTGAGAAACCATCAAAGTTTTCGCAAGTCTGATACTCGAAACCAATAACTACAAAGGCCTAGGGGAAAAATACACATACCGTTGTAATCGGGAGAGTTTCTACTTTCAGATGGAACAGAAATTTTTCGGATTCGGCAATCCATTCGCGAAATATGGGAGTTTGGAGTTAAGGAATGGTTGAGAAACCATCAAAATTTTCGCAAGTCTGATATTCGAGACCAATGACTTCTATGGCCTAGGGCAAAAATACATATAGCTTTGTAATCGGGCGTGTTTCTACTTTCAAATGCAACAGGAATTTCTCGAGTTCGGCAATCCGTTCGCGAGATATGGGAGTTTGAAGTTAAGGAATGGTTGAGAAACCATCTAAATTTTCGCAAGTCTGATATTCGAGACCAATGACTACTATGGCCTAGGGCAAAAATACACACACCGTTGTAATCGGGCGAGTTTCTGCTTTCAGATGCAACAGGAAATTCTCAAGTTCGTCAATCCGTTCGAGAGATATGGGAGTTAGAAGTTAAGGAATGGTTGAGAAACCATCAAAATTTTCGCAAGTCTGATATTCGAGACCAATGACTACTATTGCCTAGGTCAAAAATACGCACACCGTTGTAATCGGGCGAGTTTCTGCTTCCAGATGCAACCGGAAGTTCTCGAGTTCTTCAATCCGTTCGCGAGATATGGGAGTTTGAAGTTAAGGAACGGTTGAGAAACCATCAAAATTTTCGCAAGTCTGATACTCGAAACCAATAACTACAATGGCCTAGGGGAAAAATACACATACTGTTGTAATCGGTCGATTTTCTTCTTCCAGATGCAATAGGAAATTCTCGAGTTCGTCAATCCGTTCGAGAGATATGGGAGTTTGAAGTTAAGGAATGGTTGAGAAACCATCAAAATATTCGCTGATCTGATACTCGAAACCAATAACTGGAATGGCCTAGGGGAAAAGTACACACACCATTGTATTCGGGCGAGTTTCTACTTTCAGATGCAACAGGAGTTTCTCGAGTTCGTCAATCCGTTGGCGAGATATGGGAGTTTGATGTTACGGAATGTTTGAGAAACCATCAAAATTTTCGCTGGTCTGATACTCGAAACCTATAACTGGAATGGCCTAGGGGAAGAATACACATACCGTTGTAATCGGGCGAGTTTCTACTTCCAGATGCAACCGGAAATTCTCGAGTTCGTCAATCAGTTCGCGAGATATGGGAGTTTGAAGTTAAGGAGTGGTTGAGAAACCATCAGAATTTTAGCAAGTCTGATATTCGAGACCAATGACTACTATGGCCTAGGGCAAAAATACACATACCGTTGTAATCGGGCGAGTTTCTGCTTTCAGAAGCAATAGGAAATTCTCGAGTTCGTCAATCCGATCGCGAGATATGGTAGTTTGAAGTTAAGGAATGATTGAGAAACCATAAAAATTTTCGCTGGTCTGATACTCGAAACCAATAACTAGAATGGCCTAGGGGAAAAGTACACACACCATAGTAATCGGGCGAGTTTCTACTTTCAGATGCAACTGGAATTTCTCGAGTTCGTCAATCCGTTCGCGAGATATGGGAGTTTGAAGTTAAGGATTGGTTGAGAAACCATCAAAATTTTCGCAAGTCTGATACTCGAAACCAATAACTACAAAGGCCTAGGGGAAAAATACACATACCGTTGTAATCGGGAGAGTTTCTAGTTTCAGATGGAACAGAAATTTTTCGGATTCGGCAATCCATTCGCGAAATATGGGAGTTTGGAGTTAAGGAATGGTTGAGAAACCATAAAAATTTTCGCAAGTCTGATATTCGAGATCAATGACTACTATGGCCTAGGGCAAAAATACATATACCTTTGTAATCGGGCGTGTTTCTACTTTCAAATGCAACAGGAATTTCTCGAGTTTGGCAATCCGTTCGCGAGATATGGGAGTTTGAAGTTAAGGAGTGGTCGAAAAACCATCAAAATTTTCGCAAGTCTGATGCTAGAAACGAAAAACTGGAATGGCCTAGGGGAAAAGTACACACACCATAGTAATCGGGCGAGTTTCTACTTTCAGATGCAACTGGAATTTCTCGAGTTCGTCAATCCGTTCGCGAGATATGGGAGTTTGAAGTTAAGGAGTGGTTGAGAAACCATCAGAATTTTAGCAAGTCTGATATTCGAGACCGATGACTACTATGGCCTAGGGCAAAAATACACATACCGTTGTAATCGGGCGAGTTTCTGCTTTCAGAAGCAATAGGAAATTCTCGAGTTCGTCAATCCGTTCGAGAGATATGGGAGTTTGAAGTTAAGGATTGGTTGAGAAACCATCAAAATTTTCGTAAATCTGATACTCGAAACCAATAACTACAATGGCCTAGGGGAACAATACACATACCGTTGCAATCGGGCGTGTTTCTACTTTCAGATGCAACAGCAATTTCTCGAGTTCGTCAATCCGTTCGCGAGATAAGACATTTTGAAATTAAGGAATTGTTGAGAAACCATCAAAATTTTCGCTGGTCTGATACTCGAAACCAATAACTGGAATGGCCTAGGAGAAAAGTACAAACACCGTTGTAATCGGGCGAGTTTCTACTTTCAGGTGCAACAGGAATTTCTCGAGTTCGTCATTCCTTTCGCGAGATATGGGAGTTTGAAGTTACGGAATGGTTGAGAAACCATCAAAATTTTCGTAAGTCTGATACACGAAACCAATAACTACAACGGCCTAGGGGAAGAAAACACATACCGATGTAATAGGGCTAGTTTCTACTTTCAGATGCAACAGGAATTTCTCGAGTTCGTCAATCCGTTCGCGAGATAAGACAATTTGAAGTTAAGGAATGGTTGAGAAAACCATCAAAATTTTAGCTGGTCTGATACTCGAAACCAATAACTGGAATGGCCTAGGGGAAAAGTACACACTCCATTGTAATCGGGCGAGTTTCTACTTTCAGATGCAACAGGAATTTCTCGAGTTCGTCATTCCGTTCGCGAGATATGGGAGTTTGAAGTTACGAAATGTTTGAGAAACCATCAAAATTTTCGCTGGTCTGATACTCGAAACCTATAACTGGAATGGCCTAGGGGAAAGGTGCACACATCTTTGTAATCGGGCGAGTTTCTACTTTCAGATGCAACAGGACTTTCTCGAGTTCGTCATTCCGTTCGCGAGATATGGGTGTTTGAAGTTACGGAATGTTTGAGAAACCATCAAAATTTTCGCTGGTCTGATACTCGAAATCAGTAACTACTATTACCTAGGGCAAAAATACATATACCGTTGTAATCGGGCGAGTTTCTGCATTCAGATGCAACAGGAATTTCTCGTGTTCGTCAATGCGTTCGCGAGATATGGGGGTTTGAAGTTAAGGAATGGTTGAGAAACCATCAAAATTTTCGCTGGTCTGATACTCAAAACCAATAACTAGAATGGCCTAGGGGAAAAATACATATACCGTTGTAATCGGGCGAGTTTCTGCATTCAGATGCAACAGGAATTTCTCGTGTTCGTCAATCCGTTCGCGAGATATGGGAGTTTGAAGTTAAGGAATGGTTGAGAAGCCATCAAAATTTTCGCAAGTCTGATACTCGAAACCAGTAACTGCTATTACCTAGGGCAAAAATACATATACCGTTGTAATCGGGCGTGTTTCTGCATTCAGATGCAACAGGAATTTCTCGTGTTCGTCAATCCGTTCGCGAGATATGGGGGTTTGAAGTTAAGGAATGTTTGAGAAACCATCAAAATTTTCGTAAGTCTGATACACGAAACCAATAACTACAACGGCCTAGGGGAAAGGTACACACTCCATTGTAATCGGGCGAGTTTCTACTTTCAGATGCAACAGGAATTTCTAGAGTTCGTCATTCCGTTCGCGAGATATGGGAGTTTGGAGTTAAGGAATGATTGAGAAACCATAAAAATTTTCGCTGGTCTGATACTCGAAACCAATAACTAGAATGGCCTAGGGGAAAAGTACACACACCATTGTAATCGGGCGAGTTTCGTCTTTCAGATGCAACAGGAATTTCTCGAGGTCGTCATTCCGTTCGAGAGATATGGGAGATTGAAGTTACGGAATGTTTGAGAAACCATCAAAATTTTCGCTGGTCTGATACTCGAAACCTATAACTGGAATGGCCTAGGGGAAAAGTACATACACCTTTGTTATCGGGCGAGTTTCTACTTTCAGATGCAACAGGAATTTCTCGATTTCGTCATTCCGTTCGCGAGGTATGGGTGTTTGAAGTTACGGAATGTTTGAGAAACCATCAAAATTTTCGCTGGTCTGATACTCGAAACAAATAACTGGAATGGTCTAGGGGAAAAGTACACACACCTTTGTTATCGGGCGAGTTTCTACTTTCAGATGCAACAGGAATTTCTCGGGTTCGTCAATCCGTTTGCGGGATATGGGAGTTTGAAATTAAGGAATGGTTGAGAAACCGTCAAAATTTTCGCAAGTCTGATACTCGAAACCAATAACTACTGTTGCCTAGGGCAAAAATACACATACCGCTGTGATCGGGCGAGTTTCTGCTTTCAGATGCAACAGGAATTTCTCGAGTTCGTCAATCCGTTCGCGAGATATGGGAGTTTGAAGTTACGGAATGGTTGAGAAAACATCAAAATTTTCTCAAGTCTGATACTCGAAACCAATAACTACAATGGCCTAGGGGAAAAGTACACACACCATTGTAATCGGGCGAGCTTCTACTTTCAGATGCAACAGGAATTTCTCGAGTTCGTCAATCCGTTCGCGAGATATGGGAGTTAGAATTTACGGAATGGATGAGAAACCATCAAAATTTTCGCAAGTCTGATACTCGAAACCAATAACTACAATGACCTAGGGGAAAAATAAACAGACCGTTGTAATCGGGCGAGTATCTGCTTTCAGATGCAACAGGAACTTCTCGAGATCGTCAATCCGTTCGCGAGATATGGGAGTGTGAAGTTAAGGAATGGTTGAGAAACCATCAAAATTTTCGCAAGTCTGATACTCGAAACCAATAACTACTATGGCCTAGGGCAAAAATACACATACCTTTGTAATCGAGCGAGTTTCTGTTTTCAGATCCAACAGGAATTTCTCGAGTTCGTCAATCCGTTCGCGAGGTAAGGTAGTTCGAAATTAAGGAATGGTTGAGAAACCATCAAAATTTTCGCAATTCTGATACTCGAAACCAATAACTGGAATGGCCTAGGGGAAAAGAACACACACCATTGTAATCGGGCGAGTTTCTACTTTCAGATGCAACAGGAATTCCTCGAGTTCGTCAATCCGTCCGCGAGATATGGGAGATTGAAATTAAGGAATGGTTGAGGAACCATCAAAATTTTCGCAAGCTTGGTACTCGAAACCAATAACTGGAATGGCCTAGGGGAAAAGTACACACACCATTGTAATCGAGCGAGTTTCTACTTTCAGATGCAATAGGAATATCCCGAGTTCGTCAATCCGTTCGCGAAGTATCGGAGTTTGGAGTTAAGAGATGGTTGAGAAACCTTCAAAATTTTTGCAATTCTGATGCTAAAAACGAATAACTGGAATGGACTAGGGGAAAAGCACACACACCTTTGTAATCGGGCGAGTTTCTACTTTCAGATGCAACAGGAATTTTTCGGATTCATCAATCCGATCGCAAGATATGGGAGCTTGAAGGTAAGGAATGGTTGAGAAACCATCAAAACTTTCGCTGGTCTGATACTCGAAACCTATAACTGGAATGGCCTAGGGAAAAGCACACACACCATTGTAATCGGGCGAGTTTCTACTTTCAGATGCAACAGGAATTTCTCTTGTTCGTCAATCCGTTCGCGAGATATGGGAGTTTGGGGTTAAGAGACGGTTGAGAAACCATCAAAATTTTCGCAATTCTGATGCTGGAAACGAATAGTTGGAATGGCCTAGGGCAAAAGAACACATTCCTTTGTAATCGGGAGAGTTTCTACTTTCAGATGCTACAGAAATTTTTCGGATTCGTCAATCCATTCGCGAAATATCGGAGTTTGGAGTTAAGAGATGGTTAAGAAAACATCAAAATTTTCGCAATTCTGATGCTAGAAACGAATAACTGGAGTGGACTAGGGGAAAAGCACACACACCGTTGTAATCGGGCGAGTTTCTACTATCAGATGCAACAGGAATTTTTCCAGTTCGCCAATCCGTTCGCGAGATGTGGGAGTTTGAAATTAAGGAATGGTTGAGAGACCATCAAAATTTTCACAAGTCTGATACTCGAAACCAATAACTACTACGGCCTAGGGGAGAAATACACATACCGTTGTAATCGGGCGACTTTCTGCTTTCAGATGCAGCAGGAATTTCTTTTGTCCGTCAATCCGTTCGCGAGATATGGGAGTTTGGAGTTAAGAGTTGGTTGAGAAACCATCAAAATCTTCAAAAGTCTGATACTCGAAACAAATAACTACTATGGCCTAGGGGAAAAATGCACATACCGTTCTACTCGGGAGAGTTTCTACTTTCAGATGCAACAGAAATTTTTCGGATTCGTCAATCCGTTCGCGAAATATCGGAGTTTGGAGTTAAGAGATAGTTGAGAACTCATCAAAATTTTCGCAATTCTGATGCTAGAAACGAATTACTGGAATGGCCTAGGGGAGAAGTACACACACCAATGTAATCGGGCGAGTTTCTACTATCAGATGCAACAGGAATTTCTCGAGCTCGTCAATCCGTTCGCGAGATATGGGAGTTTGAAGTTAAGGAATGGTTGAGAAACCATCAAAATTTTCACAAGTCTGATACTCGAAACCAATAACTACTACGGCCCAGCGCAAAAATACACTCACCGTTGTAATCGGGCGAGTTCCTGCTTTTAGATGCAACAGGAATTTCTCGAGCTCGTCAATCCGTTCGCTAGGTATGGGAGTTTGAAGTTAAGGAATGGTTGAGAAACCATCAAAATTTACGCAATTCTGATACTCGAAACCAATAACAGGAATGGCCTAGGGGAAAAGTACACACACCATTGTAATCTGGCGAGTTTCTACTTTCAGATGCAACAGGAATTTCTCGAGTTCGTCAATCCGTTCGCGAGATACGGGAGTTTGAAGTTAAAGAATGCTTGAGAAACCATCAAAATATTCGCTGGTCTGATACTCGAAACCAATAACTGGAATGGCCTAGGTGAAAAGTACACACACCATTGTAATCGGGCGAGTGTCTACTTTCACATGCAACAGGAATTTCTCGAGTTCGTCAATCCGTTCGCGAGAGTTGGGAGTTTGAAGATAAGGAATGGTTAAGAAACCATCAAAATTTTTGCAAGTCTGATACTCGAAACCAATAACTACTATGGCCTAGGGCAAAAATACACATACCGTTGTAATCGGGCGAGTTTCTACTTTCAGATGCAACAGAAATTTTTCGGATTCGTCAATCCGTTCGCGAAATATCGGAGTTAGGAGTTAAGAGATGGTTGGGAAACCATCAAAATTTTCGCAATTCTGATGATAGAAACGAATAACTCGAATGACTTAGGGGAAAGGTACACACAACATTGTAATCGGGCGAGTTTCTACTTTCAGATGCAACAGGAATTTCACCAGTTCGTCAATCTGTTCCCGAGATATGGGAGTCTGAAGTTAAGGAATGGTTGAGAAACCATCAAAATTTTCGCAAGTCTGATACTCGAAACCAATAACTACTATGGCCTAGGGCAAAAATACACATACCGTTGTAATCGGGCGTGTTTCTGCTTTCAGATGCAACAGGAATTTCTCGAGTTCGTCAATCCGTTCGCGAGGTAAGGTAGTTCGAAATTAAGGAATGGTTGAGAAACCATCAAAATTTTCGCAATTCTGATACTCGAAACCAATAACTGGAATGGCCTAGGGGAAAAGAACACACACCATTGTAATCGGGCGAGTTTCTACTTTCAGATGCAACAGGAATTCCTCGAGTTCGTCAATCCGTCCGCGAGATATGGGAGATTGAAATTAAGGAATGGTTGAGGAACCATCAAAATTTTCGCAAGCTTGGTACTCGAAACCAATAACTGGAATGGCCTAGGGGAAAAGTACACACACCATTGTAATCGAGCGAGTTTCTACTTTCAGATGCAATAGGAATATCCCGAGTTCGTCAATCCGTTCGCGAAGTATCGGAGTTTGGAGTTAAGAGATGGTTGAGAAACCTTCAAAATTTATGCAATTCTGATGCTAAAAACGAATAACTGGAATGGACTAGGGGAAAAGCACACACACCGTTGTAATCGGGCGAGTTTCTACTTTCAGATGCAACAGGAATTTTTCGGATTCATCAATCCGCTCGCGAGATATGGGAGCTTGAAGGTAAGGAATGGTTGAGAAACCATCAAAACTTTCGCTGGTCTGATACTCGAAACCTATAACTGGAATGGCCTAGGGAAAAGCACACACACCATTGTAATCGGGCGAGTTTCTACTTTCAGATGCAACAGGAATTTCTCGAGTTCGTCAATCCGTTCGCGAGATATGGGAGTTTGAAGATAAAGAATGGTTGAGAAACCATCAAAATTTTCGCAAGTCTGATACTCGAAACCAGTAACTACATTGGCCTAGGTGAAAAATACACATACCGTTGTAATCGGGCGACTTTCTGCTTTCAGATGCAGCAGGAATTTCTTTTGTCCGTCAATCCGTTCGCGAGATATGGGAGTTTGGAGTTAAGAGTTGGTTGAGAAACCATCAAAATCTTCAAAAGTCTGATACTCGAAACAAATAACTACTATGGCCTAGGGGAAAAATGCACATACCGTTCTACTCGGGAGAGTTTCTACTTTCAGATGCAACAGAAATTTTTCGGATTCGTCAATCCGTTCGCGAAATATCGGAGTTTGGAGTTAAGAGATAGTTGAGAACTCATCAAAATTTTCGCAATTCTGATGCTAGAAACGAATTACTGGAATGGCCTAGGGGAGAAGTACACACACCATTGTAATCGGGCGAGTTTCTACTATCAGATGCAACAGGAATTTCTCGAGCTCGTCAATCCGTTCGCGAGATATGGGAGTTTGAAGTTAAGGAATGGTTGAGAAACCATAAAAATTTTCACAAGTCTGATACTCGAAACCAATAACTACTACGGCCCAGCGCAAAAATACACTCACCGTTGTAATCGGGCGAGTTCCTGCTTTTAGATGCAACAGGAATTTCTCGAGCTCGTCAATCCGTTCGCTAGGTATGGGAGTTTGAAGTTAAGGAATGGTTGAGAAACCATCAAAATTTACGCAATTCTGATACTCGAAACCAATAACAGGAATGGCCTAGGGGAAAAGTACACACACCATTGTAATCTGGCGAGTTTCTACTTTCAGATGCAACAGGAATTTCTCGAGTTCGCCAATCCGTTCGCGAGATACGGGAGTTTGAAGTTAAAGAATGCTTGAGAAACCATCAAAATATTCGCTGGTCTGATACTCGAAACCAATAACTGGAATGGCCTAGGTGAAAAGTACACACACCATTGTAATCGGGCGAGTTTCTACTTTCACATGCAACAGGAATTTCTCGAGTTCGTCAATCCGTTCGCGAGAGTTGGGAGTTTGAAGATAAGGAATGGTTGAGAAACCATCAAAATTTTCGCAAGTCTGATACTCGAAACCAATAACTACTATGGCCTAGGGCAAAAATACACATACCGTTGTAATCGGGCGAGTTTCTGCTTTCAGATGCAACAGGAATTTCTGGAGTCCGTCAATCCGTTCGCGAGATATGGGAGTTTGAAGTTAAGGAATGGTTGAGAAACCTTCAAAATTTTCGCTGGTCTGATACTCGAAACCAATATCTACTATGGCCTAGGGGAAAAATACACATACCACTGTAATCGGGCGAGTTTCTACTATCAGATGCAACAGGAATTTCTCGAGTTCGTCAATCCGTTCGCGAGATATGGGAGTTAGAAGTTATGGAATGCTTGAGAAACCATCAAAATTTTCGCAAGTCTGATACTCGAAACCAATAACTACAATGCCCTAGGTTAAAAATACACATACCGTTGTAATCGGGAGAGTTTCTACTTTCAGATGCAGCAGGAATTTCTCGAGTTCGTCAATCCGTTCGCGAGATATGGGAGTTTGAAGTTAAGGAATTGTTGAGAAACCATCAAAATTTTCGCTGGTCTGATACTCGAAACCAATAACTGGAATGGCCTAGGAGAAAAGTACAAACACCGTTGTAATCGGGCGAGTTTCTACTTTCAGGTGCAACAGGAATTTCTCGAGTTCGTCATTCCGTTCGCGAGATATGGGAGTTTGAAGTTACGGAATGGTTGAGAAACCTTCAAAATTTTCGTAAGTCTGATACACGAAACCAATAACTACAACGGCCTAGGGGAAGAATACACATACCGATGTAATAGGGCTAGTTTCTACTTTCAGATGCAACAGGAATTTCGCGAGTTCGTCAATCCGTTCGTGAGATAAGACAATTTGAAGTTAAGGAATGGTTGAGAAAACCATCAAAATTTTCGCTGGTCTGATACTCGAAACCAATAACTGGAATGGCCTAGGGGAAAAGTACACACTCCATTGTAATCGGACGAGTTTCTACTTTCAGATGCAACAGGAATTTCTCGAGTTCGTCATTCCGTTCGCGAGATATTGGAGTTTGAAGTTACGAAATGTTTGAGAAACCATCAAAATTTTCGCTGGTCTGATACTCGAAACCTATAACTGGAATGGCCTAGGGGAAAGGTGCACACATCTTTGTAATCGGGCGAGTTTCTACTTTCAGATGCAACAGGAATTTCTCGAGTTCGTCATTCCGTTCGCGAGATATGGGTGTTTGAAGTTACGGAATGTTTGAGAAACCATCAAAATTTTCGCTGGTCTGATACTCGAAACCAATAACTAGAATGGCCTAGGGGAAAAGTACACACACCATTGTAATCGGGCGAGTTTCTACTTTCAGATGCAACAGGAATTTCTCGAGGTCGTCATTCCGTTCGAGAGATATGGGAGATTGAAGTTACGGAATGTTTGAGAAACCATCAAAATTTTCGCTGGTCTGATACTCGAAACCTATAACTGGAATGGCCTAGGGGAAAAGTAAATACACCTTTGTTATCGGGCGAGTTTCTACTTTCAGATGCAAAAGGAATTTCTCGATTTCGTCATTCCGTACGCGAGATATGGGAATTTGAAGTTACGGAATGTTTGAGAAACCATCAAAATTTTCGCTGGTCTGATACTCGAAACAAATAACTGGAATGGTCTAGGGGAAAAGTACACACACCTTTGTTATCGGGCGAGTTTCTACTTTCAGATGCAACAGGAATTTCTCGGGTTCGTCAATCCGTTTGCGGGATATGGGAGTTTGAAATTAAGAAATGGTTGAGAAACCGTCAAAATTTTCGCAAGTCTGATACTCGAAACCAATAACTACTATGGCCTAGGGCAAAAATACACACACCGTTGTAATCGGGCGAGTTTCTGCTTTCAGATGCAACAGGAATTTCTGGAGTCCGTCAATCCGTTCGCGAGATATGGGAGTTTGAAGTTAAGGAATGGTTGAGAAACCTTCAAAATTTTCGCTGGTCTGATACTCGAAACCAATATCTACTATGGCCTAGGGGAAAAATACACATACTGTTCTAATGGGGAGTGTTTCTACTTTCAGGTTCAACAGAAATTTTTCGGATTCGTCAATTCGTTCGTGAAATATCGGAGTTTGGAGTTAAGGAATGGTTGAGAAACCATAAAAATTTTCGTAAGTCTGATACTCGAAACCAATAACTACAACGGCCTAGGGGAAAAATAAACATACCGTTGTACTCGGGAGAGTTTCTACTTTTAGATGCAACAGAAATTTTTCGGATTCGTCAATCCGTTCGCGAAATATCGGAATTAGGAGTTAAGAGATGGTTGAGAAACCATCAAAATTTTCACAAGTCTGATACCCGAAACCAATAACTGGAATCGCCTAGGGGAAAAGTAGACACCCCATTATAGTCGGGCGAGTTTCACCTTTCAGATACAACAGGAATTTCTCGAGTTCGTCAATACGTTCGCGAGATAAGGGAGTTTGAAATTAAGGAATGGTTGAGAAACCATCAAAATTTTCACAAGTCTGATACTCGAAACCAATAACTACAATGGCCTAGGGTAAAAATACACATACCTATGTAATTGGGAGAGTTTGAACTTTCAGATACACGGTAATTATTCGGATTCGTGAAACCGTTCGCGAAATATCGGAGTTTGGAGTTAAGAGATGGTTGAGAATCCATCAAAATTTTCGCAAGTCTGATGCTAGAAACGAATTACTGGAATGGCCTAGGGGAAAAGTACACACACCATTGTAATGGGGCGAGTTTCTACTTTCACATGCAACAGGAATTTCTCGAGTGCGTCAATCGGTTCGCGAAATATCGGAGGTTGGAGTTAAGAGATAGTTCAGAAACCATCAAAATTTTCGCAATTCTGATGCTAGAAACGAATAACTGGAATGGCCTAGGGGAAAATTCACATAGCGTTGTAATCGGGCGAGTTTCTGCTTTCAGATGCAACCGGAATTGCTCGAGTTCGTCAATCCGTTCGCGAGATACGGGAGTTTGAAGTTAAAGAATGCTTGAGAAACCATCAAAATATTCGCTGGTCTGATACTCGAAACCAATAACTGGAATGGCCTAGGTGAAAAGTACACACACCATTGTAATCGGGCGAGTTTCTACTTTCACATGCAACAGGAATTTCTCGAGTTCGTCAATCCGTTCGCGAGATATGGGAGTTTGAAGTTAAGGAATGGTTGAGAAACCTTCAAAATTTTCGCTGGTCTGGTACTCGAAACCAATATCTACTATGGCCTAGGGGAAAAATACACATACCACTGTAATCGGGCGAGTTTCTACTTTCACGTGCAACAGGAATTGCTCGAGCTCGTCAATCGGTTCGCGAAATATCGGAGTTTGGAGTTAAGTGATAGTTGGGAAACCATCAAAATTTTCGCAATTCTGATGCTACAGACGAATAACTGGAATAGCCTAGGGGAAAAGTACACACACCATTGTAGTCGTGCGAGTTTCTCCTTTCAGATGCAATAGGAATTTCTGGAGTTCGTCAATCCGTTCGCGAAATATCGGAGTTTGGAGTTAAGAGATAGTTGAGAAACCATCAAAATTTTCGCAATTCTGATGCTAGAAACTAATTACTGGAATGGCTTATGGGAAAAGTACACACACCGATGTAATCGGGCGAGTTTCTGCTTTCAGATGCCAGCGGACTTTCTCGAGTTCGTTAATCCGTTCGCGAGATACGGGAGTTTCAAGTTAAGGAATGCTTGAGAAACCATCAAAATTTTTGCAAGTCTGATACTCTTAACCAATAACTACTATGGCCTAGGGGAAAAGTACGCACACCATTGTAATCGGGCGAGTTTCTACTATCAGATGCAACAGAAATTTTTCGGATTCGTCAATCCGTTCCCGAGATATGGGAGTCTGAAGTTAAGGAATGGTTGAGAAACCATCAAAATTTTCGCAAGTCTGATACTCGAAACCAATAACTACTATGGCCTAGGGCAAAAATACACATACCGTTGTAATCGGGCGAGTTTCTGCTTTCAGATGCAACAGGAATTTCTCGAGTTCGTCAATCCGTTCGCGAGATATGGTAGTCTGAAGTTAAGGAATGGTTGAGAAACCATCCAAATTTTCGCAAGTCTGATACTCGAAACCAGTAACAGGAATGGCCTAGGGGAAAAGTACACACACCATTGTAATCGGGCGAGTTTCTACTTTCAGATGCAACAGGAATTTCTCGAGTTCGTCAATCCGTTCGCGAGATATGGGGGTTTGAAGTTAAGGAATGGTTGAGAAACCATCAAAATTTTCGCTGGTCTGATACTCGAAACCAATAACTGCTATGGCCTAGGGGAAAAATACACATACTGTTGTAATCGGGAGAGATTGTACTTTCAGATACACGGAAATTTTTCGGATTCGTCAAACCGTTCGCGAAATATCGGAGTTTGGAGTTAAGAGATGGTTGAGAAACCATCAAAATTTTCGCAATGCTGATGCTAGAAACGAATAACTGGAATGGCATACGGGAAAAATACACACACCATTGTAATCGGGCGAGTTTCTACTTTCACATGCAACAGGAATTGCTCGAGTTCGTCAATCCGTTCGCGAGATATGGGAGTTTGAAGTTAAGGAATGGTTGAGGAACCATCAAAATTTTCGTTGGTCTGATACTCGAAACCAATAACTGCTATGGCCTAGGGGAAAAATACACATACTGTTGTAATCGGGAGAGATTGTACTTTCAGATACACGGAAATTTTTCGGATTCGTCAATCGGTTCGCGAAATATCGGAGTTTGGAGTTAAGAGATAGTTGGGAAACCATCAAAATTTTCGCAATTCTGATGCTAGAAACGATTAACTGGAATGGCCTAGGGGAAAAGTACACACACCATTGTAATGGGGCGAGATTCTACTTTCACATGCAACAGGAATTTCTCGAGTTCGTCAATCGGTTCGCGAAATATCGGAGGTTGGAGTTAAGAGATAATTCATAAACCATCAAAATTTTCGCAATTCTGATGCTAGAAACGAATAACTGGAATGGCCTAGGGGAAAATTCACATACCGTTGTAATCGGGCGAGTTTCTGCTTTCAGATGCAACCGGAATTTCTCGAGTTCGTCAATCCGTTCGCGAGATACGGGAGTTTGAAGTTAAGGAATGCTTGAGAAACCATCAAAATTTTCGCAAGTCTCATACTCGAAACCAATAGCTACTATGGCCGGGGGCAAAAATACACATACCGTTGTAATGGGGCGAGTTTCTGCTTTCAGATGCAACAGGAATTTCTCGAGTTCGACAACCTAGTTCGTGGCCTAGGGGAAAAATACACATACTGTTTTAATTGGGAAAGTTTCTACTTTCTGGAACAACAGAAATTTTTCGGATTCGTGAATCCGTTCGCGAAATATCGGAGTGTGGAGTTAAGGAATGGTTGAGAAACCATCAAAATTTTCGCTGGTCTGATACTCGAAACCAATAACTACTGTGGCCTAGGGGAAAAGTACGCACACCATTGTAATCGGGCGAGTTTCTACTATCAGATGCAACAGAAATTTTTCGGATTCGTCAATCCGTTCCCGAGATATGGGAGTCTGAAGTTAAGGAATGGTTGAGAAACCATCAAAATTTTCGCAAGTCTGATACTCGAAACCAATAACTACTATGGCCTAGGGCAAAAATACACATACCGTTGTAATCGGGCGAGTTTCTGCTTTCAGATGCAACAGGAATTTCTCGAGTTCGTCAATCCGTTCGCGAGATATGGTAGTCTGAAGTTAAGGAATGGTTGAGAAACCATCCAAATTTTCGCAAGTCTGATACTCGAAACCAGTAACAGGAATGGCCTAGGGGAAAAGTACACACACCATTGTAATCGGGCGAGTTTCTACTTTCAGATGCAACAGGAATTTCTCGAGTTCGTCAATCCGTTCGCGAGATATGGGGGTTTGAAGTTAAGGAATGGTTGAGAAACCATCAAAATTTTCGCTGGTCTGATACTCGAAACCAATAACTGCTATGGCCTAGGGGAAAAATACACATACTGTTGTAATCGGGAGAGATTGTACTTTCAGATACACGGAAATTTTTCGGATTCGTCAAACCGTTCGCGAAATATCGGAGTTTGGAGTTAAGAGATGGTTGAGAAACCATCAAAATTTTCGCAATGCTGATGCTAGAAACGAATAACTGGAATGGCATACGGGAAAAATACACACACCATTGTAATCGGGCGAGTTTCTACTTTCACATGCAACAGGAATTGCTCGAGTTCGTCAATCCGTTCGCGAGATATGGGAGTTTGAAGTTAAGGAATGGTTGAGGAACCATCAAAATTTTCGTTGGTCTGATACTCGAAACCAATAACTGCTATGGCCTAGGGGAAAAATACACATACTGTTGTAATCGGGAGAGATTGTACTTTCAGATACACGGAAATTTTTCGGATTCGTCAATCGGTTCGCGAAATATCGGAGTTTGGAGTTAAGAGATAGTTGGGAAACCATCAAAATTTTCGCAATTCTGATGCTAGAAACGATTAACTGGAATGGCCTAGGGGAAAAGTACACACACCATTGTAATGGGGCGAGATTCTACTTTCACATGCAACAGGAATTTCTCGAGTTCGTCAATCGGTTCGCGAAATATCGGAGGTTGGAGTTAAGAGATAATTCATAAACCATCAAAATTTTCGCAATTCTGATGCTAGAAACGAATAACTGGAATGGCCTAGGGGAAAATTCACATACCGTTGTAATCGGGCGAGTTTCTGCTTTCAGATGCAACCGGAATTTCTCGAGTTCGTCAATCCGTTCGCGAGATACGGGAGTTTGAAGTTAAGGAATGCTTGAGAAACCATCAAAATTTTCGCAAGTCTCATACTCGAAACCAATAGCTACTATGGCCGGGGGCAAAAATACACATACCGTTGTAATGGGGCGAGTTTCTGCTTTCAGATGCAACAGGAATTTCTCGAGTTCGACAACCTAGTTCGTGGCCTAGGGGAAAAATACACATACTGTTTTAATTGGGAAAGTTTCTACTTTCTGGAACAACAGAAATTTTTCGGATTCGTGAATCCGTTCGCGAAATATCGGAGTGTGGAGTTAAGGAATGGTTGAGAAACCATCAAAATTTTCGCTGGTCTGATACTCGAAACCAATAACTACTGTGGCCTAGGGGAAAAATACACACACCATTGTAATCGGGCGAGTTTCTACTTTCACATGCAACAGGAATTTCTCGAGTTCGTCAATCCGTTCGCGAAACATCGGAGTTAGGAATTAAGAGATGGTTGAGAAACCATCAAAATTTTCGCAATTCTGATGCTAGAAACGAATAAATGGAATGGCCTAGGGGAAAAGTACACACACCATCGTAATCGGGTGAGTTTCTATTTTCCGATGCAACTGGAATATCTCGAGTTCGTGAATCCGTTCGCAAGATATGGGAGTCTGAAATTAAGGAATGGTTGAGAAACCATTAAAATTTTCGCATGTCTGATACTCGAAACCAATAACTACTATGGTCCAGGGCAAAAATACACATACCGCTGTAATCGGGCGAGTTTCTGCTTTCAGATGCTACAGGAATTTGTCGGGTTCGTCAATCCGTTCGCGAGATATGGGAGTTTGAAGTTAAGGAATGGTTGAGAAACCATCAAAATTTTCGCTGGTCTGATACACGAAACCAATAACTACTATGGCCTAGGGGAAAATACACATACCGTTGTATTCGGGAGAGTTTCTACTCTCAGATGCAACAGAAATTTTTCCGATTCGTCAATCCGTTCGCGAAATATCGGAGTTTGGTGTTAAGGAATGGTTGAGAAACTATCAAAATTTTCGCAAGTCTGATAGTCGAAAACAATAACTACAATGGTCTACGGGAAAAGTACAAATATCGTTGTAATCGGGCGAGTTTCTACTTTCAGATGCAACCGGAATTTTTCGAGTTCGCCAATCGGTTCGCGAGATATGGGAGTTAGGAGTTAAGAGATGGTTGAGAAACCATCAAAATTTTTGCAAGTCTGATACTCGAAACCAATTACTACTATGGCCCTGGGCAAAAATGCACATACCGTTGTAATGGGGCGAGTTTCTGCTTTCAGATGCAACAGGAATTTCTCGAGTTCGTCAATCCGTTCGCGAGATATGGGAGTCTGAAGTTAAGGAATGGTTGAGAAACCATCAAAATTTTCGCTGGTCTGATACTCGAAACCAATAACTGGAATGGCCTAGGGGAAAAGTACACACACCGTTGTAGTCGGGCGAGTTTCTACCTTCAGATGGAACAGGAATTTCTCGAGTTCGTCAATCCGTTCGCGAGATATGGGAGTTAGAAGTTATGGAATGCTTGAGAAACCATCAAAATTTTCGCAAGTCTGATACTCGAAACCAATAACTACAATGCCCTAGGTTAAAAATACACATACCGTTGTAATCGGGAGAGTTTCTACTTTCAGATGCAGCAGGAATTTCTCGAGTTCGTCAATCCGTTCGCGAGATATGGGAGTTTGAAGTTAAGGAATTGTTGAGAAACCATCAAAATTTTCGCTGGTCTGATACTCGAAACCAATAACTGGAATGGCCTAGGAGAAAAGTACAAACACCGTTGTAATCGGGCGAGTTTCTACTTTCAGGTGCAACAGGAATTTCTCGAGTTCGTCATTCCGTTCGCGAGATATGGGAGTTTGAAGTTACGGAATGGTTGAGAAACCTTCAAAATTTTCGTAAGTCTGATACACGAAACCAATAACTACAACGGCCTAGGGGAAGAATACACATACCGATGTAATAGGGCTAGTTTCTACTTTCAGATGCAACAGGAATTTCGCGAGTTCGTCAATCCGTTCGTGAGATAAGACAATTTGAAGTTAAGGAATGGTTGAGAAAACCATCAAAATTTTCGCTGGTCTGATACTCGAAACCAATAACTGGAATGGCCTAGGGGAAAAGTACACACTCCATTGTAATCGGACGAGTTTCTACTTTCAGATGCAACAGGAATTTCTCGAGTTCGTCATTCCGTTCGCGAGATATTGGAGTTTGAAGTTACGAAATGTTTGAGAAACCATCAAAATTTTCGCTGGTCTGATACTCGAAACCTATAACTGGAATGGCCTAGGGGAAAGGTGCACACATCTTTGTAATCGGGCGAGTTTCTACTTTCAGATGCAACAGGAATTTCTAGAGTTCGTCATTCCGTTCGCGAGATATGGGTGTTTGAAGTTACGGAATGTTTGAGAAACCATCAAAATTTTCGCTGGTCTGATACTCGAAACCAATAACTAGAATGGCCTAGGGGAAAAGTACACACACCATTGTAATCGGGCGAGTTTCTACTTTCAGATGCAACAGGAATTTCTCGAGGTCGTCATTCCGTTCGAGAGATATGGGAGATTGAAGTTACGGAATGTTTGAGAAACCATCAAAATTTTCGCTGGTCTGATACTCGAAACCTATAACTGGAATGGCCTAGGGGAAAAGTAAATACACCTTTGTTATCGGGCGAGTTTCTACTTTCAGATGCAAAAGGAATTTCTCGATTTCGTCATTCCGTACGCGAGATATGGGAATTTGAAGTTACGGAATGTTTGAGAAACCATCAAAATTTTCGCTGGTCTGATACTCGAAACAAATAACTGGAATGGTCTAGGGGAAAAGTACACACACCTTTGTTATCGGGCGAGTTTCTACTTTCAGATGCAACAGGAATTTCTCGGGTTCGTCAATCCGTTTGCGGGATATGGGAGTTTGAAATTAAGAAATGGTTGAGAAACCGTCAAAATTTTCGCAAGTCTGATACTCGAAACCAATAACTACTATGGCCTAGGGCAAAAATACACACACCGTTGTAATCGGGCGAGTTTCTGCTTTCAGATGCAACAGGAATTTCTGGAGTCCGTCAATCCGTTCGCGAGATATGGGAGTTTGAAGTTAAGGAATGGTTGAGAAACCTTCAAAATTTTCGCTGGTCTGATACTCGAAACCAATATCTACTATGGCCTAGGGGAAAAATACACATACTGTTCTAATGGGGAGTGTTTCTACTTTCAGGTTCAACAGAAATTTTTCGGATTCGTCAATTCGTTCGTGAAATATCGGAGTTTGGAGTTAAGGAATGGTTGAGAAACCATAAAAATTTTCGTAAGTCTGATACTCGAAACCAATAACTACAACGGCCTAGGGGAAAAATAAACATACCGTTGTACTCGGGAGAGTTTCTACTTTTAGATGCAACAGAAATTTTTCGGATTCGTCAATCCGTTCGCGAAATATCGGAATTAGGAGTTAAGAGATGGTTGAGAAACCATCAAAATTTTCACAAGTCTGATACCCGAAACCAATAACTGGAATCGCCTAGGGGAAAAGTAGACACCCCATTATAGTCGGGCGAGTTTCACCTTTCAGATACAACAGGAATTTCTCGAGTTCGTCAATACGTTCGCGAGATAAGGGAGTTTGAAATTAAGGAATGGTTGAGAAACCATCAAAATTTTCACAAGTCTGATACTCGAAACCAATAACTACAATGGCCTAGGGTAAAAATACACATACCTATGTAATTGGGAGAGTTTGAACTTTCAGATACACGGTAATTATTCGGATTCGTGAAACCGTTCGCGAAATATCGGAGTTTGGAGTTAAGAGATGGTTGAGAATCCATCAAAATTTTCGCAAGTCTGATGCTAGAAACGAATTACTGGAATGGCCTAGGGGAAAAGTACACACACCATTGTAATGGGGCGAGTTTCTACTTTCACATGCAACAGGAATTTCTCGAGTGCGTCAATCGGTTCGCGAAATATCGGAGGTTGGAGTTAAGAGATAGTTCAGAAACCATCAAAATTTTCGCAATTCTGATGCTAGAAACGAATAACTGGAATGGCCTAGGGGAAAATTCACATAGCGTTGTAATCGGGCGAGTTTCTGCTTTCAGATGCAACCGGAATTGCTCGAGTTCGTCAATCCGTTCGCGAGATACGGGAGTTTGAAGTTAAAGAATGCTTGAGAAACCATCAAAATATTCGCTGGTCTGATACTCGAAACCAATAACTGGAATGGCCTAGGTGAAAAGTACACACACCATTGTAATCGGCGAGTTCTACTTTTCACATGCAACAGGAATTTCTCGAGTTTCGTCAATCATCCGTTCGCGAGATATGGGAGTTTGAAGTTAAGGAATGGTTGAGAAACCTTCAAAATTTTCGCTGGTCTGGTACTCGAAACCAATATCTACTATGGCCTAGGGGAAAAATACACATAACCACTGTAATCGGGCGAGTTTCTACTTTCACGTGCAACAGGAATTGCTCGAGCTCGTCAATCGGTTCGCGAAATATCGGAGTTGGAGTTTAAGTGATAGTTGGGAAACCATCAAAATTTTCGCAATTCTGATGCTACAGACGAATAACTGGAATAGCCTAGGGGAAAAGTACACACACCATTGTAGTCGTGCGAGTTTCTCCTTTCAGATGCAATAGAATTTTCTGGAGTTCGTCAATCCGTTCGCGAAATATCGGAGTTTGGAGTTAAGAGATAGTTGAGAAACCATCAAAATTTTCGCAATTCTGATGCTAGAAAACTAATTACTGGAATGGCTTATGGAAAAAGTACACACACCGATGTATCGGGCGAGTTTCTGCTTCAGATGCCAGCGGACTTTCTCGAGTTCGTTAATCCGTTCGCGAGATACGGGAGTTTCAAGTTAAGGAATGCTGAGAAACCCATCAAAATTTTTGCAAGTCTGATACTCTTAACCAATAACTACTATGGCCTAGGGGAAAAGTACGCACACCATTGTAATCGGGCGAGTTTCTACTATCAGATGCAACAGAAAATTTTTCGGATTCGTCAATCCGTTCCCGAGATATGGGAGTCTGAAGTTAAGGAATGGTTGAGAAACCATCAAAATTTTCGCAAGTCTGATACTCGAAACCAATAACTACTATGGCCTAGGGCAAAAATACACATACCGTTGTAATCGGGCGAGTTTCTGCTTTCAGATGCAACAGGAATTTCTCGAGTTCGTCAATCCGTTCGCGAGATATGGTAGTCTGAAGTTAAGGAATGGTTGAGAAACCATCCAAATTTTCGCAAGTCTGATACTCGAAACCAGTAACAGGAATGGCCTAGGGAAAAGTACACACACCATTGTAATCGGGCGAGTTTCTACTTTCAGATGCAACAGGAATTTCTCGAGTTCGTCAATCCGTTCGCGAGATATGGGGGTTTGAAGTTAAGGAATGGTTGAGAAACCATCAAAATTTTCGCTGGTCTGATACTCGAAACCAATAACTGCTATGGCCTAGGGGAAAAATACACATACTGTTGTAATCGGGAGAGATTGTACTTTCAGATACACGGAAATTTTTCGGATTCGTCAAACCGTTCGCGAAATATCGGAGTTTGGAGTTAAGAGATGGTTGAGAAACCATCAAAATTTTCGCAATGCTGATGCTAGAAACGAATAACTGGAATGGCATACGGGAAAAATACACACACCATTGTAATCGGGCGAGTTTCTACTTTCACATGCAACAGGAATTGCTCGAGTTCGTCAATCCGTTCGCGAGATATGGGAGTTTGAAGTTAAGGAATGGTTGAGGAACCATCAAAATTTTCGTTGGTCTGATACTCGAAACCAATAACTGCTATGGCCTAGGGGAAAAATACACATACTGTTGTAATCGGGAGAGATTGTACTTTCAGATACACGGAAATTTTTCGGATTCGTCAATCGGTTCGCGAAATATCGGAGTTTGGAGTTAAGAGATAGTTGGGAAACCATCAAAATTTTCGCAATTCTGATGCTAGAAACGATTAACTGGAATGGCCTAGGGGAAAAGTACACACACCATTGTAATGGGGCGAGATTCTACTTTCACATGCAACAGGAATTTCTCGAGTTCGTCAATCGGTTCGCGAAATATCGGAGGTTGGAGTTAAGAGATAATTCATAAACCATCAAAATTTTCGCAATTCTGATGCTAGAAACGAATAACTGGAATGGCCTAGGGGAAAATTCACATACCGTTGTAATCGGGCGAGTTTCTGCTTTCAGATGCAACCGGAATTTCTCGAGTTCGTCAATCCGTTCGCGAGATACGGGAGTTTGAAGTTAAGGAATGCTTGAGAAACCATCAAAATTTTCGCAAGTCTCATACTCGAAACCAATAGCTACTATGGCCGGGGGCAAAAATACACATACCGTTGTAATGGGGCGAGTTTCTGCTTTCAGATGCAACAGGAATTTCTCGAGTTCGACAACCTAGTTCGTGGCCTAGGGGAAAAATACACATACTGTTTTAATTGGGAAAGTTTCTACTTTCTGGAACAACAGAAATTTTTCGGATTCGTGAATCCGTTCGCGAAATATCGGAGTGTGGAGTTAAGGAATGGTTGAGAAACCATCAAAATTTTCGCTGGTCTGATACTCGAAACCAATAACTACTGTGGCCTAGGGGAAAAATACACACACCATTGTAATCGGGCGAGTTTCTACTTTCACATGCAACAGGAATTTCTCGAGTTCGTCAATCCGTTCGCGAAACATCGGAGTTAGGAATTAAGAGATGGTTGAGAAACCATCAAAATTTTCGCAATTCTGATGCTAGAAACGAATAAATGGAATGGCCTAGGGGAAAAGTACACACACCATCGTAATCGGGTGAGTTTCTATTTTCCGATGCAACTGGAATATCTCGAGTTCGTGAATCCGTTCGCAAGATATGGGAGTCTGAAATTAAGGAATGGTTGAGAAACCATTAAAATTTTCGCATGTCTGATACTCGAAACCAATAACTACTATGGTCCAGGGCAAAAATACACATACCGCTGTAATCGGGCGAGTTTCTGCTTTCAGATGCTACAGGAATTTGTCGGGTTCGTCAATCCGTTCGCGAGATATGGGAGTTTGAAGTTAAGGAATGGTTGAGAAACCATCAAAATTTTCGCTGGTCTGATACACGAAACCAATAACTACTATGGCCTAGGGGAAAATACACATACCGTTGTATTCGGGAGAGTTTCTACTCTCAGATGCAACAGAAATTTTTCCGATTCGTCAATCCGTTCGCGAAATATCGGAGTTTGGTGTTAAGGAATGGTTGAGAAACTATCAAAATTTTCGCAAGTCTGATAGTCGAAAACAATAACTACAATGGTCTACGGGAAAAGTACAAATATCGTTGTAATCGGGCGAGTTTCTACTTTCAGATGCAACCGGAATTTCTCGAGTTCGCCAATCGGTTCGCGAGATATGGGAGTTAGGAGTTAAGAGATGGTTGAGAAACCATCAAAATTTTTGCAAGTCTGATACTCGAAAGCAATTACTACTATGGCCCTGGGCAAAAATGCACATACCGTTGTAATGGGGCGAGTTTCTGCTTTCAGATGCAACAGGAATTTCTCGAGTTCGTCAATCCGTTCGCGAGATATGGGAGTCTGAAGTTAAGGAATGGTTGAGAAACCATCAAAATTTTCGCTGGTCTGATACTCGAAACCAATAACTGGAATGGCCTAGGGGAAAAGTACACACACCGTTGTAGTCGGGCGAGTTTCTACCTTCAGATGGAACAGGAATTTCTCGAGTTCGTCAATCCGTTCGCGAGATATGGGAGTTTGAACGTTAAGGAATGGTTGAGAAACCATCAAAATTTGCGCAAGTCTGATACTTGAAACCAATGACTACAATGGCCTATGGGAAAAATACACACACCATTGTAATCGGGCGAGTTTCTACTTTCACATGCAACAGGAGTTTCTCGAATTCGTCAACCGGTTCGCGAGATATGGGAGTTTGAATTTAAGGAATGGTTGAGAAACCATCAAAATTTTCGCTGGTCTGATACTCGAAACCAATAACTACAGTGGTCTACGGGAAAAGTACAAATATCGTTGTAATCGGGCGAGTTTCTACTTTCAGATGCAACCGGAATTCCTCGAGTTCGTCAATACGTTCGCGAGATACGGGAGTGTGAAGTTAAGAGATGGTTGAGAAACTATCAAAATATTCGCAAGTCTGATACTCGAAACCAATAACTACAATGGTCTACGGGAAAAGTACAAATATCGTTGTAATCGGGCGAGTTTCTACTTTCAGATGCAACCGGAATTTCTCGAGTTCGTCAATCCGTTCGCGAGATATAGGAGTTTGAAGTTAAGGAATGTTTGAGAAACCATCAAAATTTTGGCAAGTCTGATACTCGAAACCAATAACTGGAATGGCCTAGGGGAAAAGTACACACACCTTTGTAGTCGGGCGAGTTTCTACCTTCAGATGGAACAGGAATTTCTCGAGTTCGTCAATCCGTTCGCGAGATATGGGAGTTTGAACGTTGAGGAATGGTTGAGAAACCATCAAAATTTGCGCAAGTCTGATACTTGAAACCAATGACTACAATGGCCTATGGGAAAAATACACACACCATTGTAATCGGGCGAGTTTCTACTTTCACATGCAACAGGAGTTTCTCGAATTCGTCTATCGGTTCGCGAGATATGGGAGTTTGAATTTAAGGAATGGTTGAGAAACCATCAAAATTTTCGCTGGTCTGATACTCGAAACCAATAACTACAGTGGTCTACGGGAAAAGTACAGATATCGTTGTAATCGGGCGAGTTTCTACTTTCAGATGCAACCGGAATTCCTCGAGTTCGTCAATCCGTTCGCGAGATATGGGAGTTTGAAGTTAAGGAATGGTTGAGAAACCATCAAAATTTTCGCAAGTCTGATACTCAAAACCAATAACTGGAATGGCCTAGGGGAAAAGTACACACACCATTGGGATCGGGCGAGTTTCTACTCTCGATGCAACAGAAATTTTTCCGATTCGTCAATCCGTTCGCGAAATATCGGTGTTTGGTGTTAAGGAACGGTTGAGAAACTATCAAAATTTTCGCAAGTCTGATACTCGAAACCAATTACTACTATGGCCCTGGGCAAAAATGCACATACCGTTGTAATGGGGCGAGTTTCTGCTTTCAGATGCAACAGGAATTTCTCGAGTTCGTCAATCCGTTCGCGAGATATGGGAGTCTGAATTTAAGGAATGGTTGAGAAACCATCAAAATTTTCGCTGGTCTGATACTCGAAACCAATAAGTACAAAGGCCTAGGGGAAAAATACACATACTGTTGTAATCGGGCGAGTTTCTACTATCAGATGCAACAGGAATTTCACGAGTTCGTCAATCCGTTCGCGAGATATGGGAGTCCGAAGTTAAGGAATGGTTGAGAAACCATCAAAATTTTCGCAAGTCTGATACTCGAAACCAAATACTACTATGGCCCTGGGCAAAAGTGCACATACCGTTGTAATGGGGCGAGTTTCTGCTTTCAGATGCAACAGGAATTTCTCGAGTTCGTCAATCCGTTCGCGAGATATGGGAGTTTGAAGTTAAGGAATGGTTGAGAAACCATCAACATTTTCGCTGGTCTGAGACTCGAAACCAATAACTTCTATGGCCTAAGGGAAAAGTACACACACCATTGTAATCGGGCGAGTTTCTGCTTTCAGATAAAACAGGAATTTCTCGAGTTCGTCAATCCGTTCGCGAGATATGGGAGTTTGAAGTTAAGGAATGGTTGAGAAACTCTCAAAATTTTCGCAAGTCTGATACTCGAAACCAATAACTACTGTTGCCTAGGGCAAAAATGCAGATACCGTTGTAATTTGGCGAGTTTCTGCTTTCAGATGCAACAGGAATTTCTCGAGTTCGTCAATCCGTTCGCGAGATATGGGAGTTTGAAGTTAAGGAATGCTTGAGAAACCATCAAAATTTCCGCAAGTCTGATACTCGAAACCAATTACTACTATGGCCCTGGGCAAAAATGCACATACCGTTGTAATGGGGCGAGTTTCTGCTTTCAGATGCAACAGGAATTTCTCGAGTTCGTCAATCCGTTCGCGAGATATGGGAGTCTGAAGTTAAGGAATGGTTGAGAAACCATCAAAATTTTCGCTGGTCTGATACTCGAAACCAATAACTTCTATGGCCTAAGGGAAAAGTACACACACCATTGTAATCGGGCGAGTTTCTGCTTTCAGATAAAACAGGAATTTCTCGAGTTCGTCAATCCGTTCGCGAGATATGGGAGTTTGAAGTTAAGGAATGGTTGAGAAACTCTCAAAATTTTCGCAAGTCTGATACTCGAAACCAATAACTACTGTTGCCTAGGGCAAAAATGCAGATACCGTTGTAATTTGGCGAGTTTCTGCTTTCAGATGCAACAGGAATTTCTCGAGTTCGTCAATCCGTTCGCGAGATATGGGAGTTTGAAGTTAAGGAATGCTTGAGAAACCATCAAAATTTCCGCAAGTCTGATACTCGAAACCAATTACTACTATGGCCCTGGGCAAAAATGCACATACCGTTGTAATGGGGCGAGTTTCTGCTTTCAGATGCAACAGGAATTTCTCGAGTTCGTCAATCCGTTCGCGAGATATGGGAGTCTGAAGTTAAGGAATGGTTGAGAAACCATCAAAATTTTCGCTGGTCTGATACTCGAAACCAATAAGTACAAAGGCCTAGGGGAAAAATACACATACTGTTGTAATCGGGCGAGTTTCTACTTTCAGATGCAACAGGAATTTCTCGGGTTCGTCAATCCGTTCGCGAGATATGGGAGTTTGAAGTTAAGGAATGGTTGAGAAACCATCAAAATTTTCGCAATTCTGATACTCGAAACCAATATCTCCAAAGGCATAGGGGAAAAATACACATACCGTTGTAGTCGGGCGAGTTTCTACCTCCAGATGGAACAGGAATTTCTCGAGTTCGTCAAACCGTTCGCGAGATATGGGAGTTTGAAGTTAAGGAATGCTTGAGAAACCATCAAAATTTTCGCAAGTCTGATACTCGAAACCAATAACTACAATGGCCTATGGGAAAAATACACACACCATTGTAATCGAGCGAGTTTCTACTTTCACATGCAACAGGAATTTCTCGAATTCGTCTATCGGTTCGCGAGATATGGGAGTTTGAATTTAAGGAATGGTTGAGAAACCATTAAAATTTTCGCAGGTCTGATACTCGAAACCAATAACTGGAATGGCCTAGGGGAAAAGTACACACACCATTGGAATCGGGCGAGTTTCTACTCTCAGATGCAACAGAAATTTTTCCGATTTGTCAATCCGTTCGCGAAATATCGGTGTTTGGTGTTAAGGAATGGTTGAGAAACTATCAAAATTTTCGCAAGTCTGATACTCGAAACCAATAACTACTATGGCCTAGGTTAAAAATACACATACCGTTGTAATCGGGCGAGTTTCTGCTTTCAGATGCAACAGGAATTTCTCGAGTCCGTCAATCCGTTCGCGAGATATGAGAGTTTGAAGTTAAGGAATGGTTGAGAAACTATCAAAATTTTCGCAAGTCTGATACTCGAAACCAATAACTACTATGGCCTAGGTTAAAAATACACATACCTTTGTAATCGGGCGGGTTTCCACTCTCAGATGCAACAGGAATTTCTCGAGTTCGTCAATCCGTTCGCGAGATATGGGAGTTTGAAGTTAAGGAATTCTTGAGAAACCATCAAAATTTTCGAAAGTCTTTTGGCGGCGCTAAATTAAAGTATGTTAGAGGAAGGAAAGAACGGAAATATAAGGAAGTGGGGATAAGCGTTTCATCCCGGGCCTGCTAGTGGACTCGTCAGTAAGGCATCCTAGAAGGCCCTGCCTTATACGCCGGGACATTGGAAGATCGGTAAGAAGAGGTCGTATATATAGCGATCGGAGCAGGTACGGGAACTTGCGGGAAACGGTTGGTGGTGAGTTTCCCTCTGGTGGCAAGCGTGGGTAGTGCCGCCACATAACCCCCTTGCCAGTGGTAAACGATACTTTGAAGTTCCGTCCTGATGTCCCAGTGGCGTAGGTATTTGTTCCGTTGTTCGGTGGCACAACAAGGCACAGGAGGAGGTTGTCTAGAGTAGTGGACGAGAGGAATGGTTCTTTTTCGTAGTAAGGCCCAGCTGCTGTCGATTACGAAATACGCATGGCGAGCCTTGTATGCTCAAGCCGCGATTTTACTTGTTGTCCGACGTTGATGCGTGGAGCGTACCGGTACTTATGAAACGCATCCGTGTGGTCGGTGAATAATGTCGACTAAAGCTGCCTGCTGTCCTCCTAGGGTTGATCCTGATGGTTAGCCGGGAGTATAGCGTCGTGTCGTCGCTGGCAGGTTGAGGAGTCAACCCTCGGAGAGGGGGATTAACGAAAATCGGCCTTTACGTTGCGTTCCTTCCATCGTCTTGTGCTGCACCTCTACTGCTGCTGTGCTGTTGTCCAGAAGGTTGCGTTGTTCTTAGACGGGGTCACCACTTTGGCGGCGCTAAATTAAAGTATGTTAGAGGAAGGAAAGAACGGAAATATAAGGAAGTGGGGATAAGCGTTTCATCCCGGGCCTGCTAGTGGACTCGTCAGTAAGGCATCCTAGAAGGCCCTGCCTTATACGCCGGGACATTGGAAGATCGGTAAGAAGAGGTCGTATATATAGCGATCGGAGCAGGTACGGGAACTTGCGGGAAACGGTTGGTGGTGAGTTTCCCTCTGGTGGCAAGCGTGGGTAGTGCCGCCACAGTCTGATACTCGAAACCAATAACTACAAAGGCCTAGGGGAAAAATACACGTACCTTTGAAATCGGGCGAGATTCCACTTTCAGATGCAACAGGAATTTCTCGAGTTCGTCATTCCGTTCGCGAGATATGGGAGTTTGAAGTTAAGGAATGCTTGAGAAACCATCAAAATTTTCGCAAGTCTGATACTCGAAACCAGTAACTACAAAGGCCTAGGGCAAAAATGCACATACCTTTGTAATCGGGCGATTTTCCAGTTTCAGATGCAACAGGAATTTCTCGATTTCGTCAATCCGTTCGCGAGATATGGGAGTTTGAAGTTAAGGAATGCTTGAGAAACCATCAAAATCTTCGGTGGTCTGATACTCGAAACCAATAACTACGAAGGCCTAGGTGAAAAACACACATATCTTTGTAATCGGGCGAGTTTCTACTTTCAGATGCAACAGGAATTTCTCGAGTTCGTCAATCCGTTCGCGAGATATGGGAGTTTGAAGTTAAGGAATTCTTGAGAAACCATCAAAATTTTCGAAAGTCTGATACTCGAAACCAATAACTACAAAGGCCTAGGGGAAAAATACACACACCTTTGTTATCGGGCGAGATTCCACTTTCAGATGCAACAGGAATTTCCCGAGTTCGTCAATCCGTTCACGAGATATGGGAGTTTGAAGTTAAGGAATGCTTGAGAAACCATCAAAATTTTCGCAAGTCTGATACTCGAAACCAATAACTACAAAGGCCTAAGGGAAAAATGCACATACCTTTGTAATCGGGCGATTTTCCAGTTTCTGATGCAACAGGAATTTCTCGAGTTCGTCATCCCGTTCGCGAGATATGGGAGTTCGAATTTAAGGAATGGTTGAGAAACCATCAAAATTTTCGCAATTCTGATGCTAGAATCGAATAACTACAATGGCCTAGGGGAAAATACACATACCGTTGTAATCGGGCCTGTTTCTGCTTTCAGATGCAACAGGAATTTCTCGAGTTCGTCAATCCGTTCGCGAGATATGGGAGTTTGAAGTTAAGGAATGGTTGAGAAACCATCAAAACTTTCGCTGGTCTGATACTCGAAACCAATAAGTACAAAGGTCTAGGGGAAAAACACACATACCGTTGTAATCGGGCGAGTTTCTACTTTCAGATGCAACAGGAATTTCTCGGGTTCGTCAATCCGTTCGCGAGATATGGGAGTTTGAAGTTTAGGAATGGTTGAGAAACCATCAAAATTCTCGCACGTCTGATACTCGAAACCAATAAGTAGTATGGCCAAGGGCAAAAATACACATACCGTTGTAATCGGGAGAGTTTCTACTTTCAGATGCAACAGAAATTTTTCAAATTCGTCAATCCGTTCGCGAAATATCGCAGTTAGGAGTTAAGAGATGGTTGAGAAACAGTCAAAATTTTCGCAATTCTGATGCTAGAAACCAATATCTGGAATGGCCTAGGGGAAAAGTACACACACCATTGTAATCGGGCGAGTTTCTGCTTTCAGATGCAACAGGAATTTCTCGAGTTCGTCATTCCGTTCGCGAGATATGGGAGTTTGAAGTTAAGGAATGCTTGAGAAACCATCAAAATTTTCGCAAGTCTGATACTCGAAACCAATAACTACAAAGGCCTAAGGGAAAAATGCACATACCTTTGTAATCGGGCGATTTTCCAGTTTCTGATGCAACAGGAATTTCTCGAGTTCGTCATCCCGTTCGCGAGATATGGGAGTTCGAATTTAAGGAATGGTTGAGAAACCATCAAAATTTTCGCAATTCTGATGCTAGAATCGAATAACTACAATGGCCTAGGGGAAAATACACATACCGTTGTAATCGGGCCTGTTTCTGCTTTCAGATGCAACAGGAATTTCTCGAGTTCGTCAATCCGTTCGCGAGATATGGGAGTTTGAAGTTAAGGAATGCTTGAGAAACCATCAAAATCTTCGGTGGTCTGATACTCGAAACCAATAACTACAAAGGCCTAGGGCAAAAACACACATATCTTTGTAATCGGGCGAGTTTCTACTTTCAGATGCAACAGGAATTTCTGGAGTTCGTCAATCCGTTCGCGAGATATGGGAGTATGAAGTTAAGCAATTGTTGAGAAACCATCAAAATTTTCGCAAGTCTGATACACGAAACCAATAACTACAAAGGCCTAGGGCAAAAACACACATATCTTTGTAATCGGGCGAGTTTCTACTTTCAGATGCAACAGGAATTTCTCGAGATCGTCATTCCGTTCGCGAGATATGGGAGTTTGAAGTTTTTTTTTTTTTTTTTTTTTTTTTTTTTTTTTTTTTTTTAACGTGGGGGAAATCTTCGAAAGACCCCCCCGCCGCCTGGGGAGGGGCGGGGGGAGTGTGGGATTCCCCGCGCCCGAAAGGAAACCCATCGGGCGCGGGACCTACCCACTAAAACCCACCACGGTGGCCATCCTCGCACTATGCAGGGGGAGCACCTGGGACCGAAGACATCATAACATCAGGTGCTCCCCCGTGCAGGGCTCTCGCGCCCGTGTCCTCCCGTTCCAGGGAAGGTAGGGGGTACTTCACCCTCCCTTCCCTGTTTTCTCCTCGGCGCTCTGGCGCCCGACGTCGGAGCAGGGCCACACTGCTCCGACGTCCCACTCCCGGGGGCCGCCCGAGGGCGGCCGCGAGTCCCACACTCGCGACCGCCCACGGCCCCCATAGCCGCGCCGGAGGCACGGCTCTGGGACCGTGCCGTCGGCGCAGCCGCACCCCGGCTCGTACGCTCCCGAGGGCGGCTCTGGCCTCTCCGCCCTCGAGAGCGTCGCCGTCCCATATTCTTCCCCCCCCCCTCAGGCGACGGGCGGTGGCACGAGCCTCAAGGGCTACGCACCCCCGCCCGCCGCTCTCAGGGTGGCCTCCCCGGCCCTTCCGGAGGCCCACCCGCCCCCGGCCTCGGACGAGGCCTCGCTCGCGGTCTCCCCCTCTCGCGAATGCGGCTCGCGGCCTCCTTCTGCGAGATTACCTCCTCGCAGAAGGAGGGCACGGCCCGCCACTTCGTCTCGCTGCCGAGCATGGCCCGTACCACGCCCGGCAGCGATAGATCCGCCCCAATCACGGCCGTGAGGACACGGCGCTCCACCCCCCAGGCCGGACACACCTCGAGGGTGTGTTGCGCCGTGTCCTCGTCCGCTGGACAGTGCCAGCAGCGCGCCGCCTCTTCCCCACCGATCCGGCACAGGTACCGTCCGAAGCATCCGTGCCCGGACAGCACCTGCACCAACCGGTAGGTGAGTGAGCCGAAGCGCCTACCCAGCCACTCAAACAGGACCGGCCGGATAGCCCGGACAGTCCTCTGGCCGAACAACGGCTCGGCCAGCCGCTGCTGCCAAAGCTGCTGCATGGACTCCCGGGCCTGGCGCCTGAGGGCCTCCACCTCGCATTCCGCCAGGACCACCCCATCCTCGCGGGCGCGCACGCGGCCCTCGTAGAAAGCCGCATGCGCGCCCGCGATCAAGTCCGCCGGGGGTAGCCCTGACAGGACGCTCGCCGCCTCATACGAAACGGTCCGGTACCCCCGGGCGATCCGCAGTGCAAGCCGCCTTTGAACCCGGCGCAGCAATACCTTGCTGCGCCGGGAGGCGGCCGGGTCGCCCGCCCAAACGGGGGCCCCGTATAGGGCCACCGAGTGGACCATTCCCGCGTAGAGGCGGCGAACCCGGTCACTCGGGCCCCGCAGGTTGGGGAGGATACGGCCCAAAGCGCCAACTATCCTCTCCAACCGCGGGGCCAGGGCCCGGAAATGGCCCTCGAAGCGCCAGTGGCTGTCGAGGCGAAGTCCCAGATATTTCATCTGAGACCTCACCTCGACGTCTGTCTCACCCACCCGGATCAGGGGGGGAGGCGGCTCTCCCCGGGGTCTATACATCCCGAGTACCTCGGTTTTGTGGAGAGCCACCTCCAAACCGATCCCCCTGATCCGGGAGACGACGCGCCGGGCACCGTCCTCGGCGGCCCGAACAGCCCCCCTCCAGTCCCCCCCGACGGCCAACAACAAGGTGTCGTCCGCGTAACACGTCAGACTGACGCCGTCGGGGAGGTCTTCGGCCCGCAGGACGGTGTCGTACCCGAGGTTCCACAGCAGGGGTCCTAACACCGACCCCTGCGGAACCCCGGAGTACACCGCTCTCCTCTCCGTCCCGCACCGGCCCGGATACTCGATCCACCTGTCGCGGAGGTAGTCCTCGACGACTGCCCTAAGGTAGGCGGGGACTCGATGTTCCTCAAGCCCCCGCCTAATCGCTTCCCAGGGTAGGGTGTTAAACGCATTGGCGATGTCCAAGGACACCGCCAATGCCACCCCACCCCGGGAGACCGCCGAGGCCGAGAGGGACCGGACGCGTCGAATCGCGTCGATCGTCGACCGGCCCTCCCGGAACCCGAACTGGCACTCCGCCAGCCCGGGCCCATCCCGCGACAGGTGCCCGACGATGCGGGCCGCCACGACTCTTTCTAGGAGCTTGCCCACATCGTCGAGCAGGCAAATCGGCCGGTACGCGGACGGAGAGTCCGCGGGCCTACCCTCTTTCCGGAGGAGGACCATTCGGGCCACCTTCCATGCGGAGGGGAATCGCCCGGCCTCCAGGCAGCGGTCGAATAGCTCCCGGAGGCCGTCACCCAGGACGTCCGCGGCCAAGACCAAGACTCGGCCGGGCACTCCCGAAGGACCCGGGGCAGTATCCTTCGCCCCGAGTCTTCGGATGGCCGCGGCTAGCTCCCCAGCCGAGACCCCCAGCTCCGAGGACCAGGTGGTCGGGTCCGCAGAGGGACGTGGCCCGCTCTCCCCCACGATCGGGAAGAGCGTGTCGACCACGTCCCTCAAGAGCTGGGGGTCGAGACCCTCGGTGATCGGGGGCGCCCATGGCCGGAGTTTATTCAGAACTATCCGGTATGGGCGCCCCCATGGATCCCGCTCGAGGGTCTCGAGGAGCTCCTTCCAGCTCTGGGCCTTGGCCCGTTTGATGGCGACCTGCAGAGCCCTCTTTCCCGCGCGATAGGACTCGTACAGTTCCGCCGCCCTAGCCCGCGCGCCGTCGTCGCCGTTCCGTCCGGCCCGACGACGCGCGCGGGTGTACTGACGTCGGGCCCGGACGCATGCTGTCCGCAGTTCCCCGATTTTGCCCGACCACCAGTACACCGCCCGACGAGGAGACCGCGGCCCGACCCGGGGCATCGCCGCGTCGCAAATGCGCGCGACGGCGCTCCCGAGCCGAGCCACGGCCCCCTCCAGGTCGGGCAGCCTGGTCTCCCGTCGAGGCCAGGTTTCGGCTAGAGCGGCTGCCACCAGGACGTCCTTGTCAAGGCGCCGAAGCGCCCATCTGCGTGGTGGTGGTGGGGCGCTACCCGCTCCCGGGCGGAGGTGTCGGTGCGGGGCCGCGGCGGCCTCGGGGGAGGTCAAGACCACGCGCATATACCGGTGGTCCGATAATGTCTCCTCCCCCACCACCACGTCCCACCCGGACACCATACGCGCGGCGCCGGGGGATCCAAACGTCAAATCCACTATGGACCCTCCCCCGCGCCGCACGCACGTCAGCTCCGACCCCCGGTTAATCAACCGGAGGTCGAAGCCCGCCGCCCAGTCGCCCAGAGCCTCGCCCCTCCGATTGGTCCTGGGGGACCCCCATGCCACAGACCAGGCATTGAAGTCCCCCAGGACCAGCACCGGCCGGGGCGCAATCCTTGTGAGGCACGCCCCCACCCCGGCCAAGTACTGCTCGAAGGCAGCAAGGCCGCAGTTGGGCGAAACGTAGCACCCCACCACGGCGACTCCCCCCCACTGGACGGCGACGAATCCCTCCCCGTTCTCCAGTAAGGAGAACGGAGGGGACCCGTCACCGCCCTGCCACACAGCCGCCACCAAGCCGCCCGCATCCCCCATCCAATGCGGATGGTCGGGGACGCGGTACGGCTCGGCGGCGACTGCCAGACCACCCCCCCACTCCGCCAGCGTCTGACACATCAGGTCCTGCGCTGCACGGCAGTGGTTGAGGTTGGCCTGCAGGAGGAGGCGGGGAGCCATCATTTGATGGCCTCCTCACCGCCTCCTGGTGGCACCTCCGTGAGGACGGCGGCGGGGCCGATGTCCACCTCCATCGCGGACACCAACGCCGTCGCCGCCTCCGACCTCTTCCTTGCGGTCGTCGCGTCGGTCGCGGCCAGGTCCGCGGGCGCCGCGGCGCTCGCAGCTGGGGCCGCTCTCACCGGCGCCGGGAGCGGCCCCGGCGCCCCCCTCCTCTGCCCTCGTCGGGATGGGGGGGTACATTGCTTCCCCCCCATTCGGTGCGCGGCGGGTCTCCCCATGTCCGCACACAGCGGGCACTTGGGGGCCGCCGCGCAGTGGCTCGCGCGGTGGCCTTCGGCACCGCAGCGGTAACAAGTACCGCTGCGGTCCACCGCGGAGGTGCACCGCTGCCTGACATGGCCCGTCTCCAGACAGCGGTAGCACTGGAGTGGGCGTTGGGCGAGGACCTCAATCCTCGCCGACACCCACCCCACCACGATCCTCCCGACTGCTTCTAACTTCCGGGCAGCCGGAAGAGGGCACCGTGCCCACACCGCTCCCAGGCCGGTGGAGGACCGCCGGACCTCCCCGCTCCGGATGTCCCCCTCAGAGCAGCCACCGGCCTGGGCCAGCGCCCTGGCCACCTCCTCCCGGGTGACCGAGTCGTCCAGCCCACAAACGCGCAGCTCCGCGCTCTTTGTGGGCCGGGCGACCCTGACACCCCGGGGTGCCAAGGCCTCGCCCAGCTTTTCGGCCAGTCGGTCCGCCCTGGCTGCGTTGTCGGGGCCGCTCACGCGCAGCATGAGCGCCCCCGTCACCGCCCATCTCGGGCGGACCGACTCGATGGCGAGTGCGGCCAAGGATATCTTTTCCTTGGCCGCCGCCATCACCTCCCCGTAGGAGACGCCCCCCCCCTCCGGGACGGTCAGCATGACTGCTGCCGTTGAAGGGGGGCGTCCCAGACGGGGCTTCGCCCTCCCCGCCTTTCCGTCCCTCTTCGGGGCAACCGGCGGGGGAGGCGGCGGCACCCGGGCCGCCCTCCTCGCCGTCCTTCCCGCCCTTCGGCCCAGGACCTCCGTCCACAAGGGACCGGATGGGGGCGGCGGCGGAGGCATTTGTGCCCCCGCCGTCGCCCCCACCACGGCACCCTTGCCCTTCGTCTTTGCCGCAGGGCCCGGAGCCGCGATGGTCCCCCCCTGCGGTCCCCCGCCCCTCGGTTGTTTCCCGGGCCCGGTCCTCTGTCCCGCCGGCGCTCCGTCCTTGGGGCGAAGCGCCGCCCGTATTTCCCCGCGGATGACGGCCATCATGGCCGCCATCTTGGCGTCCATGAGGAGCTCGATGCTCCTCGTGGACGCCGCTGGTGTGGGGGGAGCTCCCGCTTTCCCTCCCCCACACGTGCATACGCCCGTCGGCCCCGGATGAGGGCGCCTCCTAAGGGCGTCCGATTCCCTCCGCAAGCACGCAAGCTCGTCCTGCAGCGCCTCCACACGCTGCCTCAGCTGGGCGTTCGTGTACTCCAAGGCAGCTGGTACACGGCGTCCCAGCTCCTGGAGAGCCCTTCGCGCCTCCGTCGCGGCCTGGCCAACCGACCTCGCGGATGCTGTAGTCAGCCCTCGCGAGGTGGTGGCCACCTTCTCAATAGACCTCAGGGACGAGGCAATACGGGCCGATACATGGGCCGTATCCTCGTCCCTGAGGTCCTCCTCCCCGTCGGTCACCGTGAGCAACGGTGGAGCAGCGGACGTGGACGGATCTTCCTCCGTCCTCCGCCCCTCCACCGTCCTGCGCCTCTTTACGCCCGCGGCGCTGGTCGCGGACGCCAGGGACGAGACCGACGCCGTCTCGTCCCCCTCCTCGAACGGCGCCGGGTGGGGCACGAGTGCCCCCTCCGTCGCCACCCCTCGCGCCACACGCACCGTCCCCCCTCCCCCTTTTTTTTTTTTTGAATTATTTTTATCCATTTTGGATCCCACGAGTAGGTCGGAACGTAAGTCGACCCGGGCAGAGCCGCCATACCCGGGCAGGCCTAAATACTCCGGGGGGTCGGCAGGTACCCCGGAGTTGTTGGCCGCTTGGGATTGGGGCCTCCCCCCCAACCACGCATCCCATCACCGCGCACCGTAGCTTAGGATTGGAGGGCAATTTATAGAGTTACCATCCTCGCGGCCCGGGCGGTAAAGCCAAGGCCCCCGTCCCTCCTGCCGTCACGTACCACTCTCAAAGCCAAAGAGGAATTGGGAGTGGGTCGTTGCGACGACCAACAGGAGTCTTACGGTGTGGTTTGGCATCGGGCACCTCGGGTTTGCCAGTCCCGTACTGTAGCAACAAGCTACAGCCCCTGAGGGAATGGGAGTTTGAAGTTAAGGAATGCTTGAGAAACCATCAAAATTTTCGCTCGTCTGATACTCGAAACCAATAACTGGAATGACCTAGGGGAAAAGTACACACACCGTTGTAATCGGGCGAGTTTCTGCTTTCAGATGCAACAGGAATTTCTCGAGTTCGTCAATCCGTTCGCGAGATATGGGAGTTTGAATTTAAGGAATTCTTGAGAAACCATCAAAATTTTCGAAAGTCTGATACTCGAATCCAATAACTACAATGGCCTAGGGGAAAATACACATACCGTTGTAATCGGGCCTGTTTCTGCTTTCAGATGCAACAGGAATTTCTCGAGTTCGTCAATCCGTTCGCGAGATATGGGAGTTTGAAGTTAAGGAATGCTTGAGAAACCATCAAAATCTTCGGTGGTCTGATACTCGAAACCAATAACTACAAAGGCCTAGGGCAAAAACACACATATCTTTGTAATCGGGCGAGTTTCTACTTTCAGATGCAACAGGAATTTCTCGAGATCGTCATTCCGTTCGCGAGATATGGGAGTTTGAAGTTAAGGAATGCTTGAGAAACCATCAAAATTTTCGCTCGTCTGATACTCGAAACCAATAACTGGAATGACCTAGGGGAAAAGTACACACACCGTTGTAATCGGGCGAGTTTCTGCTTTCAGATGTAACAGGAATTTCTCGAGTTCGTCAATCCGTTCGCGAGATATGGGAGTTTGAAGTTAAGGAATTCTTGAGAAACCATCAAAATTTTCGAAAGTCTGATACTCGAAACCAATAACTACAAAGGCCTAGGGGAAAAATACACATACCTTTGTAATCGGGCGAGATTCCACTTTCAGGTGCAACAGGAATTTCTCGAGTTCGTCATTCCGTTCGCGAGATATGGGAGTTTGAAGTTAAGGAATGCTTGAGAAACCATCAAAATTTTCGCAAGTCTGATGCTAGAAACGAATAACTGGAAAGGCCTAGGGGAAAAGTACACACACCATTCTAATCGGGCGAGTGTCTACTTTCAGATGCAACAGGAATTTCTGGAGTTCGTCAATCCGTTCGCGAGGTATGGGAGTTTGAAATTAAGGAATGGTTGAGAAACCATCAAAATTTTGGCAAGTCTGATACTCGAAACCAATAACTACCAAGGCCTAGGGGAAAAATGCACATACCCTTGTAATCGGGCGGGTTTCCACTCACAGATGCAACAGGAATTTCTCGAGTTCGTCAATCCGTTCGCGAGATATGGGAGTTTGAAATTAAGGAATGGTTGAGAAACCATCGAAATTTTCGCAATTCTGATGCTAGAAACGAATAACTGGAATGGCCTAGGGGAAAAGTACACACACCATTCTATTCGGGCGAGTGTCTACTTTCAGATGCAACAGGAATTTCTGGAGTTCGTTAATCCGTTCGCGACATATGGGAGTTTGAAGTTAAGGAATTGTTGAGAAACTATCAAAATTTTCGCAAGTCTGATACACGAAACCAATAACTCCAAAGGCCTAGGGCAAAAACACAGATATCTTTGTAATCGGGCGAGTTTCTACTTTCAGATGCAACAGGAATTTCTCGAGTTCGTCAATCCGTTCGCGAGAAATGGGAGTTTGAATTTAAGGAATGGTTGAGAAACCATCAAAATTTTCGCAAGTCTGATACTCGAAACCAATAACTACAATGGCCTAGGGGAAAAATACACACACCGTTGTAATCGGGCGAGTTTCTGCTTTCAGATGCAACAGGAATTTTTCGAGTTCGTCAATCCGTTCGCGAGATATGGGAGTTTGAAGTTAAGGAATGGTTGAGAAACCATCAAAATTTTCGCAAGTCTGATACTCGAAACCAATAACTACAAAGGCCTAGGGGAAAAATACACATACCTTTGTAATCGGGCGAGTTTCCACTTTCAGATGCAACAGGAATTTCTCGAGTTCGTCAATCCGTTCGCGAGATATGGGAGTTTGAAGTTAAGGAATGGTTGAGAAACCATCGAAATTTTCGCAAATCTGATGCTAGAAACGAATAACTGGAATGGCCTAGGGAAAAGTACACACACCATTCTAATCGGGCGAGTCTCTACTTTCAGATGCAACAGGTATTTCTCGAGTTCGTCAATCCGTTCGCGAGATATGGTAGTTTGAAGTTAAGGAATGTTTGGGAAACCCTCAAAATTTTCGCAAGTCTGATACTCGAAACCAATAACTACAAAGGCCTAGGGGAAAAACACACATATCTTTGTAATCGGGCGAGTTTCTAATTTCAGATGCAACAGGAATTTCTCGAGTTCGTCAATCCGTTCGCGAGATATGGGAGTTTGAAGTTACGTAATGGTTGAGAAACCATCAAAATTTTCGCAAGTGTGATACTCGAAACCAATAACTGGAATGGCCTAGGGTAAAAATACACACACCGTTGTAATCGGGCGAGTTTCTGCTTTCAGATGCAACAGGAATTTCTCGAGTTCGTCAACCCGTTCGCGAGATATGGGTGTTCGAAATTAAGGAATGGTTGAGAAACTATCAAAATTTTCGCAAGTCTGATACTCGAAACCAATAACTACAGAGGCCTAGGGGAAAAATGCACAAACCTTTGTAATCGGGCGAGTTTCTACTTTAAGATGCAACAGGAATTTCTCGAGTTCGTCAATCCGTTCGCGAGAAATGGGAGTTTGAAGTTAAGGAATGGTTGAGAAACTATCAAAATTTTCGCAAATCTGATGCTAGAAACGAATAACTGGAATGGCCTAGGGGAAAAGTACACACACCATTCTAATCGGGCGAGTCTCTACTTTCAGATGCAGCAGGAATTTCTCGAGTTCGTCAATCCGTTCGCGAGAAATGGGAGTTTGAAGTTAAGCAATGGTTGAGAAACTATCAAAATTTTCGCAAGTTTCATACTCGAAACCAATAACTACAATGGCCTAGGGGAAAAATACACACACCGTTGTAATCGGGAGAGTTTCTGCTTTCAGATGCAACAGGAATTTCTCGAGTTCGTCGATCCGTTCGCGAGATATGGGAGTTTGAAGTTAAGGAATGGTTGAGAAACCATCGAAATTTTCGCAAATCTGATGCTAGAAACGAATAACTGGAATGGCCTAGGGGAAGAGTACACACACCATTCTAATCGGGCGAGTCTCTACTTTCAGATGCAACAGGAATTTCTCGAGTTCGTCAATCCGTTCGCGAGATATGGTAGTTTGAAGTTAAGGAATGTTTGGGAAACCCTCAAAATTTTCGCAAGTCTGATACTCGAAACCAATAACTACAAAGGCCTAGGGGAAAAACACACATATCTTTGTAATCGGGCGAGTTTCTAATTTCAGATGCAACAGGAATTTCTCGAGTTCGTCAATCCGTTCGCGAGATATGGGAGTTTGAAGTTAAGGAATGGTTGAGAAACTATCAAAATTTTCGCAAGTCTGATACTCGAAACCAATAACTACAGAGGCCTAGGGGAAAAATGCACAAACCTTTGTAATCGGGCGAGTTTCTAGTTTAAGATGCAACAGGAATTTCTCGAGTTCGTCAATCCGTTCACGAGATATGGGAGTTCGAAGTTAAGGAATGGTTGAGTACCATCAAAATTTTCGCAAGTCTGATACTCGAAACCAATAACTACAATGGCCTAGGGGAAAAATGCACATACCTTTGAAATCGGGCGAGTTTCTACTCTAAGATGCAACAGGAATTTCTCGAGTTCGTCAATCCGTTCACGAGATATGGGAGTTCGAAGTTAAGGAATGGTTGAGAAACCATCAAAATTTTCGCAAGTCTGATACTCGAAACCAATAACTACAGAGGCCTAGGGGAAAAATGCACAAACCTTTGTAATCGGGCGAGTTTCTACTTTAAGATGCAACAGGAATTTCTCGAGTTCGTCAATCCGTTCGCGAGAAATGGGAGTTTGTATTTAAGGAATGGTTGAGAAACTATCAAAATTTTCGCAAGTCTGATACTCGAAACCAATAACTACAATGGCCTAGGGGAAAAATACACACACCGTTGTAATCGGGCGAGTTTCTGCTTTCAGATGCAGCAGGAATTTCTCGAGTTCGTCAATCCGTTCGCGAGAAATGGGAGTTTGAAGTTAAGCAATGGTTGAGAAACTATCAAAATTTTCGCAAGTTTCATACTCGAAACCAATAACTACAATGGCCTAGGGGAAAAATACACACACCGTTGTAATCGGGCGAGTTTCTGCTTTCAGATGCAACAGGAATTTCTCGAGTTCGTCAATCCGTTCGCGAGATATGGGAGTTTGAAGTTAAGGAATGGTTGAGAAACCATCGAAATTTTCGCAAATCTGATGCTAGAAACGAATAACTGGAATGGCCTAGGGGAAAAGTACACACACCATTCTAATCGGGCGAGTCTCTACTTTCAGATGCAACAGGTATTTCTCGAGTTCGTCAATCCGTTCGCGAGATATGGTAGTTTGAAGTTAAGGAATGTTTGGGAAACCCTCAAAATTTTCGCAAGTCTGATACTCGAAACCAATAACTACAAAGGCCTAGGGGAAAAACACACATATCTTTGTAATCGGGCGAGTTTCTAATTTCAGATGCAACAGGAATTTCTCGAGTTCGTCAATCCGTTCGCGAGATATGGGAGTTTGAAGTTACGTAATGGTTGAGAAACCATCAAAATTTTCGCAAGTGTGATACTCGAAACCAATAACTGGAATGGCCTAGGGTAAAAATACACACACCGTTGTAATCGGGCGAGTTTCTGCTTTCAGATGCAACAGGAATTTCTCGAGTTGGTCAATCCGTTCGCGAGAAATGGGAGTTTGAAGTTAAGCAATGGTTGAGAAACTATCAAAATTTTCGCAAGTTTCATACTCGAAACCAATAACTACAATGGCCTAGGGGAAAAATACATACACCGTTGTAATCGGGCGAGTTTCTGCTTTCAGATGCAACAGGAATTTCTCGAGTTCGTCAATCCGTTCGCGAGATATGGGAGTTTGAAGTTAAGGAATGGTTGAGAAACCATCGAAATTTTCGCAAATCTGATGCTAGAAACGAATAACTGGAATGGCCTAGGGGAAAAGTACACACACCATTCTAATCGGGCGAGTCTCTACTTTCAGATGCAACAGGAATTTCTCGAGTTCGTCAATCCGTTCGCGAGATATGGTAGTTTGAAGTTAAGGAATGTTTGGGAAACCCTCAAAATTTTCGCAAGTCTGATACTCGAAACCAATAACTACAAAGGCCTAGGGGAAAAACACACATATCTTTGTAATCGGGCGAGTTTCTAATTTCAGATGCAACAGGAATTTCTCGAGTTCGTCAATCCGTTCGCGAGATATGGGAGTTTGAAGTTACGTAATGGTTGAGAAACCATCAAAATTTTCGCAAGTGTGATACTCGAAACCAATAACTGGAATGGCCTAGGGTAAAAATACACACACCGTTGTAATCGGGCGAGTTTCTGCTTTCAGATGCAACAGGAATTTCTCGAGTTCGTCAATCCGTTCGCGAGATATGGGTGTTTGAAGTTAAGGAATGGTTGAGAAACTATCAAAATTTTCGCAAGTCTGATACTCGAAACCAATAACTACAGAGGCCTAGGGGAAAAATGCACAAACCTTTGTAATCGGGCGAGTTTCTAGTTTAAGATGCAACAGGAATTTCTCGAGTTCGTCAATCCGTTCGCAAGAAATGGGAGTTTGAAGTTAAGGAATGGTTGAGAAACTATCAAAATTTTCGCAAGTCTGATACTCGAAACCAATAACTACAATGGCCTAGGGGAAAAATACACACACCGTTGTAATCGGGCGAGCTTCTGCTTTCAGATGCAACAGGAATTTCTCGAGTTCGTCAATCCGTTCACGAGATATGGGAGTTCGAAGTTAAGGAATGGTTGAGAAACTATCAAAATTTTCGCAAGTCTGATACTCGAAACCAATAACTACAATGGCCTAGGGGAAAAATACACACACCGTTGTAATCGGGCGAGTTTCTGCTTTCAGATGCAACAGGAATTTCTCGAGTTCGTCAATCCGTTCACGAGATATGGGAGTTCGAAGTTAAGGAATGTTTGAGAAACCATCAAAATTTTCGCAAGTCTGATACTCGAAACCAATAACTACAGAGGCCTAGGGGAAAAATGCACATACCCTTGTAATCGGGCGAGTTTCTACTTTAAGATGCAACAGGAATTTCTCGAGTTCGTCAATCCGTTCACGAGATATGGGAGTTCGAAGTTAAGGAATGGTTGAGAAACCATCAAAATTTTCGCAAGTCTGATACTCGAAACCAATAACTACAGAGGCCTAGGGGAAAAATGCACAAACCTTTGTAATCGGGCGAGTTTCTACTTTAAGATGCAACAGGAATTTCTCGAGTTCGTCAATCCGTTCGCGAGAAATGGGAGTTTGAAGTTAAGCAATGGTTGAGAAACTATCAAAATTTTCGCAAGTTTCATACTCGAAACCAATAACTACAATGGCCTAGGGGAAAAATACACACACCGTTGTAATCGGGCGAGTTTCTGCTTTCAGATGCAACAGGAATTTCTCGAGTTCGTCAATCCCTTCGCGAGATATGGGAGTTTGAAGTTAAGGAATGGTTGAGAAACCATCGAAATTTTCGCAAATCTGATGCTAGAAACGAATAACTGGAATGGCCTAGGGGAAAAGTACACACACCATTCTAATCGGGCGAGTCTCTACCTTCAGATGCAACAGGAATTTCTCGAGTTCGTCAATCCGTTCGCGAGATATGGTAGTTTGAAGTTAAGGAATGTTTGGGAAACCTGAAAATTTTCGCAAGTCTGATACTCGAAACCAATAACTACAAAGGCCTAGGGGAAAAACACACATATCTTTGTAATCGGGCGAGTTTCTAATTTCAGATGCAACAGGAATTTCTCGAGTTCGTCAATCCGTTCGCGAGATATGGGAGTTTGAAGTTACGTAATGGTTGAGAAACCATCAAAATTTTCGCAAGTGTGATACTCGAAACCAATAACTGGAATGGCCTAGGGTAAAAATACACACACCGTTGTAATCGGGCGAGTTTCTGCTTTCAGATGCAACAGGAATTTCTCGAGTTCGTCAATCCGTTCGCGAGATATGGGTGTTTGAAGTTAAGGAATGGTTGAGAAACTATCAAAATTTTCGCAAGTCTGATACTCGAAACCAATAACTACAGAGGCCTAGGGGAAAAATGCACAAACCTTTGTAATCGGGCGAGTTTCTAGTTTAAGATGCAACAGGAATTTCTCGAGTTCGTCAATCCGTTCACGAGATATGGGAGTTCGAAGTTAAGGAATGGTTGAGAAACCATCAAAATTTTCGCAAGTCTGATACTCGAAACCAATAACTACAATGGCCTAGGGGAAAAATGCACATACCTTTGTAATCGGGCGAGTTTCTACTTTAAGATGCAACAGGAATTTCTCGAGTTCGTCAATCCGTTCACGTGATATGGGAGTTCGAAGTTAAGGAATGGTTGAGAAACCATCAAAATTTTCGCAAGTCTGATACTCGAAACCAATAACTACAGAGGCCTAGGGGAAAAATGCACAAACCTTTGTAATCGGGCGAGTTTCTACTTTAAGATGCAACAGGAATTTCTCGAGTTCGTCAATCCGTTCGCGAGAAATGGGAGTTTGTATTTAAGGAATGGTTGAGAAACTATCAAAATTTTCGCAAGTCTGATACTCGAAACCAATAACTACAATGGCCTAGGGGAAAAATACACACACCGTTGTAATCGGGCGAGTTTCTGCTTTCAGATGCAGCAGGAATTTCTCGAGTTCGTCAATCCGTTCGCGAGAAATGGGAGTTTGAAGTTAAGCAATGGTTGAGAAACTATCAAAATTTTCGCAAGTTTCATACTCGAAACCAATAACTACAATGGCCTAGGGGAAAAATACACACACCGTTGTAATCGGGCGAGTTTCTGCTTTCAGATGCAACAGGAATTTCTCGAGTTCGTCGATCCGTTCGCGAGATATGGGAGTTTGAAGTTAAGGAATGGTTGAGAAACCATCGAAATTTTCGCAAATCTGATGCTAGAAACGAATAACTGGAATGGCCTAGGGGAAAAGTACACACACCATTCTAATCGGGCGAGTCTCTACTTTCAGATGCAACAGGTATTTCTCGAGTTCGTCAATCCGTTCGCGAGATATGGTAGTTTGAAGTTAAGGAATGTTTGGGAAACCCTCAAAATTTTCGCAAGTCTGATACTCGAAACCAATAACTACAAAGGCCTAGGGGAAAAACACACATATCTTTGTAATCGGGCGAGTTTCTAATTTCAGATGCAACAGGAATTTCTCGAGTTCGTCAATCCGTTCGCGAGATATGGGAGTTTGAAGTTACGTAATGGTTGAGAATCCATCAAAATTTTCGCAAGTGTGATACTCGAAACCAATAACTGGAATGGCCTAGGTTAAAAATACACACACCGTTGTAATCGGGCGAGTTTCTGCTTTCAGATGCAACAGGAATTTCTCGAGTTCGTCAAACCGTTCGCGAGATATGGGTGTTTGAAGTTAAGGAATGGTTGAGAAACTATCAAAATTTTCGCAAGTCTGATACTCGAAACCAATAACTACAGAGGCCTAGGGGAAAAATGCACAAACCTTTGTAATCGGGCGAGTTTCTACTTTAAGATGCAACAGGAATTTCTCGAGTTCGTCAATCCGTTCGCGAGAAATGGGAGTTTGAAGTTAAGGAATGGTTGAGAAACCATCAACATTTTCGCTGGTCTGATACTCGAAACCAATAACTACAATGGCCTAGGGGAAAGATACACACACCGTTGTAATCGGGCGAGTTTCTGCTTTCAGATGCAACAGGAATTTCTCGAGTTCGTCAATCCGTTCGCGAGAAATGGGAGTTTGAAGTTAAGGAATGGTTGAGAAACTATCAAAATTTTCGCAAGTCTGATACTCGAAACCAATAACTACAGAGGCCTAGGGGAAAAATGCACATACCTTTGTAATCGGGCGAGTTTCTACTATAAGATGCAACAGGAATTTCTCGAGTTCGTCAATCCGTTCGCGAGATATGGTAGTTCGAAGTTAAGGAATGTTTGGGAAACCCTCAAAATTTTCGCAAGTCTGATACGCGAAACCAATAACTACAAAGGCCTAGGGGAAAAACACACATATCTTTGTAATCGGGCGAGTTTCTACTATAAGATGCAACAGGAATTTCTCGAGTTCGTCAATCCGTTCGCGAGATATGGGAGTTTGAAGTTAAGGAATGGTTGAGAAACTATCAAAATTTTCGCAAATCTGATACTCGAAACCAATAACTAGAGAGGCCTAGGGGAAAAATGCACATACCTTTGTAATCGGGGGAGTTTCCACTTTCAGATGCAACAGGAATTTCTCGAGTTCGTCAATCCGTTCGCGAGAAATGGGAGTTTGAAGTTAAGGAATGGTTGAGAAACTATCAAAATTTTCGCAAGTCTGATACTCGAAACCAATAACTACAATGGCCTAGGGGAAAAATACACACACCGTTGTAATCGGGCGAGTTTCTGCTTTCAGCTGCAACAGGAATTTCTCGAGTTCGTCAATCCGTTCGCGAGATATGGGAGTTTGAATTTAAGGAATGATTGAGAAACCATCAAAATTTTCGCTGGTCTGATACTCGAAACCAATAACTACAGTGGTCTACGGGAAAAGTACAAATATCGTTGTAATCGGGCGAGTTTGTACTTTCAGATGCAACCGGAATTCCTCGTGTTCGTCAATACGTTCGCGAGATATGGGAGTTTGAATTTAAGAGATGGTTGAGAAACTATCAAAATATTCGCAAGTCTGATAATCGAAACCAATAACTACTATGGCCTAGGGGAAAAATACACATACCGTTGTAATCGGGAGAGTTTCTACTATCAGATGCAACAGGAATTTCACGAGTTCGTCAATCCGTTCGCGAGATATGGGAGTCCGAAGTTAAGGAATGGTTGAGAAACCATCAAAATTTTCGCAAGTCTGATACTCGAAACCAATAACTACAATGGTCTACGGGAAAAGTACAGATATCGTTGTAATCGGGCGAGTTTCTACTTTCAGATGCAACCGGAATTCCTCGAGTTCGTCAATCCGTTCGCGAGATATGGGAGTTTGAAGTTAAGGAATGGTTGAGAAACCATCAAAATTTTCGCAAGTCTGATACTCAAAACCAATAACTGGAATGGCCTAGGGGAAAAGTACACACACCATTGGGATCGGGCGAGTTTCTACTCTCAGATGCAACAGAAATTTTTCCGATTCGTCAATCCGTTCGCGAAATATCGGTGTTTGGTGTTAAGGAACGGTTGAGAAACTATCAAAATTTTCGCAAGTCTGATACGCGAAACCAATAACTACTATGGCCAAGGGCAAAAATACACATACCGTTGTAATCGGGCGAGTTTCTGCTTTCAGATGCAACAGGAATTTCTCGGGTTCGTCAATCCGTTCGCGAGATATGGGAGTTTGAAGTTTAGGAATGGTTGGGAAACCATCAAAATTTTCGCTGGTCTGATACTCGAAACCAATAAGTACAAAGGCCTAGGGGAAAAATACACATACTGTTGTAATCGGGCGAGTTTCTACTTTCAGATGCAACAGGAATTTCTCGGGTTCGTCAATCCGTTCGCGAGATATGGGAGTTTGAAGTTTAGGAATGGTTGGGAAACCATCAAAATTTTCGCAATTCTGATACTCGAAACCAATATCTCCAAAGGCATAGGGGAAAAATACACATACCGTTGTAGTCGGACGAGTTTCTACCTCCAGATGGAACAGGAATTTCTCGAGTTCGTCAATCCGTTCGCGAGATATGGGAGTTTGAAGTTAAGGAATGCTTGAGAAACCATCAAAATTTTCGCAAGTCTGATACTCGAAACCAATAACTACAATGGCCTATGGGAAAAATACACACACCATTGTAATCGAGCGAGTTTCTACTTTCACATGCAACAGGAATTTCTCGAATTCGTCTATCGGTTCGCGAGATATGGGAGTTTGAATTTAAGGAATGGTTGAGAAACCATTAAAATTTTCGCAGGTCTGCTACTCGAAACCAATAACTACAATGGTCTACGGGAAAAGTACAAATATCGTTGTAATCGGGCGAGTTTCTACTTTCAGATGCAACCGGAATTTCTCGAGTTCGTCAATCCGTTCGCGAGATATGGGAGTTAGAAGTTAAGGAATGGTTGAGAAACCATCAAAATTTTCGCAAGTCTGATACTCGAAACCAATAACTACTATGGCCTAGGGCAAAAATACACATACCGTTGTAATCGGGCGAGTTTCTGCTTTCAGATGCAACAGGAATTTCTCGATTCCGTCAATCCGTTCGCGAGATATGGGAGTTTGAAGTTAAGGAATGGTTGAGAAACCATCAACATTTTCGCTGGTCTGAGACTCGAAACCAATAACTTCTATGCCCTAAGGGGAAAGTACACACACCATTGTAATCGGGCGAGTTTCTACTTTCAGATGGAACAGGAATTTCTCGAGTTCGTCAATCCGTTCGCGAGATATGGGAGTTTGAAGTTAAGGAATGGTTGAGAAACTCTCAAAATTTTCGCAAGTCTGATACTCGAAACCAATAACTACTGTTGCCTAGGGCAAAAATGCAGATACCGTTGTAATTCGGCGAGTTTCTGCTTTCAGATGCAACAGGAATTTCTCGAATTCGTCAATCCGTTCGCGAGATATGGGAGTTTGAAGTTAAGGAATGCTTGAGAAACCATCAAAATTTTCGCAAGTCTGATACTCGAAACCAATTACTACTATGGCCCTAGGCAAAAATGCACATACCGTTGTAATGGGGCGAGTTTCTGCTTTCAGATGCAACAGGAATTTCTCGAGTTCATCAATCCGTTCGCGAGATATGGGAGTCTGAAGTTAAGGAATGGTTGAGAAACCATCAAAATTTTCGCTGGTCTGATACTCGAAACCAATAAGTACAAAGGCCTAGGGGAAAAATACGCATACTGTTGTAATCGGGCGAGTTTCTACTTTCAGATGCAACAGGAATTTCTCGGGTTCGTCAATCCGTTCGCGAGATATGGGAGTTTGAAGTTAAGGAATGGTTGAGAAACCATCAAAATTTTCGCAAGTCTGATACTCGAAACCAATAACTACAAAGGCCTAGGGGAAAAATGCACATACCTTTGTAATTGGGCGGGTTTCCACTTTCAGATGCAACAGGAATTTCTCGAGTTGGTCAATCCGTTCGCGAGATATGGGAGTTTGAAGTTAAGGAATTCTTGAGAAACTATCAAAATTTTCGAAAGTCTGATACTCGAAACCAATAACTACAAAGGCCTAGGGGAAAAATACACATACCTTTGTAATCGGGCGAGATTCCACTTTCAGATGCAACAGGAATTTCTCGGGTTCGTCATTCCGTTCGCGAGATATGGGAGTTTGAAGTTAAGGAATGCTTGAGAAACCATCAAAATTTTCGCAAGTCTGATTCTCGAAACCAGTAACTACAAAGGCCTAGGGCAAAAATGCACATACCTTTGTAATCGGGCGATTTTCCAGTTTCAGATGCAACAGGAATTTCTCGATTTCGTCAATCCGTTCGCGAGATATGGGAGTTTGAAGTTAAGGAATGGTTGAGAAACCATCAAAATCTTCGGTGGTCTGATACTCGAAACCAATAACTACAAAGGCCTAGGGGAAAAATACACACACCTTTGTTATCGGGCGAGATTCCACTTTCAGATGCAACAGGAATTTCCCGAGTTCGTCAATCCGTTCACGAGATATGGGAGTTTGAAGTTAAGGAATGCTTGAGAAACCATCAAAATTTTCGCAAGTCTGATACTCGAAACCAATAACTACAAAGGCCTAAGGGAAAAATGCACATACCATTGTAATCGGGCGATTTTCCAGTTTCTGATGCAACAGGAATTTCTCGAGTTCGTCATCCCGTTCGCGAGATATGGGAGTTCGAATTTAAGGAATGGTTGAGAAACCATCAAAATTTTCGCAATTCTGATGCTAGAATCGACTAACTACAATGGCCTAGGGGAAAATACACATACCGTTGTAATCGGGCCTGTTTCTGCTTTCAGATGCAACAGGAATTTCTCGAGTTCGTCAATCCGTTCGCGAGATATGGGAGTTTGAAGTTAAGGAATGGTTGAGAAACCATCAAAACTTTCTCTGGTCTGATACTCGAAACCAATAAGTACAAAGGTCTACGGGAAAAACACACACACCGTTGTAATCGGGCGAGTTTCTACTTTCAGATGCAACAGGAATTTCTCGGGTTCGTCAATCCGTTCGCGAGATATGGGAGTTTGAAGTTCAGGAATGGTTGAGAAACCATCAAAATTCTCGCACGTCTGATACTCGAAACCAATAAGTAGTATGGCCAAGGGCAAAAATACACATACCGTTGTAATCGGGAGAGTTTCTACTTTCAGATGCAACAGAAATTTTTCAAATTCGTCAATCCGTTCGTGAAATATCGCAATTAGGAGTTAAGAGATGGTTGAGAAACAATCAAAATTTTCGCAATTCTGATGCTAGATACCAATATCTGGAATGGCCTAGGGGAAAAGTACACACACCATTGTAATCGGGCGAGTTTCTGCTTTCAGATGCAACAGGAATTTCTCGAGTTCGTCAATCCGTTCGCGAGATATGGGAGTTTGAAGTTAAGGAATGGTTGAGAAACCATCCAAAGTTTCGCTGGTCTGATACTCGAAACCAATAACTACAAAGGCCTAGGGGAAAAATGCACTTACCTTTGTAATCGGGCGGGTTTCCACTCTCAGATGCAACAGGAATTTCTCGAGTTCGTCAATCCGTTCGCGAGATATGGGAGTTTGAAGTTAAGGAATTCTTGAGAAACCATCAAAATTTTCGAAAGTCTGATACTCGAAACCAATAACTACAAAGGCCTAGGGGAAAAATACACATACCTTTGTAATCGGGCGAGATTCCACTTTCAGATGCAACAGGAATTTCTCGAGTTCGTCATTCCGTTCGCGAGATATGGGAGTTTGAAGTTAAGGAATGCTTGAGAAACCATCAAAATTTTCGCAAGTCTGATACTCGAAACCAGTAACTAAAAAGGCCTAGGGCAAAAATGCACAGACCTTTGTAATCGGGCGATTTTCCAGTTTCAGATGCAACAGGAATTTCTCGATTTCGTCAATCCGTTCGCGAGATATGGGAGTTTGAAGTTAAGGAATGCTTGAGAAACCATCAAAATCTTCGGTGGTCTGATATTCGAAACCAATAACTACGAAGGCCTAGGTGAAAAACACACATATCTTTGTAATCGGGCGAGTTTCTACTTTCAGATGCAACAGGAATTTCTCGAGTTCGTCAATCCGTTCGCGAGATATGGGAGTTTGAAGTTAAGGAATTCTTGAGAAACCATCAAAATTTTCGAAAGTCTGATACTCGAAACCAATAACTACAAAGGCCTAGGGGAAAAATACACACACCTTTGTAATCGGGCGAGATTCCACTTTCAGATGCAACAGGAATTTCCCGAGTTCGTCAATCCCGTTCGCGAGATATGGGAGTTCGAATTTAAGGAATGGTTGAGAAACCATCAAAATTTTCGCAATTCTGATGCTAGAATCCAATAACTACAATGGCCTAGGGGAAAATACACATACCGTTGTAATCGGTCCTGTTTCTGCTTTCAGATGCAATAGGAATTTCTCGAGTTCGTCAATCCGTTCGCGAGATATGGGAGTTTGAAGTTAAGGAATGCTTGAGAAACCATCAAAATCTTCGGTGGTCTGATACTCGAAACCAATAACTACAAAGGCCTAGGGCAAAAACACACATATCTTTGTAATCGGGCGAGTTTCTACTTTCAGATGCAACAGGAATTTCTGGAGTTCGTCAATCCGTTCGCGAGATATGGGAGTATGAAGTTAAGCAATTGTTGAGAAACCATCAAAATTTTCGCAAGTCTGATACACGAAACCCATAACTACAAAGGCCTAGGGCAAAAACACACATATCTTTGTAATCGGGCGAGTTTCTACTTTCAGATGCAACAGGAATTTCTCGAGATCGTCATTCCGTTCGCGAGATATGGGAGTTTGAAGTTAAGGAATGCTTGAGAAACCATCAAAATTTTCGCTCGTCTGATACTCGAAACCAATAACTGGAATCACCTAGGGGAAAAGTACACACACCGTTGTAATCGGGCGAGTTTCTGCTTTCAGATGCAACAGGAATTTCTCGAGTTCGTCAATCCGTTCGCGAGATATGGGAGTTTGAAGTTAAGGAATTCTTGAGAAACCATCAAAATTTTCGAAAGTCTGATACTCGAAACCAATAACTACAAAGGCCTAGGGGAAAAATACACATACCTTTGTAATCGGGCGAGATTCCACTTTCAGGTGCAACAGGAATTTCTCGAGTTCGTCATTCCGTTCGCGAGATATGGGAGTTTGAAGTTAAGGAATGCTTGAGAAACCATCAAAATTTTCGCTCGTCTGATACTCGAAACCAATAACTGGAATCACCTAGGGGAAAAGTACACACACCGTTGTAATCGGGCGAGTTTCTGCTTTCAGATGCAACAGGAATTTCTCGAGTTCGTCAATCCGTTCGCGAGATATGGGAGTTTGAAGTTAAGGAATTCTTGAGAAACCATCAAAATTTTCGAAAGTCTGATACTCGAAACCAATAACTACAAAGGCCTAGGGGAAAAATACACATACCTTTGTAATCGGGCGAGATTCCACTTTCAGGTGCAACAGGAATTTCTCGAGTTCGTCATTCCGTTCGCGAGATATGGGAGTTTGAAGTTAAGGAATGCTTGAGAAACCATCAAAATTTTCGCAAGTCTGATGCTAGAAACGAATAACTGGAAAGGCCTAGGGGAAAAGTACACACACCATTCTAATCGGGCGAGTGTCTACTTTCAGATGCAACAGGAATTTCTGGAGTTCGTCAATCCGTTCGCGAGGTATGGGAGTTTGAAGTTAAGGAATGCTTGAGAAACCATCAAAATTTTCGCTCGTCTGATACTCGAAACCAATAACTACAATGGCCTAGGGGAAAAATACACACACCGTTGTAATCGGGCGAGTTTCTGCTTTCAGATGCAACAGGAATTTCTCTAGTTCGTCAATCCGTTCACGAGATATGGGAGTTCGAAGTTAAGGAATGGTTGAGAAACCATCAAAATTTTCGCAAGTCTGATACTCGAAACCAATAACTACAGAGGCCTAGGGGAAAAATGCACAAACCTTTGTAATCGGGCGAGTTTCTACTTTAAGATGCAACAGGAATTTCTCGAGTTCGTCAATCCGTTCGCGAGAAATGGGAGTTTGTATTTAAGGAATGGTTGAGAAACCATCGAAATTTTCGCAAATCTGATGCTAGAAACGAATACCTGGAATGGCCTAGGGGAAAAGTACACACACCATTCTAATCGGGCGAGTCTCTACTTTCAGATGCAACAGGTATTTCTCGAGTTCGTCAATCCGTTCGCGAGATATGGTAGTTTGAAGTTAAGGAATGTTTGGGAAACCCTCAAAATTTTCGCAAGTCTGATACTCGAAACCAATAACTACAAAGGCCTAGGGGAAAAATACACACACCGTTGTAATCGGGCGAGTTTCTAATTTCAGATGCAACAGGAATTTCTCGAGTTCGTCAATCCGTTCGCGAGATATGGGAGTTTGAAGTTAAGGAATGGTTGAGAAACCATCAAAATTTTCGCAAATCTGATACTCGAAACCAATAACTACAGAGGCCTAGGGGAAAAATGCACATACCTTTGTAATCGGGCGAGTTACTACTTTAAGATGCAACAAGAATTTCTCGAGTTCGTCAATCCGTTCACGAGATATGGGAGTTCGAAGTTAAGGAATGGTTGAGAAACCATCAAAATTTTCGCAAGTCTGATACTCGAAACCAATAACTACAGAGGCCTAGGGGAAAAATGCACAAACCTTTGTAATCGGGCGAGTTTCTACTTTAAGATGCAACAGGAATTTCTCGAGTTCGTCAATCCGTTCGCGAGAAATGGGAGTTTGAAGTTAAGCAATGGTTGAGAAACTATCAAAATTTTCGCAAGTCTGATACTCGAAACCAATAACTACAAAGGCCTAGGGGAAAAACACACATATCTTTGTAATCAGGCGAGTTTCTAATTTCAGATGCAACAGGAATTTCTCGAGTTCGTAAATCCGTTCGCGAGATATGGGAGTTTGAAGTTACGTAATGGTTGAGAAACCATCAAAATTTTCGCAAGTGTGATTCTCGAAACCAATAACTGGAATGGCCTAGGGGAAAAACACACATATCTTTGTAATCGGGCGAGTTTCTAATTTCAGATGCAACAGGAATTTCTCGAGTTCGTCAATCCGTTCACGAGATATGGGAGTTCGAAGTTAAGGAATGGTTGAGAAACCATCAAAATTTTCGCAAGTCTGATACTCGAAACCAATAACTACAATGGCCTAGGGGAAAAATACACACACCGTTGTAATCGGGCGAGTTTCTGCTTTCAGATGCAACAGGAATTTCTCGAGTTCGTCAATCCGTTCACGAGATACGGGAGTTCGAAGTTAGGGAATGGTTGAGAAACTATCAAAATTTTCGCAAGTCTGATACTCGAAACCAATAACTACAATGGCCTAGGGGAAAAATACACACACCGTTGTAATCGGGCGAGTTTCTGCTTTCAGATGCAACAGGAATTTCTCGAGTTCGTCAATCCGTTCACGAGATATGGGAGTTCGAAGTTAAGGAAGGGTTGAGAAACCATCAAAATTTTCGCAAGTCTGATACTCGAAACCAATAACTACAGAGGCCTAGGGGAAAAATGCACATACCTTTGTAATCGGGCGAGTTTCTACTTTAAGATGCAACAGGAATTTCTCGAGTTCGTCAATCCGTTCACGAGATATGGGAGTTTGAAGTTACGTAATGGTTGAGAAACCATCAAAATTTTCGCAAGTCTGATACTCGAAACCAATAACTGGAATGGCCTAGGGTAAAAATACACACACCGTTGTAATCGGGCGAGTTTCTGCTTTCAGATGCAACAGGAATTTCTCGAGTTCGTCAATCCGTTCGCGAGATATGGGTGTTTGAAGTTAAGGAATGGTTGAGAAACTATCAAAATTTTCGCAAGTCTGATACTCGAAACCAATAACTACAATGGCCTAGGGGAAAGATACACACACCGTTGTAATCGGGCGAGTTTCTGCTTTCAGATGCAACAGGAATTTCTCGAGTTCGTCAATCCGTTCGCGAGAAATGGGAGTTTGAAGTTAAGGAATGGTTGAGAAACTATCAAAATTTTCGCAAGTCTGATACTCGAAACCAATAACTACAGAGGCCTAGGGGAAAAATGCACATACCTTTGTAATCGGGCGAGTTTCTGCTTTCAGCTGCAACAGGAATTTCTCGAGTTCGTCAATCCGTTCGCGAGATATGGGAGTTTGAAGTTAAGGAATGGTTGAGAAACCATCGAAATTTTCGCAAATCTGATGCTACAAACGAATAACTGGAATGGCCTAGGGGAAAAGTACACACACCATTCTAATCGGGCGAGTCTCTACTTTCAGATGCAACAGGAATTTCTCGAGTTCGTCAATCCGTTCGCGAGATATGGTAGTTTGAAGTTAAGGAATGTTTGGGAAACCCTCAAAATTTTCGCAAGTCTGATACTCGAAACCAATAACTACAAAGGCCTAGGGGAAAAGCACACATATCTTTGTAATCGGGCGAGTTTCTAATTTCAGATGCAACAGGAATTTCTCGAGTTCGTCAATCCGTTCGCGAGATATGGGAGTTTGAAGTTACGTAATGGTTGAGAAACCATCAAAATTTTCGCAAGTGTGATACTCGAAACCAATAACTGGAATGGCCTAGGGTAAAAATACACACACCGTTGTAATCGGGCGAGTTTCTGCTTTCAGATGCAACAGGAATTTCTCGAGTTCGTCAATCCGTTCGCGAGAAATGGGAGTTTGAAGTTAAGGAATGGTTGAGAAACTATCAAAATTTTCGCAAGTCTGATACTCGAAACCAATAACTACAAAGGCCTAGGGGAAAAGCACACATATCTTTGTAATCGGGCGAGTTTCTAATTTCAGATGCAACAGGAATTTCTCGAGTTCGTCAATCCGTTCGCGAGATATGGGAGTTTGAAGTTACGTAATGGTTGAGAAACCATCAAAATTTTCGCAAGTGTGATACGCGAAACCAATAACTAAAAAGGCCTAGGGGAAAAACACACATATCTTTGTAATCGGGCGAGTTTCTAATTTCAGATGCAACAGGAATTTCTCGAGTTCGTCAATCCGTTCGCGAGATATGGGAGTTTGAAGTTAAGGAATGGTTGAGAAACTATCAAAATTTTCGCAAGTCTGATACTCGAAACCAATAACTACAGAGGCCTAGGGGAAAAATGCACATACCTTTGTAATCGGGGGAGTTTCCACTTTCAGATGCAACAGGAATTTCTCGAGTTCGTCAATCCGTTCGCGAGAAATGGGAGTTTGAAGTTAAGGAATGGTTGAGAAACTATCAAAATTTTCGCAAGTCTGATACTCGAAACCAATAACTACAATGGCCTAGGGGTAAAATACACAAACCGTTGTACTCGGGCGAGTTTCTGCTTTCAGATGCAACAGGAATTTCTCGAGTTCGTCAATCCGTTCGCGAGAAATGGGAGTTTGACGTTAAGGAATGGTTGAGAAACTATCCAAATTTTCGCAAGTCTGATACTCGAAACCAATAACTACAATGGCCTAGGGGAAAAATACACACACCGTTGTAATCGGACGAGTTTCTGCTTTCAGCTGCAACAGGAATTTCTCGAGTTCGTCAATCCGTTCGCGAGATATGGGAGTTTGAAGTTAAGGAATGGTTGAGAAACCATCGAAATTTTCGCAAATCTGATGCTACAAACGAATAACTGGAATGGCCTAGGGGAAAAGTACACACACCATTCTAATCGGGCGAGTCTCTACTTTCAGATGCAACAGGAATTTCTCGAGTTCGTCAATCCGTTAACTAGATATGGGAGTTCGAAGTTAAGGAATGGTTGAGAAACCATCAAAATTTTCGCAAGTCTGATACTCGAAACCAATAACTACAGAGGCCTAGGGGAAAAATGCACATACCTTTGTAATCGGGCGAGTTTCCACTTTCAGATGCAACAGGAATTTCTCGAGTTCGTCAATCCGTTCGCGAGAAATGGGAGTTCGAAGTTAAGGATTGGTTGAGAGACTATCAAGATTTTCGCAAGTCTGATACTCGAAACCAATAACTACAATGGCCTAGGGGAAAAATACACACACCGTTGAAATCGGGCGAGTTTCTGCTTTCAGATGCAACAGGAATTTCTGGAGTTCGTCAATCCGTTCGCGAGATATGGTAGTTTGAAGTTAAGGAATGTTTAGGAAACCCTCTAAATTTGCGCAAGTCTGATACTCGAAACCAATAACTACAAAGGCCTAGGGGAAAAACACACATATCTTTGTAATTGGGCGAGTTTCTAATTTCAGATGCAACAGGAATTTCTCGAGTTCGTCAATCCGTTCGCGAGATATGGGAGTTTGAAGTTAAGGAATGCTTGAGAAACCATCAAAATTTTCGCAAGTGTGATACTCGAAACCAATAACTACAATGGCCTAGGGGAAAAATACACATACCGTTGTAATCGGGCGAGTATCTGCTTTCAGATGCAACAGGAATTTCTCTAGTTCGTCATTCCGTTCGCGAGATATGGGAGTTTGAAGTTAAGGAATGGTTGAGAAACTATCAAAATTTTCGCAAGTCTGATACTCGAAACCAATAACTACAATGGCCTAGGGGAAAAATACACACACCGTTGTAATCGGGCGAGTTTCTGCTTTCAGATGCAACAGGAATTTCTCGAGTTCGTCAATCCGTTCACGAGATATGGGAGTTCGAAGTTAAGGAATGGTTGAGAAACTATCAAAATTTTCGCAAGTCTGATACTCGAAACCAATAACTACAATGGCCTAGGGGAAAAATACACACACCGTTGTAATCGGGCGAGTTTCTGCTTTCAGATGCAACAGGAATTTCTCGAGTTCGTCAATCCGTTCACGAGATATGGGAGTTCGAAGTTAAGGAATGGTTGAGAAACTATCAAAATTTTCGCAAGTCTGATACTCGAAACCAATAACTACAATGGCCTAGGGGAAAAATACACACACCGTTGTAATCGGGCTAGTTTCTGCTTTCAGATGCAACAGGAATTTCTCGAGTTCGTCAATCCGTTCACGAGATATGGGAGTTCGAAGTTAAGGAATGGTTGAGAAACCATCAAAATTTTCGCAAGTCTGATACTCGAAACCAATAACTACAGAGGCCTAGGGGAAAAATGCACATACCTTTGTAATCGGGCGAGTTTCTACTTTAAGATGCAACAGGAATTTCTCGAGTTCGTCAATCCGTTCACGAGATATGGGAGTTTGAAGTTACGTAATGGTTGAGAAACCATCAAAATTTTCGCAAGTCTGATACTCGAAACCAATAACTGGAATGGCCTAGGGTAAAAATACACACACCGTTGTAATCGGGCGAGTTTCTGCTTTCAGATGCAACAGGAATTTCTCGAGTTCGTCAATCCGTTCGCGAGATATGGGTGTTTGAAATTAAGGAATGGTTGAGAAACTATCAAAATTTTCGCAAGTCTGATACTCGAAACCAATAACTACAATGGCCTAGGGGAAAGATACACACACCGTTGTAATCGGGCGAGTTTCTGCTTTCAGATGCAACAGGAATTTCTCGAGTTCGTCAATCCGTTCGCGAGAAATGGGAGTTTGAAGTTAAGGAATGTTTGGGAAACCCTCAAAATTTTCGCAAGTCTGATACTCGAAACCAATAACTACAAAGGCCTAGGGGAAAAACACACATATCTTTGTAATCGGGCGAGTTTCTAATTTCAGATGCAACAGGAATTTCTCGAGTTCGTCAATCCGTTCGCGAGATATGGGATTTTGAAGTTAAGGAATGGTTGAGAAACCATCGAAATTTTCGCAAATCTGATGCTACAAACGAATAACTGGAATGGCCTAGGGGAAAAGTACACACACCATTCTAATCGGGCGAGTCTCTACTTTCAGATGCAACAGGAATTTCTCGAGTTCGTCAATCCGTTCGCGAGATATGGTAGTTTGAAGTTAAGGAATGTTTGGGAAACCCTCAAAATTTTCGCAAGTCTGATACTCGAAACCAATAACTACAAAGGCCTAGGGGAAAAACACACATATCTTTGTAATCGGGCGAGTTTCTAATTTCAGATGCAACAGGAATTTCTCGAGTTCGTCAATCCGTAAGCGAGATATGGGAGTTTGAAGTTACGTAATGGTTGAGAAACCATCAAAATTTTCGCAAGTGTGATACTCGAAACCAATAACTGGAATGGCCTAGGGTAAAAATACACACACCGTTGTAATCGGGCGAGTTTCTGCTTTCAGATGCAACAGGAATTTCTCGAGTTCGTCAATCCGTTCGCGAGATATGGGTGTTTGAAGTTAAGGAATGGTTGAGAAACTATCAAAATTTTCGCAAGCCTGATACTCGAAACCAATAACTACAGAGGCCTAGGGGAAAAATGCACAAACCTTTGTAATCGGGCGAGTTTCTACTTTAAGATGCAACAGGAATTTCTCGAGTTCGTCAATCCGTTCGCGAGATATGGTAGTTTGAAGTTAAGGAATGTTTGGGAAACCCTCAAAATTTTCGCAAGTCTGATACTCGAAACCAATAACTACAAAGGCCTAGGGGAAAAACACACATATCTTTGTAATCGGGCGAGTTTCTAATTTCAGATGCAACAGGAATTTCTCGAGTTCGTCAATCCGTAAGCGAGATATGGGAGTTTGAAGTTACGTAATGGTTGAGAAACCATCAAAATTTTCGCAAGTGTGATACTCGAAACCAATAACTACAATGGCCTAGGGGAAAAATACACATACCGTTGTAATCGGGCGAGTATCTGCTTTCAGATGCAACAGGAATTTCTCTAGTTCGTCATTCCGTTCGCGAGATATGGGAGTTTGAAGTTAAGGAATGGTTGAGAAACTATCAAAATTTTCGCAAGTCTGATACTCGAAACCAATAACTACAATGGCCTAGGGGAAAAATACACACACCGTTGTAATCGGGCGAGTTTCTGCTTTCAGATGCAACAGGAATTTCTCGAGTTCGTCAATCCGTTCACGAGATATGGGAGTTCGAAGTTAAGGAATGGTTGAGAAACTATCAAAATTTTCGCAAGTCTGATACTCGAAACCAATAACTACAATGGCCTAGGGGAAAAATACACACACCGTTGTAATCGGGCGAGTTTCTGCTTTCAGATGCAACAGGAATTTCTCGAGTTCGTCAATCCGTTCACGAGATATGGGAGTTCGAAGTTAAGGAATGGTTGAGAAACTATCAAAATTTTCGCAAGTCTGATACTCGAAACCAATAACTACATTGGCCTAGGGGAAAAATACACACACCGTTGTAATCGGGCGAGTTTCTGCTTTCAGATGCAACAGGAATTTCTCGAGTTCGTCAATCCGTTCACGAGATATGGGAGTTCGAAGTTAAGGAATGGTTGAGAAACCATCAAAATTTTCGCAAGTCTGATACTCGAAACCAATAACTACAGAGGCCTAGGGGAAAAATGCACATACCTTTGTAATCGGGCGAGTTTCTACTTTAAGATGCAACAGGAATTTCTCGAGTTCGTCAATCCGTTCACGAGATATGGGAGTTTGAAGTTACGTAATGGTTGAGAAACCATCAAAATTTTCGCAAGTCTGATACTCGAAACCAATAACTGGAATGGCCTAGGGTAAAAATACACACACCGTTGTAATCGGGCGAGTTTCTGCTTTCAGATGCAACAGGAATTTCTCGAGTTCGTCAATCCGTTCGCGAGATATGGGTGTTTGAAATTAAGGAATGGTTGAGAAACTATCAAAATTTTCGCAAGTCTGATACTCGAAACCAATAACTACAATGGCCTAGGGGAAAGATACACACACCGTTGTAATCGGGCGAGTTTCTGCTTTCAGATGCAACAGGAATTTCTCGAGTTCGTCAATCCGTTCGCGAGAACTGGGAGTTTGAAGTTAAGGAATGTTTGGGAAACCCTCAAAATTTTCGCAAGTCTGATACTCGAAACCAATAACTACAAAGGCCTAGGGGAAAAACACACATATCTTTGTAATCGGGCGAGTTTCTAATTTCAGATGCAACAGGAATTTCTCGAGTTCGTCAATCCGTTCGCGAGATATGGGAGTTTGAAGTTAAGGAATGGTTGAGAAACCATCGAAATTTTCGCAAATCTGATGCTACAAACGAATAACTGGAATGGCCTAGGGGAAAAGTACACACACCATTCTAATCGGGCGAGTCTCTACTTTCAGATGCAACAGGAATTTCTCGAGTTCGTCAATCCGTTCGCGAGATATGGTAGTTTGAAGTTAAGGAATGTTTGGGAAACCCTCAAAATTTTCGCAAGTCTGATACTCGAAACCAATAACTACAAAGGCCTAGGGGAAAAACACACATATCTTTGTAATCGGGCGAGTTTCTAATTTCAGATGCAACAGGAATTTCTCGAGTTCGTCAATCCGTAAGCGAGATATGGGAGTTTGAAGTTACGTAATGGTTGAGAAACCATCAAAATTTTCGCAAGTGTGATACTCGAAACCAATAACTGGAATGGCCTAGGGTAAAAATACACACACCGTTGTAATCGGGCGAGTTTCTGCTTTCAGATGCAACAGGAATTTCTCGAGTTCGTCAATCCGTTCGCGAGATATGGGTGTTTGAAGTTAAGGAATGGTTGAGAAACTATCAAAATTTTCGCAAGCCTGATACTCGAAACCAATAACTACAGAGGCCTAGGGGAAAAATGCACAAACCTTTGTAATCGGGCGAGTTTCTACTTTAAGATGCAACAGGAATTTCTCGAGTTCGTCAATCCGTTCGCGAGAAATGGGAGTTTGAAGTTAAGGAATGGTTGAGAAACTATCAAAATTTTCGCAAGTCTGACACTCGAAACCAATAACTACAATGGCCTAGGGGAAAAATACACACACCGTTGTAATCGGGCGAGTTTCTGCTTTCAGATGCAACAGGAATTTCTCGAGTTCGTCAATCCGTTCACGAGATATGGGAGTTCGAAGTTAAGGAATGGTTTAGAAACTATCAAAATTTTCGCAAGTCTGATACTCGAAACCAATAACTACAATGGCCTAGGGGAAAAATACACACACCGTTGTAATCGGGCGAGTTTCTGCTTTCAGATGCAACAGGAATTTCTCGAGTTCGTCAATCCGTTCACGAGATATGGGAGTTCGAAGTTAAGGAATGGTTGAGAAACCATCAAAATTTTCGCAAGTCTGATACTCGAAACCAATAACTACAGAGGCCTAGGGGAAAAATGCACATACCTTTGTAATCGGGCGAGTTTCTACTTTAAGATGCAACAGGAATTTCTCGAGTTCGTCAATCCGTTCACGAGATATGGGAGTTTGAAGTTACGTAATGGTTGAGAAACCATCAAAATTTTCGCAAGTCTGATACTCGAAACCAATAACTGGAATGGCCTAGGGTAAAAATACACACACCGTTGTAATCGGGCGAGTTTCTGCTTTCAGATGCAACAGGAATTTCTCGAGTTCGTCAATCCGTTCGCGAGATATGGGTGTTTGAAGTTAAGGAATGGTTGAGAAACTATCAAAATTTTCGCAAGTCTGATACTCGAAACCAATAACTACAATGGCCTAGGGGAAAGATACACACACCGTTGTAATCGGGCGAGTTTCTGCTTTCAGATGCAACAGGAATTTCTCGAGTTCGTCAATCCGTTCGCGAGAAATGGGAGTTTGAAGTTAAGGAATGGTTGAGAAACTATCAAAATTTTCGCAAGTCTGATACTCGAAACCAATAACTACAGAGGCCTAGGGGAAAAATGCACATACCTTTGTAATCGGGCGAGTTTCTGCTTTCAGCTGCAATAGGAATTTCTCGAGTTCGTCAATCCGTTCGCGAGATATGGGAGTTTGAAGTTAAGGAATGGTTGAGAAACCATCGAAATTTTCGCAAATCTGATGCTACAAACGAATAACTGGAATGGCCTAGGGGAAAAGTACACACACCATTCTAATCGGGCGAGTCTCTACTTTCAGATGCAACAGGAATTTCTTGAGTTCGTCAATCCGTTCGCGAGATATGGTAGTTTGAAGTTAAGGAATGTTTGGGAAAACCTCAAAATTTTCGCAAGTCTGATACTCGAAACCAATAACTACAAAGGCCTAGGGGAAAAACACACATATCTTTGTAATCGGGCGAGTTTCTAATTTCAGATGCAACAGGAATTTCTCGAGTTCGTCAATCCGTTCGCGAGATATGGGAGTTTGAAGTTACGTAATGGTTGAGAAACCATCAAAATTTTCGCAAGTGTGATACTCGAAACCAATAACTGGAATGGCCTAGGGTAAAAATACACACACCGTTGTAATCGGGCGAGTTTCTGCTTTCAGATGCAACAGGAATTTCTCGAGTTCGTCAATCCGTTCGCGAGATATGGGTGTTTGAAGTTAAGGAATGGTTGAGAAACTATCAAAATTTTCGCAAGCCTGATACTCGAAACCAATAACTACAGAGGCCTAGGGGAAAAATGCACAAACCTTTGTAATCGGGCGAGTTTCTACTTTAAGATGCAACAGGAACTTCTCGAGTTCGTCAATCCGTTCGCGAGAAATGGGAGTTTGAAGTTAAGGAATGGTTGAGAAACTATCAAAATTTTCGCAAGTCTGATACTCGAAACCAATAACTACAATGGCCTAGGGGAAAAATACACACACCGTTGTAATCGGGCGAGTTTCTGCTTTCAGAAGCAACAGGAATTTCTCGAGTTCGTCAATCCGTCCACGAGATATGGGAGTTCGAAGTTAAGGAATGGTTGAGAAACTATCAAAATTTTCGCAAGTCTGATACTCGAAACCAATAACTACAATGGCCTAGGGGAAAAATACACACACCGTTGTAATCGGGCGAGTTTCTGCTTTCAGATGCAACAGGAATTTCTCGAGTTCGTCAATCCGTTCACGAGATATGGGAGTTCGAAGTTAAGGAATGGTCGAGAAACCATCAAAATTTTCGCAAGTCTGATACTCGAAACCAATAACTACAGAGGCCTAGGGGAAAAATGCACATACCTTTGTAATCGGGCGAGTTTCTACTTTAAGATGCAACAGGAATTTCTCGAGTTCGTCAATCCGTTCACGAGATATGGGAGTTTGAAGTTACGTAATGGTTGAGAAACCATCAAAATTTTCGCAAGTCTGATACTCGAAACCAATAACTGGAATGGCCTAGGGTAAAAATACACACACCGTTGTAATCGGGCGAGTTTCTGCTTTCAGATGCAACAGGAATTTCTCGAGTTCGTCAATCCGTTCGCGAGATATGGGTGTTTGAAGTTAAGGAATGGTTGAGAAACTATCAAAATTTTCGCAAGTCTGATACTCGAAACCAATAACTACAGAGGCCTAGGGGAAAAATGCACATACCTTTGTAATCGGGCGAGTTTCTGCTTTCAGCTGCAACAGGAATTTCTCGAGTTCGTCAATCCGTTCGCGAGATATGGGAGTTTGAAGTTAAGGAATGGTTGAGAAACCATCGAAATTTTCGCAAATCTGATGCTACAAACGAATAACTGGAATGGCCTAGGGGAAAAGTACACACACCATTCTAATCGGGCGAGTCTCTACTTTCAGATGCAACAGGAATTTCTCGAGTTCGTCAATCCGTTCACGAGATATGGGAGTTCGAAGTTAAGGAATGGTTGAGAAACCATCAAAATTTTCGCGAGTCTGATACTCGAAACCAATAACTACAGAGGCCTAGGGGAAAAATGCACATACCTTTGTAATCGGGCGAGTTTCCACTTTCAGATGCAACAGGAATTTCTCGAGTTCGTCAATCCGTTCGCGAGAAATGGGAGTTCGAAGTTAAGGATTGGTTGAGAAACTATCAAAATTTTCGCAAGTCTGATACTCGAAACCAATAACTACAATGGCCTAGGGGAAAAATACACACACCGTTGTAATCGGGCGAGTTTCTGCTTTCAGATGCAACAGGAATTTCTCGAGTTCGTCAATCCGTTCACGAGATATGGGAGTTCGAAGTTAAGGAATGGTTGAGAAACCATCAAAATTTTCGCAAGTCTGATACTCGAAACCAATAACTACAGAGGCCTAGGGGAAAAATGCACATACCTTTGTAATCGGGCGAGTTTCTACTTTAAGATGCAACAGGAATTTCTCGAGTTCGTCAATCCGTTCACGAGATATGGGAGTTTGAAGTTACGTAATGGTTGAGAAACCATCAAAATTTTCGCAAGTCTGATACTCGAAACCAATAACTGGAATGGCCTAGGGTAAAAATACACACACTGTTGTAATCGGGCGAGTTTCTGCTTTCAGATGCAACAGGAATTTCTCGAGTTCGTCAATCCGTTCGCGAGATATGGGTGTTTGAAGTTAAGGAATGGTTGAGAAACTATCAAAATTTTCGCAAGTCTGATACTCGAAACCAATAACTACAATGGCCTAGGGGAAAGATACACACACCGTTGTAATCGGGCGAGTTTCTGCTTTCAGATGCAACAGGAATTTCTCGAGTTCGTCAATCCGTTCGCGAGAAATGGGAGTTTGAAGTTAAGGAATGGTTGAGAAACTATCAAAATTTTCGCAAGTCTGATACTCGAAACCAATAACTACAGAGGCCTAGGGGAAAAATGCACATACCTTTGTAATCGGGCGAGTTTCTGCTTTCAGCTGCAACAGGAATTTCTCGAGTTCGTCAATCCGTTCGCGAGATATGGGAGTTTGAAGTTAAGGAATGGTTGAGAAACCATCGAAATTTTCGCAAATCTGATGCTACAAACGAATAACTGGAATGGCCTAGGGGAAAAGTACACACACCATTCTAATCGGGCGAGTCTCTACTTTCAGATGCAACAGGAATTTCTCAAGTTCGTCAATCCGTTCGCGAGATATGGTAGTTTGAAGTTAAGGAATGTTTGGGAAACCCTCAAAATTTTCGCAAGTCTGATACTCGAAACCAATAACTACAAAGGCCTAGGGGAAGAACACACATATCTTTGTAATCGGGCGAGTTTCTAATTTCAGATGCAACAGGAATTTCTCGAGTTCGTCAATCCGTTCGCGAGATATGGGAGTTTGAAGTTACGTAATGGTTGAGAAACCATCAAAATTTTCGCAAGTGTGATACTCGAAACCAATAACTGGAATGGCCTAGGGTAAAAATACACACACCGTTGTAATCGGGCGAGTTTCTGCTTTCAGATGCAACAGGAATTTCTCGAGTTCGTCAATCCGTTCGCGAGATATGGGTGTTTGAAGTTAAGGAATGGTTGAGAAACTATCAAAATTTTCGCAAGCCTGATACTCGAAACCAATAACTACAGAGGCCTAGGGGAAAAATGCACAAACCTTTGCAATCGGGCGAGTTTCTACTTTAAGATGCAACAGGAATTTCTCGAGTTCGTCAATCCGTTCGCGAGAAATGGGAGTTTGAAGTTAAGGAATGGTTGAGAAACTATCAAAATTTTCGCAAGTCTGATACTCGAAACCAATAACTACAATGGCCTAGGGGAAAAATACACACACCGTTGTAATCGGGCGAGTTTCTGCTTTCAGATGCAACAGGAATTTCTCGAGTTCGTCAATCCGTTCACGAGATATGGGAGTTCGAAGTTAAGGAATGGTTGAGAAACTATCAAAATTTTCGCAAGTCTGATACTCGAAACCAATAACTACAATGGCCTAGGGGAAAAATACACACACCGTTGTAATCGGGCGAGTTTCTGCTTTCAGATGCAACAGGAATTTCTCGAGTTCGTCAATCCGTTCACGAGATATGGGAGTTCGAAGTTAAGGAATGGTTGAGAAACCATCAAAATTTTCGCAAGTCTGATACTCGAAACCAATAACTACAGAGGCCTAGGGGAAAAATGCACATACCTTTGTAATCGGGCGAGTTTCTACTTTAAGATGCAACAGGAATTTCTCGAGTTCGTCAATCCGTTCACGAGATATGGGAGTTTGAAGTTACGTAATGGTTGAGAAACCATCAAAATTTTCGCAAGTCTGATACTCGAAACCAATAACTGGAATGGCCTAGGGTAAAAATACACACACCGTTGTAATCGGGCGAGTTTCTGCTTTCAGATGCAACAGGAATTTCTCGAGTTCGTCAATCCGTTCGCGAGATATGGGTGTTTGAAGTTAAGGAATGGTTGAGAAACTATCAAAATTTTCGCAAGTCTGATACTCGAAACCAATAACTACAATGGCCTAGGGGAAAGATACACACACCGTTGTAATCGGGCGAGTTTCTGCTTTCAGATGCAACAGGAATTTCTCGAGTTCGTCAATCCGTTCGCGAGAAATGGGAGTTTGAAGTTAAGGAATGGTTGAGAAACTATCAAAATTTTCGCAAGTCTGATACTCGAAACCAATAACTACAGAGGCCTAGGGGAAAAATGCACATACCTTTGTAATCGGGCGAGTTTCTGCTTTCAGCTGCAACAGGAATTTCTCGAGTTCGTCAATCCGTTCGCGAGATATGGGAGTTTGAAGTTAAGGAATGGTTGAGAAACCATCGAAATTTTCGCAAATCTGATGCTACAAACGAATAACTGGAATGGCCTAAGGGAAAAGTACACACACCATTCTAATCGGGCGAGTCTCTACTTTCAGATGCAACAGGAATTTCTTGAGTTCGTCAATCCGTTCGCGAGATATGGTAGTTTGAAGTTAAGGAATGTTTGGGAAACCCTCAAAATTTTCGCAAGTCTGATACTCGAAACCAATAACTACAAAGGCCTAGGGGAAAAACACACATGTCTTTGTAATCGGGCGAGTTTCTAATTTCAGATGCAACAGGAATTTCTCGAGTTCGTCAATCCGTTCGCGAGATATGGGAGTTTGAAGTTACGTAATGGTTGAGAAACCATCAAAATTTTCGCAAGTGTGATACTCGAAACCAATAACTGGAATGGCCTAGGGTAAAAATACACACACCGTTGTAATCGGGCGAGTTTCTGCTTTCAGATGCAACAGGAATTTCTCGAGTTCGTCAATCCGTTCGCGAGATATGGGTGTTTGAAGTTAAGGAATGGTTGAGAAACTATCAAAATTTTCGCAAGCCTGATACTCGAAACCAATAACTACAGAGGCCTAGGGGAAAAATGCACAAACCTTTGTAATCGGGCGAGTTTCTACTTTAAGATGCAACAGGAACTTCTCGAGTTCGTCAATCCGTTCGCGAGAAATGGGAGTTTGAAGTTAAGGAATGGTTGAGAAACTATCAAAATTTTCGCAAGTCTGATACTCGAAACCAATAACTACAATGGCCTAGGGGAAAAATACACACACCGTTGTAATCGGGCGAGTTTCTGCTTTCAGATGCATCAGGAATTTCTCGAGTTCGTCAATCCGTCCACGAGATATGGGAGTTCGAAGTTAAGGAATGGTTGAGAAACTATCAAAATTTTCGCAAATCTGATACTCGAAACCAATAACTACAATGGCCTAGGGGAAAAATACACACACCGTTGTAATCGGGCGAGTTTCTGCTTTCAGATGCAACAGGAATTTCTCGAGTTCGTCAATCCGTTCACGAGATATGGGAGTTCGAAGTTAAGGAATGGTCGAGAAACCATCAAAATTTTCGCAAGTCTGATACTCGAAACCAATAACTACAGAGGCCTAGGGGAAAAATGCACATACCATTGTAATCGGGCGTGTTTCTACTTTAAGATGCAACAGGAATTTCTCGAGTTCGTCAATCCGTTCACGAGATATGGGAGTTTGAAGTTACGTAATGGTTGAGAAACCATCAAAATTTTCGCAAGTCTGATACTCGAAACCAATAACTGGAATGGCCTAGGGTAAAACTACACACACCGTTGTAATCGGGCGAGTTTCTGGTTTCAGACGCAACAGGAATTTCTCGAGTTCGTCAATCCGTTCGCGAGATATGGGTGTTTGAAGTTAAGGAATGGTTGAGAAACTATCAAAATTTTCGCAAGTCTGATACTCGAAACCAATAACTACAGAGGCCTAGGGGAAAAATGCACATACCTTTGTAATCGGGCGAGTTTCTGCTTTCAGCTGCAACAGGAATTTCTCGAGTTCGTCAATCCGTTCGCGAGATATGGGAGTTTGAAGTTAAGGAATGGTTGAGAAACCATCGAAATTTTCGCAAATCTGATGCTACAAACGAATAACTGGAATGGCCTAGGGGAAAAGTACACACACCATTCTAATCGGGCGAGTCTCTACTTTCAGATGCAACAGGAATTTCTCGAGTTCGTCAATCCGTTCACGAGATATGGGAGTTCGAAGTTAAGGAATGGTTGAGAAACCATCAAAATTTTCGCGAGTCTGATACTCGAAACCAATAACTACAGAGGCCTAGGGGAAAAATGCACATACCTTTGTAATCGGGCGAGTTTCCACTTTCAGATGCAACAGGAATTTCTCGAGTTCGTCAATCCGTTCGCGAGAAATGGGAGTTTGAAGTTAAGGAATGATTGAGAAACCATCAAAATTTTCGCAATTCTGATGCTAGAAACCAATAACTACAATGGCCTGGGGGAAAAATACACATACCGTTGTAATCGGGCGAGTATCTGCTTTCAGATGCAACAGGAATTTCTCGAGTTCGTCATTCCGTTCGCGAGATATGGGAGTTTGAAGTTAAGGAATGCTTGAGAAACCATCAAAATTTTCGCAAGTCTGATACTCGAAACCAATAACTACAGAGGCCTAGGGGAAAAATGCACATACCTTTGTAATCGGGCGAGTTTCTACTTTAAGATGCAACAGGAATTTCTCGAGTTCGTCAATCCGTTCGCGAGAAATGGGAGTTTGAATTTAAGGAATGGTTGAGAAACTATCAAAATTTTCGCAAGTCTGATACTCGAAACCAATAACTACAATGACCTAGGGGAAAAATACACACACCGTTGTAATCGGGCGAGTTACTGCTTTCAGATGCAACAGGAATTACTCGAGTTCGTCAATCCGTTAGCGAGAAATGGGAGTTTGACGTTAAGGAATGGTTGAGAAACTATCAAAATTTTCGCAAGTCTGATACTCGAAACCAATAACTACAATGGCCTAGGGGAAAAATACGAACACCGTTGTAATCGGGCGAGTTTCTGCTATCAGATGCAACAGGAATTTCTCGAGTTCGTCAATCCGTTCGCGAGATATGGTGGTTTGAAGTTAAGGAATGTTTGGGAAACCCTCAAAATTTTCGCAAGTCTGATACCCGAAACCAATAACTACAAAGGCCTAGGTGAAAAACACACATATCTTTGTAATCGGGCGAGTTTCTACTTTAAGATGCAACAGGAATTTCTCGAGTTCGTCAATCCGTTCGCGAGATATGGGAGTTTGAAGTTAAGGAATGGTTGAGAAACCATCAAAATTTTCGCAAGTCTGATACTCGAAACCAATAACTACAGAGGCCTAGGGGAAAAATGCACATACCTTTGTAATCGGGCGAGTTTCTACTTTAAGATGCAACAGGAATTTCTCGAGTTCGTCAATCCGTTCGCGAGATATGGGAGTTTGAAGTTAAGGAATGGTTGAGAAACCATCGAAATTTTCGCAAATCTGATGCTAGAAACGAATAACTGGAATGGCCTAGGGGAAAAGTACACACACCTTTCTAATCGGGCGAGTCTCTACTTTCAGATGCAACAGGAATTTCTCGAGTTCGTCAATCCGTTCGCGAGATATGGTAGTTTGAAGTTAAGGAATGGTTGAGAAACTATCAAAATTTTCGCAAGTCTGATACTCGAAACCAATAACTACAAAGGCCCAGGAGAAAAACACACATATCTTTGTAATCGGGCGAGTTTCTGCTTTCAGATGCAACAGGAATTTCTCGAGTTCGTCAATCCGTTCGCGAGAAATGGGAGTTTGAAGTTAAGGAATGGTTGAGAAACCATCAAAATTTTCGCAAGTCTGATACCCGAAACCAATAACTACAAAGGCCTAGGTGAAAAACACACATATCTTTGTAATCGGGCGAGTTTCTACTTTAAGATGCAACAGGGATTTCTCGAGTTCGTCAATCCGTTCGCGAGAAATGGGAGTTTGAAGTTAAGGAATGGTTGAGAAACTATCGAAATTTTCGCAAGTCTGACACTCGAAACCAATAAATACAATGCCCGAGGGGAAAAATACACACACCTTTGTAATCGGGCGAGTTTCTGCTTTCAGATGCAACAGGAATTTCTCGAGTTCGTCAATCCGTTCGCGAGAAATGGGAGTTTGAAGTTAAGGAATGGTTGAGAAACTATCAAAATATTCGCAAGTCCGACACTCGAAACCAATAACTACAATGGCCTAGGGGAAAAATACACACACCGTTGTAATCGGGCGAGTTTCTGCTTTCAGATGCAACAGGAATTTCTCGAGTTCGTCAATCCGTTCGCGAGATATGGGAGTTTGAAGTTAAGGAATGGTTGAGAAACCATCGAAATTTTCGCAAATCTGATGCTAGAAACGAATAACTGGAATGGCCTAGGGGAAAAGTACACACACCATTCTAAACGGGCGAGTCTCTACTTTCAGATGCAACAGGAATTTCTCGAGTTCGTCAATCCGTTCGCGAGATATGGTAGTTTGAAATTAAGGAATGTTTGGGAAACCCTCAAAATTTTCGCAAGTCTGATACTCGAAACCAATAACTACAAAGGCCTAGGGGAAAAACACACATATCTTTGTAATCGGGCGAGTTTCTAATTTCAGATGCAACAGGAATTTCTCGAGTTCGTCAATCCGTTCGCGAGATATGGGAGTTTGAAGTTAAGGAATGATTGAGAAACCATCAAAATTTTCGCAATTCTGATGCTAGAAACCAATAACTACAATGGCCTGGGGGAAAAATACACATACCGTTGTAATCGGGCGAGTATCTGCTTTCAGATGCAACAGGAATTTCTCGAGTTCGTCATTCCGTTCGCGAGATATGGGAGTTTGAAGTTAAGGAATGCTTGAGAAACCATCAAAATTTTCGCAAGTCTGATACTCGAAACCAATAACTACAATGGTCTAGGGGAAAAATACACACACCGTTGTAATCGGGCGAGTTTCTACTTTAAGATGCAACAGGAATTTCTCGAGTTCGTCAATCCGTTCGCGAGAAATGGGAGTTTGAATTTAAGGAATGGTTGAGAAACTATCAAAATTTTCGCAAGTCTGATACTCGAAACCAATAACTACAATGACCTAGGGGAAAAATACACACACCGTTGTAATCGGGCGAGTTTCTAGTTTCAGATGTAACAGGAATTTCTCGAGTTCGTCAATCCGTTCGCGAGATATGGTAGTTTGAAGTTTAGGAATGTTTGGGAAACCCTCAAAATTTCCGCAAGTCTGATACTCGAAACCAATAACTACAAAGTCCTAGGGGAAAAACACACATATCTTTGTAATCGTGCAAGTTTCTAATTTCAGATGCAACAGGAATTTCTCGAGTTCGTCAATCCGTTCGCGAGATATGGGAGTTTGAAGTTAAGGAATGCTTGAGAAACCATCAAAATCTTCGGTGGTCTGATACTCGAAACCAATAACTACAAAGGCCTAGGGCAAAAACACACATATCTTTGTAATCGGGCGAGTTTCTACTTTCAGATGCAACAGGAATTTCTGGAGTTCGTCAATCCGTTCGCGAGATATGGGAGTATGAAGTTAAGCATTTGTTGAGAAACCATCAAAATTTTCGCAAGTCTGATACACGAAACCCATAACTACAAAGGCCTAGGGCAAAAACACACATATCTTTGTAATCGGGCGAGTTTCTACTTTAAGATGCAACAGGAATTTCTCGAGTTCGTCAATCCGTTCGCGAGAAATGGGAGTTTGAATTTAAGGAATGGTTGAGAAACTATCAAAATTTTCGCAAGTCTGATACTCGAAACCAATAACTACAATGACCTAGGGGAAAAATACACACACCGTTGTAATCGGGCGAGTTTCTGCTTTCAGATGCAACAGGAATTTCTCGAGTTCGTCAATCCGTTCGCGAGAAATGGGAGTTTGACGTTAAGGAATGGTTGAGAAACTATCAAAATTTTCGCAAGTCTGATACTCGAAACCAATAACTACAAAGGCCTAGGGGAAAAACACACATATCTTTGTAATCGGGCGAGTTTCTAATTTCAGATGCAACAGGAATTTCTCGAGTTCGTCAATCCGTTCGCGAGATATGGGAGTTTGAAGTTAAGGAATGCTTGAGAAACCATCAAAATTTTCGCAATTCTGATGCTAGAAACCAATAACTACAATGGCCTAGGGGAAAAATACACATACCGTTGTAATCGGGCGAGTGTCTGCTTTCAGATGCAACAGGAATTTCTCGAGTTCGTCAATCCGTTCGCGAGATATGGGAGTTAGAAGTTATGGAATGCTTGAGAAACCATCAAAATTTTCGCAAGTCTGATACTCGAAACCAATAACTACAAAGGCCTAGGGGAAAAATGCACATAGCTTTGTAATCGGGCGAGTTTCCACTTTCAGATGCAACAGGAATTTCTCGAGTTCGTCAATCCGTTCACGAGATATGGGAGTTCGAAGTTAAGGAATGGTTGAGAAACCATCAAAATTTTCGCAAGTCTGATACTCGAAACCAATAACTACAGAGGCATAGGGGAAAAATGCACATACCTTTGTAATCGGGCGAGTTTCTACTTTAAGATGCAACAGGAATTTCTCGAGTTCGTCAATCCGTTCGCGAGAAATGGGAGTTTGAATTTAAGGAACGGTTGAGAAACTATCAAAATTTTCGCAAGTCTGATACTCGAAACCAATAACTACAATGGCCTAGGGGAAAAATACACACACCGTTGTAATCGGGCGAGTATCTGCTTTCAGGTGCAACAGGAATTTCTCGAGTTCGTCAATCCGTTCGCGAGATATGGGAGTTAGAAGTTATGGAATGCTTGAGAAACCATCAAAATTTTCGCAAGTCTGATACTCGAAACCAATAACTACTATGGCCTAGGGAAAAAATGCACATACCGTTGAAATCGGGCGAGTTTCTGCTTTCAGATGCAGCAGGAATTTCTCGAGTTCGTCGATCCGTTCGCGAGATATGGGAGTTTGAAGCTAAGGAATGGTTGAGAAACCTTCAAACTTTTCGCTTGTGTGATACTGGAAACCAATAACTGGAATGGCCTAGGTCAAAAGTTCACGTACCGTTGTAATCGGGCGTGTTTCCACTTTCAGATGCAACAGGAATTTCTCGAGTTCGTCAATCCGTTCGCGAGATATGGGAGTTAGATGTTATGGAATGCTTGAGAAACCATCAAAATTTTCGCAAGTCTGATACTCGAAACCAATAAATACAAAGGCCTAGGGGAAAAATGCAAGTACCTTTGTAATCGGGCGAGTTTCCACTTTCAGATGCAACAGGAATTTCTCGAGTTCGTCAATCCGTTCGCGAGATATGGTAGTTTGAAGTTAAGGAATGTTTGGGAAACACTCAAAATTTTCGCAAGTCTGATTATCGAAACCAATAACTACAAAGTCCTAGGGGAAAAACACACATATCTTTGTAATCGTGCAAGTTTCTAATTTCAGATGCAACAGGAATTTCTCGAGTTCGTCAATCCGTTCGCGAGATATGGGAGTTTGAAGTTAAGGAATGGTTGAGAAACCGTCAAAATTTTCGCTGGTCTGATACTCGAAACCAATAACTGGAATGGCCTAGGTCAAAAATTCACGTACCGTTGTAATCGGGCGTGTTTCCACTTTCAGATGCAACAGGAATTTCTCGAGTTCGTCAATCCGTTCGCGAGATATGGTAGTTTGAAGTTAAGGAATGTTTGGGAAACCCTCAAAATTTTCGCAAGTCTGATACTCGAAACCAATAACTACAAAGGCCTAGGTGAAAAACACACATATCTTTGTAATCGTGCGAGTTTCTAATTTCAGATGCAACAGGAATTTCTCGAGTTCGTCAATCCGTTCGCGAGATATGGGAGTTTGAAGTTAAGGAATGGTTGAGAAACCATCAAAATTTTCGCAAGTCTGATACTCGAAACCAATAACTACAGAGGCCTAGGGGAAAAATGCACATACCTTTGTAATCGGGCGAGTTTCTACTTTAAGATGCAACAGGAATTTCTCGAGTTCGTCAATCCGTTAGCGAGAAATGGGAGTTTGAATTTAAGGAATGGTTGAGAAACTATCAAAATTTTCGCAAGTCTGATACTCGAAACCAATTACTACAATGGCCTAGGGGAAAAATACACACACCGTTGTAATCGGGCGAGTTTCTGCTTTCAGATGCAGCAGGAATTTCTCGAGTTCGTCAATCCGTTCGCGAGAAATGGGAGTTTGAAGTTAAGGAATGGTTGAGAAACTATCAAAATTTTCGCAAGTCTGATACTCGAAACCAATAACTACAACGGCCTAGGGGAAAAATACACACACCGTTGTAATCGGGCGAGTTTCTGCTTTCAGACGCAACAGGAATTTCTCGAGTTCGTCAATCCGTTCACGAGATATGGGAGTTCGAAGTTAAGGAATGGTGGAGAAACCATCAAAATTTTCGCAAGTCTGATACTCGAAACCAATAACTACAGAGGCCTAGGGGAAAAATGCACATACCGTTGTAATCGGTCGTGTTTCTACTTTCAGATGCAACAGGAAATAATCGAGTTCGTCAATCCGTTCGCGAGAAATGGGAGTTTGACGTTAAAGAATGGTTGAGAAACTATCAAAATTTTCGCAAGTCTGATACTCGAAACCAATAACTACAATGGCCTAGGGGAAAAATACACACACCGTTGTAATCGGGCGAGTTACTGCTATCAGATGCAACAGGAATTTCTCGAGTTCGTCAATCCGTTCGCGAGATATGGGAGTGTGAAGTTAAGGAATGGTTGAGAAACCATCGAAATTTTCGCAAATCTGATACTCGAAACCAATAACTGGAATGGCCTAGGTCAAAAATTCACGTACCGTTGTAATCGGGCGCGTTTCCACTTTCAGATGCAACAGGAATTTCTCGAGTTCGTCAATCCGTTCGCGAGATATGGGAGTTAGAAGTTATGGAATGCTTGAGAAACCATCAAAATTTTCGCAAGTCTGATACTCGAAACCAATAACTACAAAGGCCTAGGGGAAAAATGCACATACCTTTGTAATCGGGCGAGTTTCCACTTTCAGATGCAACAGGAATTTCTCGAGTTCGTCATTCCGTTCGCGAGATATGGGAGTTTGAAGTTAAGGAATGGTTGAGAAACCATTAAAGTTTTCGCAAGGCTGATACTCGAAACCAATAACTACAAAGGCCTAAGGGAAAAAGGGACATACCGTTGTAATCGGGCGAGTTTCTGCTTTCAGACGCAATAGGAAATTCTCGAGTTACTTCAATCCGTTCGCGAGATATGGAAGTTTGAAGTTAAGGAATGTTTGAGAAACCATCAAAATTTTCGCAAGTCTGATACTCGAAACCAATAACTGGAATGGCCTAGGGGAAAAATACACGTACCGTTGTAATCGGGCGTGTTTCTGATTTCAGATGCAATAGGAATTTCTCGAGTTCGTCAATCCGTTCGCGAGATATGGGACTTTGAAGTTAAGGAATGGTTGAGAAACCTTCAAAATTATCGCCGGTCTGATACTCGAAACCAATAACTGGAATGGCCTAGGTCAAAAATACACGTACCGTTGTAATCCGGCGTGTTTCTGATTTCAGATGCAATAGGAATTTCTCGAGTTCGTCATTCCGTTCGCTAGATATGGGAGTTTGAATTTAAGGAATGCTTGAGAAACAATCAAAATTTTCGCATGTCTGATACTCGAAAACAATAACTGGAATGTCCTAGGGTAAAAGTACACACACCATTGTAATCGGGCGAGATTCAACTTTCAGATGCAACAGGAATTAATGGAGTTCGTCAATCCGTTCGCGAGATATGGGAGTTTGAAGTTAAGGAATGGTTGAGAAACCATAAAAATTTTCGCAAGTCTGATACTCGAAACCAATAACTACAAAGGCCTAAGTGAAAAACACACATATCTTTGTAATCGGGCGAGTTTCTAATTTCAGATGCAACAGGAATTTCTCGAGTTCGTCAATCCGTTCGCGAGATATGGGAGTTTGAATTTAAGGAATGGTTGAGCAACCATCAAAATTTTCGCAAGTCAGATACTCGAAACCAATAACTGGAATGACCTAGGGGTTAAGTACACACACCATTGTAATCGGGCGATATTCTGCTTCCAGGTGCAACAGGAATTTCTCGAGTTCGTCAATCCGTTCGCGAGATATGGGAGTTTGAAGTTACGGAATGGTTGAGAAACTATCAAAATTTTCGCAAGTCTAATACTCGAAACCAATATCTACAAAGGCCTAGGTGAAAAACACACATATCTTTGTAATCGGGCGAGTTTCTACTTTCCGATACAACAGGAATATCTCGAGTTCGTCAATCCGTTCGCGAGATATGGGAGTTTGAATTTAAGGGATGGTTGAGAAACCATCAAAATTTTCGCAAGTCTGATACTCGAAACCAATAACTACAAAGGCCTAGGGGGAAAACACACATACCGTTGAAATCGGGCGAGTTTCTGCTTTCAGATGCAACAGGAATATCTCGAGTTCGTCAATCCGTTCGCGAGATATGGGACTTTGAAGTTAAGGAATGGTTGAGAAACCTTCAAAATTTTCGCTGGTTTGATACTCGAAACCAATAACTGGAATTGCCTCGGGGAAAAGTACACACACCATTGTAATCGGGCGAGTTTCTACTTTCCGATACAACAGGAATTTCTCGAGTTGTCAATCAGTTCGCGTGATATGGGAGTTTGAATTTAAGGAATGGTTGAGAAACCATCAAAATTTTCGCAAGTCTGATACTCGAAACCAATAACTACAAAGGCCTAGGGGAAAAATACACATACCGTTGTAATCGGGCGAGTTTCTACTTCCACATGCAACAGGAATTTCTCGAGTTCGTCAATCCGTTCGCGAGATATGGGAGTTTGAATTTAAGGAATGGTTGAGAAACCATCAAAATATTCACTGGTCTGATACTCGAAACCAATAACGGGAATGGCCTAGGGGAAAAGTACACACACCATTGTATTCGGGCGAGTTTCTACTTACAGATGCAACAGGAATTTCTCGAGTTCGTCAATCCGTTCGCGAGATATGGGAGTTTCAAGATAAGGAATTCTTGAGAAACCATCAAAATTTTCGCAAGTCTGATACTCGAAACAAATAACTACGATGGCCTAGGGGGAAAATACACATACCGTTGTAATCGGGCGACATTCTACTTTCACATGCAACAGGAATTTCTCGAGTTCGACAATCCGTTCGCGAGATATGGGAGTTTGAAGTTAAGAATGGTTAAGAAACCATCAAAATTTTCGCCGGTTTGATACTCGAAACCAATAACTGGAATGGCCTGGGGGAAAAGTACACACACCATTGTAATCGGGCGAGTTTCTACTTTCCGATACAACAGGAATATCTCGAGTTCGTCAATCCGTTCGCGAGATATGGGAGTTTGAATTTAAGGGATGGTTGAGAAACCATCAAAATTTTCGCTAGTCTGATACTCGAAACCAATAACTACAAAAGCCTAGGGGGAAAACACACATACCGTTGAAATCGGGCGAGTTTCTGCTTTCAGATGCAACAGGAATTTCTCGAGTTCGTCAATCCGTTCGCGAGATATGGGACTTTGAAGTTAAGGAATGGTTGAGAAACCTTCAAAATTTTCGCTGGTTTGATACTCGAAACCAATAACTGGAATTGCCTAGGGGAAAAGTACACACACCATTGTAATCGGGCGAGTTTCTACTTTCCGATACAACAGGAATTTCTCGAGTTGTCAATCCGTTCGCGTGATATGGGAGTTTGAATTTAAGGAATGGTTGAGAAACCATCAAAATTTTCGCAAGTCTGATACTCGAAACCAATAACTACAAAGGCCTAGGGGAAAAATACACATACCGTTGTAATCGGGCGAGTTTCTACTTCCACATGCAACAGGAATTTCTCGAGTTCGTCAATCCGTTCGCGAGATATGGGAGTTTGAATTTAAGGAATGGTTGAGAAACCATCAAAATATTCACTGGTCTGATACTCGAAACCAATAACGGGAATGGCCTAGGGGAAAAGTACACACACCATTGTATTCGGGCGAGTTTCTACTCACAGATGCAACAGGAATTTCTCGAGTTCGTCAATCCGTTCGCGAGATATGGGAGTTTCAAGATAAGGAATTCTTGAGAAGCCATCAAAATTTTCGCAAGTCTGATACTCGAAACCAATAACTACGATGGCCTAGGGGGAAAATACACATACCGTTGTAATCGGGCGACATTCTACTTTCACATGCAACAGGAATTTCTCGAGTTCGTCAATCCGTTCGCGAGATATGGGAGTTTGAAGTTAAGAATGGTTGAGAAACCATCAAAATTTTCGCTGGTTTGATACTCGAAACCAATAACTGGAATGGCCTGGGGGAAAAGTACACACACCATTGTAATCGGGCGAGTTTCTACTTTCCGATACAACAGGAATATCTCGAGTTCGTCAATCCGTTCGCGAGAAATGGGAGTTTGAAGTTAAGGAATGGTTGAGAAACTATCAAAATTTTCGCAAGTCTGACACTCGAAACCAATAACTACAATGGCCTAGGGGAAAAATACACACACCGTTGTAATCGGGCGAGTTTCTGCTTTCAGATGCAACAGGAATTTCTCGAGTTCGTCAATCCGTTCACGAGATATGGGAGTTCGAAGTTAAGGAATGGTTTAGAAACTATCAAAATTTTCGCAAGTCTGATACTCGAAACCAATAACTACAATGGCCTAGGGGAAAAATACACACACCGTTGTAATCGGGCGAGTTTCTGCTTTCAGATGCAACAGGAATTTCTCGAGTTCGTCAATCCGTTCACGAGATATGGGAGTTCGAAGTTAAGGAATGGTTGAGAAACCATCAAAATTTTCGCAAGTCTGATACTCGAAACCAATAACTACAGAGGCCTAGGGGAAAAATGCACATACCTTTGTAATCGGGCGAGTTTCTACTTTAAGATGCAACAGGAATTTCTCGAGTTCGTCAATCCGTTCACGAGATATGGGAGTTTGAAGTTACGTAATGGTTGAGAAACCATCAAAATTTTCGCAAGTCTGATACTCGAAACCAATAACTGGAATGGCCTAGGGTAAAAATACACACACCGTTGTAATCGGGCGAGTTTCTGCTTTCAGATGCAATAGGAAATTCTCGAGTTACTTCAATCCGTTCGCGAGATATGGAAGTTTGAAGTTAAGGAATGTTTGAGAAACCATCAAAATTTTCGCAAGTCTGATACTCGAAACCAATAACTACAATGGCCTAGGGGAAAAATACACACACCGTTGTAATCGGGCGAGTTACTGCTATCAGATGCAACAGGAATTTCTCGAGTTCGTCAATCCGTTCGCGAGATATGGGAGTGTGAAGTTAAGGAATGGTGGAGAAACCATCGAAATTTTCGCAAATCTGATGCTAGAAACGAATAACTGGAATGGCCTAGGGAAAAAGTACACACACCATTGTAATACGGCGAGTTTCCACTTTCAGATACAACAGGAATTTCTCGAGTTCGTCAATGCGTTCGCGACATATGGGAGTTTGAAGTTAAGGAATGGTTGAGAAACTATCAAAATTTTCGCAAGTCTGATACTCGAAACCAATAACTACAATGGCCTAGGGGAAAAATACACACACCGTTGTAATCGGGCGAGTTACTGCTATCAGATGCAACAGGAATTTCTCGAGTTCGTCAATCCGTTCGCGAGATATGGGAGTGTGAAGTTAAGGAATGGTGGAGAAACCATCGAAATTTTCGCAAATCTGATGCTAGAAACGAATAACTGGAATGGCCTAGGGGAAAAGTACACACACCATTCTAATCGGGCGGGTCTCTACTTTCAGATGCAACAGGAATTTCTCGAGTTCGTCATTCCGTTCGCGAGATATGGGAGTTTGAAGTTAAGGAACGCTTGAAAAAGCATCAAAATTTTCGCAAGTCTGATACTCGAAACCAATAACTACTATGGCCAAGGGAAAAAATGCACATACCGTTGAAATCAGGCGAGTTTCTGCTTTCAGATGCAACAGGAATTTCTCGAGTTCGTCATTCCGTTCGCGAGATATGGGAGTTTGAAGTTAAGGAATGGTTGAGAAACCATTAAAGTTTTCGCAAGGCTGATACTCGAAACCAATAACTACAAAGGCCTAAGGGAAAAATGGACATACCTTTGTAATCGGGCGAGTTTCCACTTTCAGATGCAACAGGAATTTCTCGAGTCCGTCATTCCGTTCGCGAGATATGGGAGTTTGAAGTTAAGGAATGGTTGAGAAACCATCAAAATTTTCGCAATTCTGATGCTAGAAACCAATAACTACAATGGCCTAGGGGAAAATACACATACCGTTGTAATCGGGCGAGTTTCTGCTTTCAGATGCAACAGGAATTTCTCGAGTTCGTCAATCCGTTCGCGAGATATGGGAGTTTGAAGTTAAGGAATGCTTGAGAAACAATCAAAATTTTCGCAAGTCTGATACTCGAAAACAATAACTGGAATGGCCTAGGTGAAAAACACACATACCGTTGTAATCGGGCGAGTTTCTGCTTTCAGATGCAATAGGAAATTCTCGAGTTACTTCAATCCGTTCGCGAGATATGGAAGTTTGAAGTTAAGGAATGTTTGAGAAACCATCAAAATTTTCGCAAGTCTGATACTCGAAACCAATAACTACAAAGGCCTAAGTGAAAAACACACATATCTTTGTAATCGGGCGAGTTTCTAATTTCAGATGCAACAGGAATTTCTCGAGTTCGTCAATCCGTTCGCGCGATATGGGAGTTTGAATTTAAGGAATGGTTGAGCAACCATCAAAATTTTCGCAAGTCTGATACTCGAAACCAATAACTGGAATGACCTAGGGGAAAAGTACACACACCATTGTAATCGGGCGATATTCTGCTTCCAGGTGCAACAGGAATTTCTCGAGTTCGTCAATCCGTTCGCGAGATATGGGAGTTTGAAGTTAAGGAATGGTTGAGAAACTATCAAAATTTTCGCAAGTCTAATACTCGAAACCAATATCTACAAAGGCCTAGGTGAAAAACACACATATCTTTGTAATCGGGCGAGTCTCTACTTTAAGATGCAACAGGAATTTCTCGAGTTCGTCAATCCGTTCGCGAGAAATGGGAGTTTGAAGTTTAGGAATGGTTGAGAAACTATCAAAATTTTCGCAAGTCGGATACTCGAAACCAATAACTACAATGGCCTAGGGGAAAAACACACATACCTTTGTAATCGCGCGAGTTTCTGCTTTCAGATGCAATAGGAAATTCTCGAGTTCGTCAATCCGTTCGCGAGATATGGAAGCTTGAAGTTAAGGAATGTTTGAGAAACCATCAAAATTTTTGCAAGTCTGATACTCGAAACCAATAACTACTATGGCCTAGGGCAAAAATGCACATACCGTTGAAATCGGGCGAGTTTCTGCTTTCAGATGCAACAGGAATTTCTCGAGTTCGTCAATCCGTTCGCGAGATATGGGACTTTGAAGTTAAGGAATGGTTGAGAAACCTTCAAAATTTTCGCTGGTTTGATACTCGAAACCAATAACTGGAATTGCCTAGGGGAAAAGTACACACACCATCGTAATCGGGCGAGTTTCTACTTTCCGATACAACAGGAATTTCTCGAGTTGTCAATCCGTTCGCGTGATATGGGAGTTTGAATTTAAGGAATGGTTGAGAAACCATCAAAATTTTCGCAAGTTTGATACTCGAAACCAATAACTACAAAGGCCTAGGAGAAAAATACACATACCGTTGTAATCGGGCGAGTTTCTACTTCCACATGCAACAGGAATTTCTCGAGTTCGTCAATCCGTTCGCGAGATATGGGAGTTTGAATTTAAGGAATGGTTGAGAAACCATCAAAATATTCACTGGTCTGATACTCGAAACCAATAACGGGAATGGCCTAGGGGAAAAGTACACACACCATTGTATTCGGGCGAGTTTCTACTTACAGATGCAACAGGAATTTCTCGAGTTCGTCAATCCGTTCGCGAGATATGGGAGTTTCAAAATAAGGAATTCTTGAGAAACCATCAAAATTTTCGCAATTCTGATACTCGAAACCAATAACTACGATGGCCTAGGGGGAAAATACACATACCGTTGTAATCGGGCGACATTCTACTTTCACAAGCAACAGGAATTTCTCGAGTTCGTCTATCCGTTCGCGAGATATGGGAGTTTGAAGTTAAGGAATGCTTGAGAAACAATCAAAATTTTCGCAAGTCTGATACTCGAAAACAATAACTGGAATGGCCTAGGTGAAAAACACACATACCGTTGTAATCGGGCGAGTTTCTGCTTTCAGATGCAATAGGAAATTCTCGAGTTACTTCAATCCGTTCGCGAGATATGGAAGTTTGAAGTTAAGGAATGTTTGAGAAACCATCAAAATTTTCGCAAGTCTGATACTCGAAACCAATAACTACAAAGGCCTAAGTGAAAAACACACATATCTTTGTAATCGGGCGAGTTTCTAATTTCAGATGCAACAGGAATTTCTCGAGTTCGTCAATCCGTTCGCGCGATATGGGAGTTTGAATTTAAGGAATGGTTGAGCAACCATCAAAATTTTCGCAAGTCTGATACTCGAAACCAATAACTGGAATGACCTAGGGGAAAAGTACACACACCATTGTAATCGGGCGATATTCTGCTTCCAGGTGCAACAGGAATTTCTCGAGTTCGTCAATCCGTTCGCGAGATATGGGAGTTTGAACTTAAGGAATGGTTGAGAAACTATCAAAATTTTCGCAAGTCTAATACTCGAAACCAATATCTACAAAGGCCTAGGTGAAAAACACACATATCTTTGTAATCGGGCGAGTCTCTACTTTAAGATGCAACAGGAATTTCTCGAGTTCGTCAATCCGTTCGCGAGAAATGGGAGTTTGAAGTTTAGGAATGGTTGAGAAACTATCAAAATTTTCGCAAGTCGGATACTCGAAACCAATAACTACAATGGCCTACGGGAAAAACACACATACCTTTGTAATCGCGCGAGTTTCTGCTTTCAGATGCAATAGGAAATTCTCGAGTTCGTCAATCCGTTCGCGAGATATGGAAGCTTGAAGTTAAGGAATGTTTGAGAAACCATTAAAGTTTTCGCAAGTCTGATACTCGAAACCAATAACTACCATGGCCTATGGCAAAAATACACATACCGTTGTAATCGGGCGAGATTCTGCTTTCAGATGCAATAGGAAATTCTCGTGTTCGTCAATCCGTTCGCTAGATATGGGAGTTTGAATTTAAGGAATGCTTGAGAAACAATCAAAATTTTCGCAAGTCTGATACTCGAAAACAATAACTGGAATGGCCTAGGGTAAAAGTACACACACCATTGTAATCGGGCGAGATTCTACTTTCAGATGCAACAGGATTTAATGTAGTTCGTCAATCCGTTCGCGAGATATGGGAGTTTGAAGTTAAGGAATGGTTGAGAAACCATAAAAATTTTCGCAAGTCTGATACTCGAAACCAATAACTACAAAGGCCTAGGTGAAAAACACACATATCTTTGTAATCGGGCGAGTTTCTAATTTCAGATGCAATAGGAATTTCTCGAGTTCGTCAATCCGTTCGCGTGATATGGGACTTTGAAGTTAAGGAATGGTTGAGAAACCTTCAAAATTTTCGCCGGTCTGATACTCGAAACCAATAACTGGAATGTCCTAGGTCAAAGATACACGTACCGTTGTAATCGGGCGTGTTTCTGATTTCAGATGCAATAGGAATTTCTCGAGTTCGTCATTCCGTTCGCGAGATATGGGTGTTTGAATTTAAGGAATGGTTGAGAAACCATCAAAATTTTCGCAAGTCTGATACTCGAAACAAATAACTACAAAGGAATAGGGGAAGAATGCACATACCTTTGTAATCGGGCGAGTTTCCACTTTCAGATGCAACAGGAATTTCTCGAGTTCGTCAATCCGTTCGCGAGATATGGGAGTTTGAAGTTAAGGAATGGTTGAGGAGCCATCAAAATTTTCACAAGTCTGATACTCGAAACCAATAACTACAAAGGCCTAGGGGAAAAATACACACACCGTTGTAATCGGGCGAGTTTCTGCATTCAGATGCAACAGGAATTTCTCGAGTTCGTCATTCCGTTCGCGAGATATGGGAGTTTGAATTTAAGGAATGGTTGAGAAACCATCAAAATTTTCGCAAGTCTGATACTCGAAACCAATAACTGGAATGGCCTAGGGAAAAAGTACACACACCATTGTAATACGGCGAGTTTCCACTTTCAGATACAACAGGAATTTCTCGAGTTCGTCAATGCGTTCGCGACATATGGGAGTTTGAAGTTAAGGAATGGTTGAGAAATCATCAAAATTTTCGCAAGCCTGATACTCGAATCCAATAACTACAATGGCCTAGGGCAAAAATACACATACCGTTGTAATCGGGCGAGTCTCTACTTTCAGATGCAACAGGAATTTCTCGAGTTCGTCAATCCGTTCGCGAGATATGGGAGTTTGAAGTTAAGGAATGGTTGAGGAGCCATCAAAATTTTCGCAAGTCTGATACCCGAAACCAATAACTACAAAGGCCTAGGGGGAAAACACACATATCTTTGTAATCGGGCGAGTATCTACTTTCAGATGCAACAGGAATTTCTCGAGTTCGTCAATCCGTTCGCGAGATATGGGAGTTTGAAGTTAAGGAATGATTGAGAAACCATCAAAATATTCACTGGTCTGATACTCGAAACCAATAACTGGAATGGCCTAGGGGAAAAGTACACACACCATTGTATTCGGGCGAGTTTCTACTTACAGATGCAACAGGAATTTCTCGAGTTCGTCAATCCGTTCGCGAGATATGGGAGTTTCAAGATAAGGAATTCTTGAGAAACCATCAAAATTTTCGCAAGTCTGATACTCGAAACCAATAACTACGATAGCCTAGGGGAAAAATACAAATACCGTTGTAATCGGGCGACATTATACTTTCACATGCAACAGGAATTTCTCGAGTTCGTCAATCCGTTCGCGAGATATGGGAGATTGAAGTTAAGAATGGTTGAGAAACCATCAAAATTTTCGCTGGTTTGATACTCGAAACCAATAACTGGAATGGCCTGGGAGAAAAGTACACACAACATTGTAATCGGGCGAGTTTCTACTTTCCGATACAACAGGAATATCTCGAGTTCGTCAATTCGTTCGCGAGATATGGGAGTTTGAATTTAAGGGATGGTTGAGAAACCATCAAAATTTTCGCAAGTCTGATACTCGAAACCAATAACTACCATGGCCTAGGGCAAAAATACACATACCGTTGTAATCGGGCGAGATTCTGCTTTCAGATGCAATAGGAAATTCTCGTGTTCGTCAATCCGTTCGCGAGACATGGAAGTGTGAAGATAATGAATGTTTGAGAAACCATCAAAATTTTCGCAAGTCTGATACTCGAAACCAATAACTGGAATGGCCTAGGGGAAAAATACACATACCGTTGTAATCGGGCGGGTTTCTGCTTTCAGATGCAACAGGAATTTCTTGAGTTCGTCAATCCGTTCGCGAGATATGGGAGTTAGAAGTTATGGAATGGTTGAGAAACCTTCAAAATTTTCGCCGGTCTGATACTCGAAACCAATAACTGGAATGTCCTAGGTCAAAAATACACGTACCGTCGTAATCGGGCGTGTTTCTGATTTCAGATGCAATAGGAATTTCTCGAGTTCGTCATTCCGTTCGCGAGATATGGGTGTTTGAATTTAAGGAATGGTTGAGAAACCATCAAAATTTTCGCAAGTCTGATACTCGAAACAAATAACTACAAAGGCCTAGGTGAAAAACACACATATCTTTGTAATCGGGCGAGTTTCTAATTTCAGATGCAATAGGAATTTCTCGAGTTCGTCAATCCGTTCGCGAGATATGGGAGTTTGAATTTAAGGAATGGTTGAGCAACCATCAAAATTTTCGCAAGTCTGATACTCGAAACCAATAACTGGAATGACCTAGGGGAAAAGTACACACACCATTGTAATCGGGCGATATTCTGCTTCCAGGTGCAACAGGAATTTCTCGAGTTCGTCAATCCGTTCGCGTGATATGGGACTTTGAAGTTAAGGAATGGTTGAGAAACCTTCAAAATTTTCGCCGGTCTGATACTCGAAACCAATAACTGGAATGTCCTAGGTCAAAGATACACGTACCGTTGTAATCGGGCGTGTTTCTGATTTCAGATGCAATAGGAATTTCTCGAGGTCGTCATTCCGTTCGCGAGATATGGGTGTTTGAATTTAAGGAATGGTTGAGAAACCATCAAAATTTTCGCAAGTCTGATACTCGAAACAAATAACCACAAAGGAATAGGGGAAGAATGCACATACCTTTGTAATCGGGCGAGTTTCCACTTTCAGATGCAACAGGAATTTCTCGAGTTCGTCAATCCGTTCGCGAGATATGGGAGTTTGAAGTTAAGGAATGGTTGAGGAGCCATCAAAATTTTCACAAGTCTGATACTCGAAACCAATAACTACAAAGGCCTAGGGGAAAAATACACACACCGTTGTAATCGGGCGAGTTTCTGCATTCAGATGCAACAGGAATTTCTCGAGTTCGTCATTCCGTTCGCGAGATATGGGAGTTTGAATTTAAGGAATGGTTGAGAAACCATCAAAATTTTCGCAAGTCTGATACTCGAAACCAATAACTGGAATGGCCTAGGGAAAAAGTACACACACCATTGTAATACGGCGAGTTTCCACTTTCAGATACAACAGGAATTTCTCGAGTTCGTCAATGCGTTCGCGACATATGGGAGTTTGAAGTTAAGGAATGGTTGAGAAATCATCAAAATTTTCGCAAGCCTGATACTCGAATCCAATAACTACAATGGCCTAGGGCAAAAATACACATACCGTTGTAATCGGACGAGTCTCTACTTTCAGATGCAACAGGAATTTCTCGAGTTCGTCAATCCGTTCGCGAGATATGGGAGTTTGAAGTTAAGGAATGGTTGAGGAGCCATCAAAATTTTCGCAAGTCTGATACCCGAAACCAATAACTACAAAGGCCTAGGGGGAAAACACACATATCTTTGTAATCGGGCGAGTATCTACTTTCAGATGCAACAGGAATTTCTCGAGTTCGTCAATCCGTTCGCGAGATATGGGAGTTTGAAGTTAAGGAATGGTTGAGAAACCATCACAATTTTCGCAAGTCTGATACTCGAAACCAATAACTACAAAGGCCTAGGGGAAAAATAAACATACCGTTGTAATCGGGCGACATTCTACTTTCACAGGCAACAGGAATTTCTCGAGTTCGTCAATCCGTTCCCTAGACATGGGAGTTTGAGGTTAAGAATGGTTGAGAAACCATCAAAATTTTCGCTGGTTTGATACTCGAAACCAATAACTGGAATTGCCTAGGGGAAAAGTACACACACCATTGTAATCGGGCGAGTTTCTACTTTCCGATACAACAGGAATTTCTCGAGTTGTCAATCCGTTCGCGTGATATGGGAGTTTGAATTTAAGGAATGGTTGAGATACCATCAAAATTTTCGCAAGTCTGATACTCGAAACCAATAACTACGAAGGCCTAGGGGAAAAATACACATACCGTTGTAATCGGGCGAGTTTCTACTTCCACATGCAACAGGAATTTCTCGAGTTCGTCAATCCGTTCGCGAGATATGGGAGTTTGAATTTAAGGAATGGTTGAGAAACCATCAAAATATTCACTGGTCTGATACTCGAAACCAATAACTGGAATGGCCTAGGGGAAAAGTACACACACCATTGTATTCGGGCGAGTTTCTACTTACAGATGCAACAGGAATTTCTCGAGTTCGTCAATCCGTTCGCGAGATATGGGAGTTTCAAGATAAGGAATTCTTGAGAAACCATCAAAATTTTCGCAAGTCTGATACTCGAAACCAATAACTACGATGGCCTAGGGGAAAAATACAAATACCGTTGTAATCGGGCGACATTATACTTTCACATGCAACAGGAATTTCTCGAGTTCGTCAATCCGTTCGCGAGATATGGGAGATTGAAGTTAAGAATGGTTGAGAAACCACCAAAATTTTCGCTGGTTTGATACTCGAAACCAATAACTGGAATGGCCTGGGGGAAAAGTACACACAACATTGTAATCGGGCGAGTTTCTACTTTCCGATACAACGGGAATATCTCGAGTTCGTCAATTCGTTCGCGAGATATGGGAGTTTGAATTTAAGGGATGGTTGAGAAACCATCAAAATTTTCGCAAGTCTGATACTCGAAACCAATAACTACCATGGCCTAGGGCAAAAATACACATACCGTTGTAATCGGGCGAGATTCTGCTTTCAGATGCAATAGGAAATTCTCGTGTTCGTCAATCCGTTCGCGAGATATGGAAGTGTGAAGATAATGAATGTTTGAGAAACCATCAAAATTTTCGCAAGTCTGATACTCGAAACCAATAACTGGAATGGCCTAGGGGAAAATACACATACCGTTGTAATCGGGCGGGTTTCTGCTTTCAGATGCAACAGGAATTTCTTGAGTTCGTCAATCCGTTCGCGAGATATGGGAGTTAGAAGTTATGGAATGGTTGAGAAACCTTCAAAATTTTCGCCGTTCTGATACTCGAAACCAATAACTGGAATGTCCTAGGTCAAAAATACACGTACCGTTGTAATCGGGCGTGTTTCTGATTTCAGATGCAATAGGAATTTCTCGAGTTCGTCATTCCGTTCGCGAGATATGGGTGTTTGAATTTAAGGAATGGTTGAGAAACCATCAAAATTTTCGCAAGTCTGATACTCGAAACAAATAACTACAAAGGCATAGGGGAAGAATGCACATACCTTTGTAATCGGGCGAGTTTCCACTTTCAGATGCAACAGGAATTTCTCGAGTTCGTCAATCGGTTCGCGAGATATGGGAGTTTGAATTTAAGGAATGGTTGAGAAACCATCAAAATTTTCGCAAGTCTGATACTCGAAACAAATAACTACAATGGCCTAGGGCAAAAATACACATACCGTTGTAATCGGGCGAGTCTCTACTTTCAGATGCAACAGGAATTTCTCGAGTTCGTCAATCCGTTCGCGAGATATGGGAGTTTGAAGTTAAGGAATGGTTGAGGAGCCATCAAAATTTTCGCAAGTCTGATACCCGAAACCAATAACTACAAAGGCCTAGGGGGAAAACACACATATCTTTGTAATCGGGCGAGTATCTACTTTCAGATGCAACAGAAATTTCTCGAGTTCGTCAATCCGTTCGCGAGGTATGGGAGTTTGAAGTTAAGGAATGGTTGAGAAACCATCACAATTTTCGCAAGTCTGATACTCGAAACCAATAACTACAAAGGCCTAGGGGAAAAATAAACATACCGTTGTAATCGGGCGACATTCTACTTTCACAGGCAACAGGAATTTCTCGAGTTCGTCAATCCGTTCGCTAGACATGGGAGTTTGAGGTTAAGAATGGTTGAGAAACCATCAAAATTTTCGCTGGTTTGATACTCGAAACCAATAACTGGAATTGCCTAGGGGAAAAGTACACACACCATTGTAATCGGGCGAGTTTCTACTTTCCGATACAACAGGAATTTCTCGAGTTGTCAATCCGTTCGCGTGATATGGGAGTTTGAATTTAAGGAATGGTTGAGAAACCATCAAAATTTTCGCAAGTCTGATACTCGAAACCAATAACTACAAAGGCCTAGGGGAAAAATACACATACCGTTGTAATCGGGCGAGTTTCTACTTCCACATGCAACAGGAATTTCTCGAGTTCGTCAATCCGTTCGCGAGATATGGGAGATTGAAGTTAAGAATGGTTGAGAAACCATCAAAATTTTCGCTGGTTTGATACTCGAAACCAATAACTGGAATGGCCTGGGGGAAAAGTACACACAACATTGTAATCGGGCGAGTTTCTACTTTCCGATACAACAGGAATATCTCGAGTTCGTCAATTCGTTCGCGAGATATGGGAGTTTGAATTTAAGGGATGGTTGAGAAACCATCAAAATTTTCGCAAGTCTGATACTCGAAACCAATAACTACCATGGCCTAGGGCAAAAATACACATACCGTTGTAATCGGGCGAGATTCTGCTTTCAGATGCAATAGGAAATTCTCGTGTTCGTCAATCCGTTCGCGAGATATGGAAGTGTGAAGATAATGAATGTTTGAGAAACCATCAAAATTTTCGCAAGTCTGATACTCGAAACCAATAACTGGAATGGCCTAGGGGAAAAATACACATACCGTTGTAATCGGGCGGGTTACTGCTTTCAGATGCAACAGGAATTTCTTGAGTTCGTCAATCCGTTCGCGAGATATGGGAGTTAGAAGTTATGGAATGGTTGAGAAACCTTCAAAATTTTCGCCGGTCTGATACTCGAAACCAATAACTGGAATGTCCTAGGTCAAAAATACGCGTACCGTTGTAATCGGGCGTGTTTCTGATTTCAGATGCAATAGGAATTTCTCGAGTTCGTCATTCCGTTCGCGAGATATGGGTGTTTGAATTTAAGGAATGGTTGAGAAACCATCAAAATTTTCGCAAGTCTGATACTCGAAACAAATAACTACAAAGGCCTAGGTGAAAAACACACATATCTTTGTAATCGGGCGAGTTTCTAATTTCAGATGCAATAGGAATTTCTCGAGTTCGTCAATCCGTTCGCGAGATATGGGAGTTTGAATTTAAGGAATGGTTGAGCAACCATCAAAATTTTCGCAAGTCTGATACTCGAAACCAATAACTGGAATGACCTAGGGGAAAAGTACACACACCATTGTAATCGGGCGATATTCTGCTTCCAGGTGCAACAGGAATTTCTCGAGTTCGTCAATCCGTTCGCGTGATATGGGACTTTGAAGTTAAGGAATGGTTGAGAAACCTTCAAAATTTTCGCCGGTCTGATACTCGAAACCAATAACTGGAATGTCCTAGGTCAAAGATACACGTACCGTTGTCATCGGGCGTGTTTCTGATTTCAGATGCAATAGGAATTTCTCGAGTTCGTCATTCCGTTCGCGAGATATGGGTGTTTGAATTTAAGGAATGGTTGAGAAACCATCAAAATTTTCGCAAGTCTGATACTCGAAACCAATAACTACAAAGGCCTAGGGGAAAAATACACATACCGTTGTAATCGGGCGAGTTTCTACTTCCACATGCAACAGGAATTTCTCGAGTTCGTCAATCCGTTCGCGAGATATGGGAGTTTGAATTTAAGGAATGATTGAGAAACCATCAAAATATTCACTGGTCTGATACTCGAAACCAATAACTGGAATGGCCTAGGGGAAAAGTACACACACCATTGTATTCGGGCGAGTTTCTACTTACAGATGCAACAGGAATTTCTCGAGTTCGTCAATTCGTTCGCGAGATATGGAAGTGTGAAGATAATGAATGTTTGAGAAACCATCAAAATTTTCGCAAGTCTGATACTCGAAACCAATAACTGGAATGGCCTAGGGGAAAAATACACATACCGTTGTAATCGGGCGGGTTACTGCTTTCAGATGCAACAGGAATTTCTTGAGTTCGTCAATCCGTTCGCGAGATATGGGAGTTAGAAGTTATGGAATGGTTGAGAAACCTTCAAAATTTTCGCCGGTCTGATACTCGAAACCAATAACTGGAATGTCCTAGGTCAAAAATACACGTACCGTTGTAATCGGGCGTGTTTCTGATTTCAGATGCAATAGGAATTTCTCGAGTTCGTCATTCCGTTCGCGAGATATGGGTGTTTGAATTTAAGGAATGGTTGAGAAACCATCAAAATTTTCGCAAGTCTGATACTCGAAACAAATAACTACAAAGGCCTAGGTGAAAAACACACATATCTTTGTAATCGGGCGAGTATCTACTTTCAGATGCAACAGGAATTTCTCGAGTTCGTCAATCCGTTCGCGAGATATGGGAGTTTGAAGTTAAGGAATGGTTGAGAAACCATCACAATTTTCGCAAGTCTGATACTCGAAACCAATAACTACAAAGGCCTAGGGGAAAAATAAACATACCGTTGTAATCGGGCGACATTCTACTTTCACAGGCAACAGGAATTTCTCGAGTTCGTCAATCCGTTCGCTAGACATGGGAGTTTGAGGTTAAGAATGGTTGAGAAACCATCAAAATTTTCGCTGGTTTGATACTCGAAACCAATAACTGGAATTGCCTAGGGGAAAAGTACACACACCATTGTAATCGGGCGAGTTTCTACTTTCCGATACAACAGGAATTTCTCGAGTTGTCAATCCGTTCGCGTGATATGGGAGTTTGAATTTAAGGAATGGTTGAGAAACCATCAAAATTTTCGCAAGTCTGATACTCGAAACCAATAACTACAAAGGCCTAGGGGAAAAATACACATACCGTTGTAATCGGGCGAGTTTCTACTTCCACATGCAACAGGAATTTCTCGAGTTCGTCAATCCGTTCGCGAGATATGGGAGTTTGAATTTAAGGAATGGTTGAGAAACCATCAAAATATTCACTGGTCTGATACTCGAAACCAATAACTGGAATGGCCTAGGGGAAAAGTACACACACCATTGTATTCGGGCGAGTTTCTACTTACAGATGCAACAGGAATTTCTCGAGTTCGTCAATCCGTTCGCGAGATATGGGAGTTTCAAGATAAGGAATTCTTGAGAAACCATCAAAATTTTCGCAAGTCTGATACTCGAAACCAATAACTACGATGGCCTAGGGGAAAAATACAAATACCGTTGTAATCGGGCGACATTATACTTTCACATGCAACAGGAATTTCTCGAGTTCGTCAATCCGTTCGCGAGATATGGGAGATTGAAGTTAAGAATGGTTGAGAAACCACCAAAATTTTCGCTGGTTTGATACTCGAAACCAATAACTGGAATGGCCTGGGGGAAAAGTACACACAACATTGTAATCGGGCGAGTTTCTACTTTCCGATACAACAGGAATATCTCGAGTTGGTCAATTCGTTCGCGAGATATGGGAGTTTGAATTTAAGGGATGGTTGAGAAACCATCAAAATTTTCGCAAGTCTGATACTCGAAACCAATAACTACCATGGCCTAGGGCAAAAATACACATACCGTTGTAATCGGGCGAGATTCTGCTTTCAGATGCAATAGCAAATTCTCGTGTTCGTCAATCCGTTCGCGAGATATGGAAGTGTGAAGATAATGAATGTTTGAGAAACCATCAAAATTTTCGCAAGTCTGATACTCGAAACCAATAACTGGAATGGCCTAGGGGAAAAATACACATACCGTTGTAATCGGGCGGGTTTCTGCTTTCAGATGCAACAGGAATTTCTTGAGTTCGTCAATCCGTTCGCGAGATATGGGAGTTAGAAGTTATGGAATGGTTGAGAAACCTTCAAAATTTTCGCCGTTCTGATACTCGAAACCAATAACTGGAATGTTCTAGGTCAAAAATACACGTACCGTTGTAATCGGGCGTGTTTCTGATTTCAGATGCAATAGGAATTTCTCGAGTTCGTCATTCCGTTCGCGAGATATGGGTGTTTGAATTTAAGGAATGGTTGAGAAACCATCAAAATTTTCGCAAGTCTGATACTCGAAACAAATAACTACAAAGGCATAGGGGAAGAATGCACATACCTTTGTAATCGGGCGAGTTTCCACTTTCAGATGCAACAGGAATTTCTCGAGTTCGTCAATCGGTTCGCGAGATATGGGAGTTTGAATTTAAGGAATGGTTGAGAAACCATCAAAATTTTCGCAAGTCTGATACTCGAAACAAATAACTACAATGGCCTAGGGCAAAAATACACATACCGTTGTAATCGGGCGAGTCTCTACTTTCAGATGCAACAGGAATTTCTCGAGTTCGTCAATCCGTTCGCGAGATATGGGAGTTTGAAGTTAAGGAATGGTTGAGGAGCCATCAAAATTTTCGCAAGTCTGATACCCGAAACCAATAACTACAAAGGCCTAGGGGGAAAACACACATATCTTTGTAATCGGGCGAGTATCTACTTTCAGATGCAACAGGAATTTCTCGAGTTCGTCAATCCGTTCGCGAGATATGGGAGTTTGAAGTTAAGGAATGGTTGAGAAACCATCACAATTTTCGCAAGTCTGATACTCGAAACCAATAACTACAAAGGCCTAGGGGAAAAATAAACATACCGTTGTAATCGGGCGACATTCTACTTTCACAGGCAACAGGAATTTCTCGAGTTCGTCAATCCGTTCGCTAGACATGGGAGTTTGAGGTTAAGAATGGTTGAGAAACCATCAAAATTTTCGCTGGTTTGATACTCGAAACCAATAACTGGAATTGCCTAGGGGAAAAGTACACACACCATTGTAATCGGGCGAGTTTCTACTTTCCGATACAACAGGAATTTCTCGAGTTGTCAATCCGTTCGCGTGATATGGGAGTTTGAATTTAAGGAATGGTTGAGAAACCATCAAAATTTTCGCAAGTCTGATACTCGAAACCAATAACTACAAAGGCCTAGGGGAAAAATACACATACCGTTGTAATCGGGCGAGTTTCTACTTCCACATGCAACAGGAATTTCTCGAGTTCGTCAATCCGTTCGCGAGATATGGGAGTTTGAATTTAAGGAATGATTGAGAAACCATCAAAATATTCACTGGTCTGATACTCGAAACCAATAACTGGAATGGCCTAGGGGAAAAGTACACACACCATTGTATTCGGGCGAGTTTCTACTTTCCGATACAACAGGAATATCTCGAGTTCGTCAATTCGTTCGCGAGATATGGGAGTTTGAATTTAAGGGATGGTTGAGAAACCATCAAAATTTTCGCAAGTCTGATACTCGAAACCAATAACTACCATGGCCTAGGGCAAAAATACACATACCGTTGTAATCGGGCGAGATTCTGCTTTCAGATGCAATAGGAAATTCTCGTGTTCGTCAATCCGTTCGCGAGATATGGAAGTGTGAAGATAATGAATGTTTGAGAAACCATCAAAATTTTCGCAAGTCTGATACTCGAAACCAATAACTGGAATGGCCTAGGGGAAAAATACACATACCGTTGTAATCGGGCGGGTTTCTGCTTTCAGATGCAACAGGAATTTCTTGAGTTCGTCAATCCGTTCGCGAGATATGGGAGTTAGAAGTTATGGAATGGTTGAGAAACCTTCAAAATTTTCGCCGGTCTGATACTCGAAACCAATAACTGGAATGTCCTAGGTCAAAAATACACGTACCGTTGTAATCGGGCGTGTTTCTGATTTCAGATGCAATAGGAATTTCTCGAGTTCGTCATTCCGTTCGTGAGATATGGGTGTTTGAATTTAAGGAATGGTTGAGAAACCATCAAAATTTTCGCAAGTCTGATACTCGAAACAAATAACTACAAAGGCCTAGGTGAAAAACACACATATCTTTGTAATCGGGCGAGTTTCTAATTTCAGATGCAATAGGAATTTCTCGAGTTCGTCAATCCGTTCGCGAGATATGGGAGTTTGAATTTAAGGAATGGTTGAGCAACCATCAAAATTTTCGCAAGTCTGATACTCGAAACCAATAACTGGAATGACCTAGGGGAAAAGTACACACACCATTGTAATCGGGCGATATTCTGCTTCCAGGTGCAACAGGAATTTCTCGAGTTCGTCAATCCGTTCGCGTGATATGGGACTTTGAAGTTAAGGAATGGTTGAGAAACCTTCAAAATTTTCGCCGGTCTGATACTCGAAACCAATAACTGGAATGTCCTAGGTCAAAGATACACGTACCGTTGTAATCGGGCGTGTTTCTGATTTCAGATGCAATAGGAATTTCTCGAGTTCGTCATTCCGTTCGCGAGATATGGGTGTTTGAATTTAAGGAATGGTTGAGAAACCATCAAAATTTTCGCAAGTCTGATACTCGAAACAAATAACTACAAAGGAATAGGGGAAGAATGCACATACCTTTGTAATCGGGCGAGTTTCCACTTTCAGATGCAACAGGAATTTCTCGAGTTCGTCAATCCGTTCGCGAGATATGGGAGTTTGAAGTTAAGGAATGGTTGAGGAGCCATCAAAATTTTCACAAGTCTGATACTCGAAACCAATAACTACAAAGGCCTAGGGCAAAAATACACATACCGTTGTAATCGGGCGAGTCTCTACTTTCAGATGCAACAGGAATTTCTCGAGTTCGTCAATCCGTTCGCGAGATATGGGAGTTTGAAGTTAAGGAATGGTTGAGGAGCCATCAAAATTTTCGCAAGTCTGATACCCGAAACCAATAACTACAAAGGCCTAGGGGGAAAACACACATATCTTTGTAATCGGGCGAGTATCTACTTTCAGATGCAACAGGAATTTCTCGAGTTCGTCAATCCGTTCGCGAGATATGGGAGTTTGAAGTTAAGGAATGGTTGAGAAACCATCACAATTTTCGCAAGTCTGATACTCGAAACCAATAACTACAAAGGCCTAGGGGAAAAATAAACATACCGTTGTAATCGGGCGACATTCTACTTTCACAGGCAACAGGAATTTCTCGAGTTCGTCAATCCGTTCGCTAGACATGGGAGTTTGAGGTTAAGAATGGTTGAGAAACCATCAAAATTTTCGCTGGTTTGATACTCGAAACCAATAACTGGAATTGCCTAGGGGAAAAGTACACACACCATTGTAATCGGGCGAGTTTCTACTTTACGATGCAACAGGAATATCTCGAGTTCGTCAATTCGTTCGCGAGATATGGGAGTTTGAATTTAAGGGGTGGTTGAGAAACCATCAAAATTTTCGCAAGTCTGATACACGAAACCAATAACTGGAATGTCCTAGGTCAAAAATACACGTACCGTTGTAATCGGGCGTGTTTCTGATTTCAGATGCAACAGGAATTTCTCGAGTTCGTCATTCCGTTCGCGAGATATGGGTGTTTGAATTTAAGGAATGGTTGAGAAACCATCAAAATTTTCGCAAGTCTGATACTCGAAACAAATAACTACAAAGGCATAGGGGAAGAATGCACATACCTTTGTAATCGGGCGAGTTTCCACTTTCAGATGCAACAGGAATTTCTCGAGTTCGTCAATCCGTTCGCGAGATATGGGAGTTTGAAGTTAAGGAATGGTTGAGAAACCATCAACATTTTCGCTGGTCGAATACTCGAAACCAATAACTGGAATTGCCTAGGGGAAAAGTACAAACACCATTGTAATCGGGCGGGTTTCTACTTTCAGATACAACAGGAGTTTCTCGACTTCGTCAATGCGTTCGCGAGATATGGGAGTTTGAAGTTAAGGAATGGCTGAGAAATCATCAAAATTTTCGCAATTCCGATACTCGAATCCAATAACTACTATGGCCTAGGGCAAAAATACACATACCGTTGTAATCGGGCGAGTTTCTGCTTTCAGATGCAATAGGAAATTCTCGAGTTCTTCAATCCGTTCGCGAGATATGGAAGATTGAAGTTAAGGAATGATTGAGAAACCATCAAAATTTTCGCAAGTCTGATACTCGAAACCAATAACTGGAATGGCCTAGGGGAAAAGTACACACACCATTGTAATCTGGCGGGTTTCTACTTTCAGATGCAATAGGAATTTCTCGAGTTCGTCATTCCGTTCGCGAGATATGGGAGATTGAAGTTAAGGAATGGTTGAGAAACCATCAAAATTTTCGCAAGTCTGATACTCGAAACCAATAACTGGAATGGCCTATGGGAAAAGTACACACACCATTGTATTCGGGCGTGTTTCTACTTTCAGATGCAACAGGAATTTCTCGAGTTCGTCAATCCGTTCGCGAGATATGGTAGTTTGAAGTTAAAGAATGGTTGAGAAACCATCAAAATTTTCGCAAGTCTGATACTCGAAACCAATAACTACTATGGCCTTGGGCAAAAATGCACATACCGTTGTAACCGGGCGAGTTTCTGCTTTCAGATGCAACAGGAATTTCTCGAGTTCGTCAATCCGTTCGCGAGATATGGGAGTTTGAAGTTAAGGAATGGTTGAGAAACCATCAAAATTTTCGCTGGTCGGATACTCGAAACCAATAACTGGAATTGCCTAGGGGAAAAGTTCAAACACCATTGTAATCGGGCGGGTTTCTACTTTCAGATACAACAGGAATTTCTCGAGTTCGTCGATCCGTTCGCGAGATATGGGAGTTTGAATTTAAGGAATGGTTGAGAAACCATCAAAATTTTCGCAAGTCTGATACTCGAAACCAATAACTACTATGGCCTTGGGCAAAAATGCACATACCTTTGTAACCGGGCGAGTTTCTGCTTTCAGATGCAACAGGAATTTCTCGAGTTCGTCAATCCGTTCGCGAGATATGGGAGTTTGAAGTTAAGGAATGGTTGAGAAACCATCAAAATTTTCGCAAGTCTGATAATCGAAACCAATAACTACGATGGCCTAGGGGGAAAATACACATACCGTTGTAATCGGGCGACATTCTACTTTCGCATGCAACAGGAATTTCTCGAGTTCGTCATTCCGTTCGCGAGATATGGGAGTTTGAAGTTAAGGAATGGTTGTGAGACCATCAAAATTTTCGCAAAACTGATACTCGAAACCAAAAACTGGAATGGCCTAGGGGAAAAGTACGCACACCATTGTAATGGGGCGAGTTTCTACTTTCAGATGAAACAGGAATTCCTCGAGTTCGTCAATCCGTTCGCGAGATATGGGAGTTTGAAGTTAAGGAATGGTTGAGAAAACATCAAAATTTTCGCAAGTCTGACACCCGAAACCAATAACTACAAAGGCCTAGGGGAAAAACGCACATATCTTTGTAATCGGGCGAGTTTCTACTTTCAGAGGCAACAGGAACTTCTCGAGTGCGTCAATCCGTTCGCGAGATATGGGAGTTTGATGTTAAGGAATGGTTGAGTAACCATCACAATTTTCGCAAGTCTGATACCCGAAACCAAGAACTGGAATGGCCTAGGGGAAAAGTACACACACCATCGTAATGGGGCGAGTTTCTACTTCCAGAAGCAACAGGAAATAATCGAGTTTGTCAATCCGTTTGCGAGATATGGGAGTTTGAAGTTATGGAATGGTTGTGAGACCATCACAATTTTCGGAAGTCTGATACTCGAAACCAATAACAACAAAGCCCTAGGGGAAAAATACACACACCTTTGTAATCGGGCGAGTTTATACTTTCAAATGCAACAGGAATTTCTCGAGCTTGTCAATCCGTTCGCGAGATATGGGAGTTTGAAGTTAAGGATTGCTTGAGAAACCATCAAAATTTTCGCAAAACTGATACTCGAAACCAATAACTGGAGTGGCCTAGGGGAAAAGTGCACACACCATTGTAATGGGGCGAGTTTCTACTTTCAGATGCAACAGGAATTTCTCGAGTTCGTCAATCCGTTCGCGAGATATGGGAGTTTGAAGTTAAGGAATGGTTGAGAAACCATCAAAATTTTGGCAAGTGTGATACTCGAAACCAATAACTGGAATGGCCTAGGGGAAAAGTACACAAACCATTGTAATGGGGCGAGTTTCTACTTTCAGGTGCAACAGGAATTCCTCGAGGTCGTCAATCCGTTCGCGAGATATTGGAGTTTGAAGTTAAGGAATGGTTGTGAGACCATCAAAATTTTCGCAAAACTGATACTCGAAACCAAAAACTGGAATGGCCTAGGGGAAAAGTACACACACCATTGTAATCGGGCGAGTTTCTACTTTCAGAAGCAACAGGAATTTCTCGAGTTCGTCATTCCGTTCGCGAGATATGGGAGTTTGAAGTTAAGGAATGGTTGAGAAACCATCAAAGTTTTCGCAGGTCTTATACTCGAAACCAATAACTACAAAGGCTTAGGGGAAAAATACACATACCGTTGTAATCGGGAGAGTTTCTTCTTCCAGATTCAACCGGAATTTCTCGAGTTCGTCAATCCGTTCGCGAGATATGGGAGTTTGAAGTTAAGGAATGGTTGAGAAACCATCAAAATTTTCGCAATTCTGACGCTAGAAACGAATAACTGGAATGACCGAGGGGAAAAGTACACACACCATTGTAATCGGTCGAGTTTCTACTTTCAGATGCAACAGAAAATAATCGAGTTCGCCAATCCGTTCGCGAGATATGGGAGTTTGAAGTTAACGAATGGTTGAGAAACCATCAAAATATTCGCAAGTCTGATACACGAAACCAATAACTACAAAGGCCTGGGGGAAAAATTCACATTCCGTTGTAATCGGGCGAATTTCTACTTCCACATGCAACAGGAATTTCTCGAGTTCGTCAATCCGTTCGCGAGATATGGGAGTTTGAAATTAAGGAACGGTTGAGAAACCATCAAAATTTTCGCAAGTCTGATACTCGAAACCAATAACTACAAAGGCTTAGGGGAAAAATACACATACCGTTGTAATCGGGAGACTTTCTTCTTCCAGATTCAACCGGAATTTCACGTGTGCGTCAATCCGTTCGCGAGATATGGGAGTTTGAAGTTAAGGAATGGTTGAGAAACCATCAAAATTTTCGCAAGTCGGATACTCGAAAACAATAACTACTATGGCCTAGGGCACAAATACACATACCGTTGTAATCGGGCGAGCTTCTACTTTCAGATGCAACAGGAATTTCTCGAGTTGGTCAATCCGTTCGCGAGACATGGGAGTTTCAACTTAAGGAATTGTTGAGAAACCATCAAAACTTTCGCAAGTCTGATTCTCGAAACCAATAACTACTATGGCCTAGGGCAAAAATACACATGCCGTTGTAATCGGACGAGTTTCTGCTTTCAGATGCAACAGGAATTTCTCGAGTTCGTCAATCCGTTCGCGCGATATGGGAGTTTGAAATTAAGGAACGGTTGAGAAACCACCAAAATTTTCGCAAGGCTGATACTCGAAACCAATAACTGGAATGGCCTAGGGGAAAAGTACACACACCATTCTAATCGGGCGAGTTTCTACTTTCAGATACGACAGGAATTTCTCGAGTTCGTCAATGCGTTCGCGAGATATGGGAGTTTGAAGTTAAGGAATGCTTGAGAAACCATCAAAATTTTCGCAAGTCTGATACTCGAAACCAATAACTACAATGCCCTAGGTTAAAAATACACATACCGTTGTAATCGGGAGAGTTTCTACTTTCAGATGCAGCAGGAATTTCTCGAGTTCGTCAATCCGTTCGCGAGATATGGGAGTTTGAAGTTAAGGAATGGTTGAGAAACAATCAAAATTTTCGCAAGCCTGATACTCGAAACCAATATCTGGAATGGCCTAGGGGAAAAGTGCACACACCATTGTAATCTGGCGAGTTTCTACTTTCAGATGCAATAGGAATTTCTCGAGTTCGTCATTCCGTTCGCGAGATATGGGAGTTTGAAGTTAAGGAATGGTTGAGAAACAATCAAAATTTTCGCAAGTCTGATACTCGAAACCAGTAACTACTATGACCTAGGGCAAAAATGCACATACAGTTGTAATCGGGCGAGTTTCTGCTTTCAGATGCAACAGGATGTTCTCGAGTTCGCCATTCCGTTCGCGAGATATGGGAGTTTGAAGTTAAGGAATGCTTGAGAAACCATCAAAATTTTCGCAAGTCTGATACTCGAAACCAATAACTACTGTGGCCTAGGGCAAAAATACAAATACCAGTGTAATCGGGCGAGTTTCTACTATCAGATGCAACAGGAATTTCTCGAGTTCGTCAATCCGTTCGCGAGATATGGGAGTTTGAAGTTAAGGAATGCTTGAGAAACCATCAAAATTTTCGCAAGTCTGATACTCGAAACCAATAACTACAATGCCCTAGGTTAAAAATACACATACCGTTGTAATCGGGAGAGTTTCTACTTTCAGATGCAGCAGGAATTTCTCGAGTTCGTCAATCCGTTCGCGAGATATGGGAGTTTGAAGTTAAGGAATGGTTGTGAAAACATCAAAATTTTCGGAAGTCTGATACTCGAAACCAGTAACTGCTATGGCCTAGGGGAAAAATACACATACTGTTCTAATCGGGAGTGTTTCTACTTTCAGGTGCAACAGAAATTTTTCGGATTCGTCAATTCGTTCGTGAAATATCGGAGTTTGGAGTTAAGGAATGGTTGAGAAACCATCAAAATTTTCGCAAGTCTGATACTCGAAATCAATAACTACAATGGCCTAGGGGAAAAATACACATACCTTTGTAATCGGGCGAGTTTCCACTTTCAGATGCAACAGGAATTTCTCGAGTGCGTCAATCCGTTCGCGAGATATGGGAGTTTGAAGTTAAGGAATGGCTGAGACACCATCAAAATTTTCGCAAGTCTGATACTCGAAACCAATAACTGGAATGGCATAGGGGAAAAGCACACACCATCGTAATGGGGCGAGTTTCTACTTCCAGAAGCAACAGGAAATAATCGAGTTCGTCAATCCGTTTGCGAGATATGGGAGTTTGAAGTTATGGAATGGTTGTGAGACCATCACAATTTTTCGGAAGTCTGATACTCGAAACCAATAACTGGAATGGCCTAGGGGAAAAGTACACACACCATTGTAATGGGGCGAGTTTCTACTTTCAGGTGCAACAGGAATTCTTCGAGTACGTCAATCCGTTCGCGAGATATGGGAGTTTGAAGTTAAGGAATGGTTGTGAGACCATCAAAATTTTCGCAAAACTGATACTCGAAACCAAAAACTGGAATGGCCTAGGGGAAAAGTACACACACCATTGTAATGGGGCGAGTTTCTACTTTCAGATGAAACAGGAATTCCTCGAGTTCGTCAATCCGTTCGCGAGATATGGGAGTTTGAAGTTAAGGAATGGTTGAGAAAACATCAAAATTTTCGCAAGTCTGACACCCGAAACCAATAACTACAAAGGCCTAGGGGAAAAACGCACATATCTTTGTAATCGGGCGAGTTTCTACTTTCAGAGGCAACAGGAACTTCTCGAGTGCGTCAATCCGTTCGCGAGATATGGGAGTTTGAAGTTAAGGAATGGTTGAGTAACCATCACAATTTTCGCAAGTCTGATACCCGAAACCAAGAACTGGAATGGCCTAGGGGAAAAGTACACACACCATTGTAATCGGGCGAGTTTCTACTTTCAGAAGCAACAGGAATTTCTCGAGTTCGTCATTCCGTTCGCGAGATATGGGAGTTTGAAGTTAAGGAATGGTTGAGTAACCATCACAATTTTCGCAAGTCTGATACCCGAAACCAAGAACTCGAATGGCCTAGGGGAAAAGTACACACACCATCGTAATGGGGCGAGTTTCTACTTCCAGAAGCAACAGGAAATAATCGAGTTCGTCAATCCGTTTGCGAGATATCGGAGTTTGAAGTTATGGAATGGTTGTGAGACCATCACAATTTTCGGAAGTCTGATACTCGAAACCAATAACTACAAAGCCCTAGGGGAAAAATACACACACCTTTGTAATCGGGCGAGTTTATACTTTCAAATGCAACAGGAATTTCTCGAGCTTGTCAATCCGTTCGCGAGATATGGGAGTTTGAAGTTAAGGATTGCTTGAGAAACCATCAAAATTTTCGCAAAACTGATACTCGAAACCAATAACTGGAGTGGCCTAGGGGAAAAGTGCACACACCATTGTAATGGGGCGAGTTTCTACTTTCAGATGCAACAGGAATTTCTCGAGTTCGTCAATCCGTTCGCGAGATATGGGAGTTTGAAGTTAAGGAATGGTTGAGAAACCATCAAAATTTTGGCAAGTGTGATACTCGAAACCAATAACTGGAATGGCCTAGGGGAAAAGTACACAAACCATTGTAATGGGGCGAGTTTCTACTTTCAGGTGCAACAGGAATTCCTCGAGGTCGTCAATCCGTTCGCGAGATATTGGAGTTTGAAGTTAAGGAATGGTTGTGAGACCATCAAAATTTTCGCAAAACTGATACTCGAAACCAAAAACTGGAATGGCCTAGGGGAAAAGTTCACACACCATTGTAATCGGGCGAGTTTCTACTTTCAGAAGCAACAGGAATTTCTCGAGTTCGTCATTCCGTTCGCGAGATATGGGAGTTTGAAGTTAAGGAATGGTTGAGAAACCATCAAAGTTTTCGCAGGTCTTATACTCGAAACCAATAACTACAAAGGCTTAGGGGAAAAATACACATACCGTTGTAATCGGGAGAGTTTCTTCTTCCAGATTCAACCGGAATTTCTCGAGTTCGTCAATCCGTTCGCGAGATATGGGAGTTTGAAGTTAAGGAATGGTTGAGAAACCATCAAAATTTTCGCAATTCTGACGCTAGAAACGAATAACTGGAATGACCGAGGGGAAAAGTACACACACCATTGTAATCGGTCGAGTTTCTACTTTCAGATGCAACAGGAAATAATCGAGTTCGCCAATCCGTTCGCGAGATATGGGAGTTTGAAGTTAAGGAATGGTTGAGAAACCATCAAAATATTCGCAAGTCTGATACACGAAACCAATAACTACAAAGGCCTGGGGGAAAAATTCACATTCCGTTGTAATCGGGCGAATTTCTACTTCCACATGCAACAGGAATTTCTCGAGTTCGTCAATCCGTTCGCGAGATATGGGAGTTTGAAATTAAGGAACGGTTGAGAAACCATCAAAATTTTCGCAAGTCTGATACTCGAAACCAATAACTACAAAGGCTTAGAGGAAAAATACACATACCGTTGTAATCGGGAGACTTTCTTCTTCCAGATTCAACCGGAATTTCACGTGTGCGTCAATCCGTTCGCGAGATATGGGAGTTTGAAGTTAAGGAATGGTTGAGAAACCATCAAAATTTTCGCAAGTCGGATACTCGAAAACAATAACTACTATGGCCTAGGGCACAAATACACATACCGTTGTAATCGGGCGAGCTTCTACTTTCAGATGCAACAGGATTTTCTCGAGTTGGTCAATCCGTTCGCGAGACATGGGAGTTTCAACTTAAGGAATTGTTGAGAAACCATCAAAACTTTCGCAAGTCTGATTCTCGAAACCAATAACTACTATGGCCTAGGGCAAAAATACACATGCCGTTGTAATCGGACGAGTTTCTGCTTTCAGATGCAACAGGAATTTCTCGAGTTCGTCAATCCGTTCGCGCGATATGGGAGTTTGAAATTAAGGAACGGTTGAGAAACCACCAAAATTTTCGCAAGGCTGATACTCGAAACCAATAACTGGAATGGCCTAGGGGAAAAGTACACACACCATTCTAATCGGGCGAGTTTCTACTTTCAGATACGACAGGAATTTCTCGAGTTCGTCAATGCGTTCGCGAGATATGGGAGTTTGAAGTTAAGGAATGCTTGAGAAACCATCAAAATTTTCGCAAGTCTGATACTCGAAACCAATAACTACAATGCCCTAGGTTAAAAATACACATACCGTTGTAATCGGGAGAGTTTCTACTTTCAGATGCAGCAGGAATTTCTCGAGTTCGTCAATCCGTTCGCGAGATATGGGAGTTTGAAGTTAAGGAATGGTTGAGAAACAATCAAAATTTTCGCAAGCCTGATACTCGAAACCAATATCTGGAATGGCCTAGGGGAAAAGTACACACACCATTGTAATCTGGCGAGTTTCTACTTTCAGATGCAATAGGAATTTCTCGAGTTCGTCATTCCGTTCGCGAGATATGGGAGTTTGAAGTTAAGGAATGGTTGAGAAACCATCAAAATATTCACTGGTCTGATACTCGAAACCAATAACTGGAATGGCCTAGGAGAAAAGTACACAAACCATTGTATTCGGGCGTGTTTCTACTTTCAGATGCAACAGGCATTTCTCGAGTTCGTCAATCCGTTCGCGAGATATGGTAGTTTGAAGTTGAAGAATGGTTGAGAAACCATCAAAATTTTCGCAAGTCTGATACTCGAAACCAATAACTGCTATGGCCTAGGGCAAAAATGCACATACCGTTGTAACCGGGCGAGTTTCTGCTTTCAGATGCAATAGGAAATTCTCGAGTTCGTCAATCCGTTCGCGAGATATGGAAGTTTGAAGTTAAGGAATGATTGAGAAACCATCAAAATTTTCGCAAGCCTGATACTCGAAACCAATAACTGGAATGGCCTAGGGGAAAAGTACACACACCATTGTAATCTGGCTGGTTTCTACTTTCAGATGCAATAGGAATTTCTCGAGTTCGTCATTCCGTTCGCGAGATATGGGAGTTTGAAGTTAAGGAATGTTTGAGAAACCATCAAAATTTTCGCTGGTCTAATACTCGGAACCAATAACTGGAATGGCCTAGGGGAAAAGTACACACACCATTGTAATCGGGCGGGTTTCTACTTTCAGATACAACAGGAATTTCTCGAGTTCGTCTATCCGTTCGCCAGAAATGGTAGTTTGAAGTTAAGGAATGGTTGAGAAACCATGAAAATTTTCGCAAGTCTGATACTCGAAACCAATAACTATTATACAATGGCCTAGGGGAAAAATACACATACCGTTGTAATCGGGCGAGTTTCTACTTTCAGATGCAACAGGAATTTCTCGAGTTCGTCAATCCGTTCGCGAGATATGGGAGTTTGAAGTTAAGGAATGGTTGAGAACCCTCAAAATTTTCGCAAGTCTGATACACGAAACCAATAACTACTATGGCCTACGGCAAAAATGCACATACCGTTGTAACCGGGCGAGTTTCTGCTTTCAGATGCAATAGGAAATTCTCGAGTTCGTCATTCCGTTCGCGAGATATGTAAGTGTGAAGTTAAGGAATGCTTGAGAAACCATCAAAATTTTCGCAAGTCTGATACTCGAAACCAATAACTACTGTGGCCTAGGGCAAAAATACAAATACCAGTGTAATCGGGCGAGTTTCTACTATCAGATGCAACAGGAATTTCTCGAGTTCGTCAATCCGTTCGCGAGATATGGGAGTTTGAAGTTAAGGAATGCTTGAGAAACCATCAAAATTTTCGCAAGTCTGATACTCGAAACCAATAACTACAATGCCCTAGGTTAAAAATACACATACCGTTGTAATCGGGAGAGTTTCTACTTTCAGATGCAGCAGGAATTTCTCGAGTTCGTCAATCCGTTCGCGAGATATGGGAGTTTGAAGTTAAGGAATGGTTGTGAAAACATCAAAATTTTCGGAAGTCTGATACTCGAAACCAGTAACTGCTATGGCCTAGGGGTAAAATACACATACTGTTCTAATCGGGAGTGTTTCTACTTTCAGGTGCAACAGAAATTTTTCGGATTCGTCAATTCGTTCGTGAAATATCGGAGTTTGGAGTTAAGGAATGGTTGAGAAACCATCAAAATTTTCGCAAGTCTGATACTCGAAATCAATAACTACAATGGCCTAGGGGAAAAATACACATACCTTTGTAATCGGGCGAGTTTCCACTTTCAGATGCAACAGGAATTTCTCGAGTGCGTCAATCCGTTCGCGAGAAGTGGGAGTTTGAAGTTAAGGAATGGCTGAGACACCATCAAAATTTTCGCAAGTCTGATACTCGAAACCAATAACTGGAATGGCATAGGGGAAAAGCACACACCATCGTAATGGGGCGAGTTTCTACTTCCAGAAGCAACAGGATATAATCGAGTTCGTCAATCCGTTTGCGAGATATGGGAGTTTGAAGTTAAGGAATGGTTGAGAAACCATCAAAATTTTGGCAAGTGTGATACTCGAAACCAATAACTGGAATGGCCTAGGGGAAAAGTACACACACCATTGTAATGGGGCGAGTTTCTACTTTCAGGTGCAACAGGAATTCCTCGAGTTCGTCAATCCGTTCGCGAGATATGGGAGTTTGAAGTTAAGGAATGGTTGTGAGACCATCAAAATTTTCGCAAAACTGATACTCGAAACCAAAAACTGGAATGGCCTAGGGGAAAAGTACACACACCATTGTAATGGGGCGAGTTTCTACTTTCAGATGAAACAGGAATTCCTCGAGTTCGTCAATCCGTTCGCGAGATATGGGAGTTTGAAGTTAAGGAATGGTTGAGAAAACATCAAAATTTTCGCAAGTCTGACACCCGAAACCAATAACTACAAAGGCCTAGGGGAAAAACGCACATATCTTTGTAATCGGGCGAGTTTCTACTTTCAGAGGCAACAGGAACTTCTCGAGTGCGTCAATCCGTTCGCGAGATATGGGAGTTTGAAGTTAAGGAATGGTTGAGTAACCATCACAATTTTCGCAAGTCTGATACCCGAAACCAAGAACTGGAATGGCCTAGGGGAAAAGTACACACACCATCGTAATGGGGCGAGTTTCTACTTCCAGAAGCAACAGGAAATAATCGAGTTCGTCAATCCGTTTGCGAGATATGGGAGTTTGAAGTTAAGGATTGCTTGAGAAACCATCAAAATTTTCGCAAGTCTGATACTCGAAACCAATAACTACAAAGCCCTAGGGGAAAAATACACACACCTTTGTAATCGGCCGAGTTTATACTTTCAAATGCAACAGGAATTTCTCGAGCTTGTCAATCCGTTCGCGAGATATGGGAGTTTGAAGTTAAGGATTGCTTGAGAAACCATCAAAATTTTCGCAAAACTGATACTCGAAACCAATAACTGGAGTGGCCTAGGGGAAAAGTGCACACACCATTGTAATGGGGCGAGTTTCTACTTTCAGATGCAACAGGAATTTCTCGAGTTCGTCAATCCGTTCGCGAGATATGGGAGTTTGAAATTAAGGAACGGTTGAGAAACCATCAAAATTTTCGCAAGTCTGATACTCGAAACCAATAACTACAAAGGCTTAGGGGAAAAATACACATACCGTTGTAATCGGGAGACTTTCTTCTTCCAGATTCAACCGGAATTTCACGTGTGCGTCAATCCGTTCGCGAGATATGGGAGTTTGAAGTTAAGGAATGGTTGAGAAACCATCAAAATTTTCGCAAGTCGGATACTCGAAAACAATAACTACTATGGCCTAGGGCACAAATACACATACCGTTGTAATCGGGCGAGCTTCTACTTTCAGATGCAACAGGAATTTCTCGAGTTGGTCAATCCGTTCGCGAGACATGGGAGTTTCAACTTAAGGAATTGTTGAGAAACCATCAAAACTTTCGCAAGTCTGATTCTCGAAACCAATAACTACTATGGCCTAGGGCAAAAATACACATGCCGTTGTAATCGGACGAGTTTCTGCTTTCAGATGCAACAGGAATTTCTCGAGTTCGTCAATCCGTTCGCGCGATATGGGAGTTTGAAATTAAGGAACGGTTGAGAAACCACCAAAATTTTCGCAAGGCTGATACTCGAAACCAATAACTGGAATGGCCTAGGGGAAAAGTACACACACCATTCTAATCGGGCGAGTTTCTACTTTCAGATACGACAGGAATTTCTCGAGTTCGTCAATGCGTTCGCGAGATATGGGAGTTTGAAGTTAAGGAATGCTTGAGAAACCATCAAAATTTTCGCAAGTCTGATACTCGAAACCAATAACTACAATGCCCTAGGTTAAAAATACACATACCGTTGTAATCGGGAGAGTTTCTACTTTCAGATGCAGCAGGAATTTCTCGAGTTCGTCAATCCGTTCGCGAGATATGGGAGTTTGAAGATAAGGAATGGTTGAGAAACCATCAAAATGTTCGCAAGTCTGATACTCGAAACCAATAACTACTACGGCCTAGGGGAAAAACACACATATCTTTTAATCGGGCGAGTTTCTACTTTCAGATGCAACAGGAATTTCTCGAGTTCGTCATTCCGTTCGCGAGATATGGGAGTTTGAAGTTAAGGAATGGTTGAGAAACCATCAAAATTTTCGCAAGTCTGATACTCGAAACTAATAACTACTATGGCCTAGGGCAAAAATACACATACCATTGTAATCGGACGAGTTTCTGGTTTCACATGCAACAGGAATTTCTCGAGTTCGTCAATCCGTTCGCGAGATATGGGAGTTTGAAGTTAAGGTATGGTTGTGAAAACATCAAAATTTTCGCAAAACTGATACTCGAAACCAAAAACTGGAATGGCCTAGGGGAAAAGTACACACACCATTGTAATGGGGCGAGTTTCTACTTTCAGATGAAACAGGAATTCCTCGAGTTCGTCAATCCGTTCGCGAGATATGGGAGTTTGAAGTTAAGGAATGGTTGAGAAAACATCAAAATTTTCGGAAGTCTGATACTCGAAACCAGTAACTGCTATGGCCTAGGGGAAAAATACACATACTGTTCTAATCGGGAGTGTTTCTACTTTCAGGTGCAACAGAAATTTTTCGGATTCGTCAATTCGTTCGTGAAATATCGGAGTTTGGAGTTAAGGAATGGTTGAGAAACCATCAAAATTTTCGCAAGTCTGATACTCGAAATCAATAACTACAATGGCCTAGGGGAAAAATACACATACCTTTGTAATCGGGCGAGTTTCCACTTTCAGATGCAACAGGAATTTCTCGAGTGCGTCAATCCGTTCGCGAGATATGGGAGTTTGAAGTTAAGGAATGGCTGAGACACCATCAAAATTTTCGCAAGTCTGATACTCGAAACCAATAACTGGAATGGCATAGGGGAAAAGCACACACCATCGTAATGGGGCGAGTTTCTACTTCCAGAAGCAACAGGAAATAATCGAGTTCGTCAATCCGTTTGCGAGATATGGGAGTTTGAAGTTATGGAATGGTTGTGAGACCATCACAATTTTTCGGAAGTCTGATACTCGAAACCAATAACTGGAATGGCCTAGGGGAAAAGTACACACACCATTGTAATGGGGCGAGTTTCTACTTTCAGGTGCAACAGGAATTCCTCGAGTACGTCAATCCGTTCGCGAGATATGGGAGTTTGAAGTTAAGGAATGGTTGTGAGACCATCAAAATTTTCGCAAAACTGATACTCGAAACCAAAAACTGGAATGGCCTAGGGGAAAAGTACACACACCATTGTAATGGGGCGAGTTTCTACTTTCAGATGAAACAGGAATTCCTCGAGTTCGTCAATCCGTTCGCGAGATATGGGAGTTTGAAGTTAAGGAATGGTTGAGAAAACATCAAAATTTTCGCAAGTCTGACACCCGAAACCAATAACTACAAAGGCCTAGGGGAAAAACGCACATATCTTTGTAATCGGGCGAGTTTCTACTTTCAGAGGCAACAGGAACTTCTCGAGTGCGTCAATCCGTTCGCGAGATATGGGAGTTTGAAGTTAAGGAATGGTTGAGTAACCATCACAATTTTCGCAAGTCTGATACCCGAAACCAAGAACTGGAATGGCCTAGGGGAAAAGTACACACACCATCGTAATGGGGCGAGTTTCTACTTCCAGAAGCAACAGGAAATAATCGAGTTCGTCAATCCGTTTGCGAGATATGGGAGTTTGAAGTTAAGGATTGCTTGAGAAACCATCAAAATTTTCGCAAGTCTGATACTCGAAACCAATAACTACAAAGCCCTAGGGGAAAAATACACACACCTTTGTAATCGGCCGAGTTTATACTTTCAAATGCAACAGGAATTTCTCGAGCTTGTCAATCCGTTCGCGAGATATGGGAGTTTGAAGTTAAGGATTGCTTGAGAAACCATCAAAATTTTCGCAAAACTGATACTCGAAACCAATAACTGGAGTGGCCTAGGGGAAAAGTGCACACACCATTGTAATGGGGCGAGTTTCTACTTTCAGATGCAACAGGAATTTCTCGAGTTCGTCAATCCGTTCGCGAGATATGGGAGTTTGAAATTAAGGAACGGTTGAGAAACCATCAAAATTTTCGCAAGTCTGATACTCGAAACCAATAACTACAAAGGCTTAGGGGAAAAATACACATACCGTTGTAATCGGGAGACTTTCTTCTTCCAGATTCAACCGGAATTTCACGTGTGCGTCAATCCGTTCGCGAGATATGGGAGTTTGAAGTTAAGGAATGGTTGAGAAACCATCAAAATTTTCGCAAGTCGGATACTCGAAAACAATAACTACTATGGCCTAGGGCACAAATACACATACCGTTGTAATCGGGCGAGCTTCTACTTTCAGATGCAACAGGAATTTCTCGAGTTGGTCAATCCGTTCGCGAGACATGGGAGTTTCAACTTAAGGAATTGTTGAGAAACCATCAAAACTTTCGCAAGTCTGATTCTCGAAACCAATAACTACTATGGCCTAGGGCAAAAATACACATGCCGTTGTAATCGGACGAGTTTCTGCTTTCAGATGCAACAGGAATTTCTCGAGTTCGTCAATCCGTTCGCGCGATATGGGAGTTTGAAATTAAGGAACGGTTGAGAAACCACCAAAATTTTCGCAAGGCTGATACTCGAAACCAATAACTGGAATGGCCTAGGGGAAAAGTACACACACCATTCTAATCGGGCGAGTTTCTACTTTCAGATACGACAGGAATTTCTCGAGTTCGTCAATGCGTTCGCGAGATATGGGAGTTTGAAGTTAAGGAATGCTTGAGAAACCATCAAAATTTTCGCAAGTCTGATACTCGAAACCAATAACTACAATGCCCTAGGTTAAAAATACACATACCGTTGTAATCGGGAGAGTTTCTACTTTCAGATGCAGCAGGAATTTCTCGAGTTCGTCAATCCGTTCGCGAGATATGGGAGTTTGAAGATAAGGAATGGTTGAGAAACCATCAAAATGTTCGCAAGTCTGATACTCGAAACCAATAACTACTACGGCCTAGGGGAAAAACACACATATCTTTTAATCGGGCGAGTTTCTACTTTCAGATGCAACAGGAATTTCTCGAGTTCGTCATTCCGTTCGCGAGATATGGGAGTTTGAAGTTAAGGAATGGTTGAGAAACCATCAAAATTTTCGCAAGTCTGATACTCGAAACTAATAACTACTATGGCCTAGGGCAAAAATACACATACCATTGTAATCGGACGAGTTTCTGGTTTCACATGCAACAGGAATTTCTCGAGTTCGTCAATCCGTTCGCGAGATATGGGAGTTTGAAGTTAAGGTATGGTTGTGAAAACATCAAAATTTTCGCAAAACTGATACTCGAAACCAAAAACTGGAATGGCCTAGGGGAAAAGTACACACACCATTGTAATGGGGCGAGTTTCTACTTTCAGATGCAACAGGAATTTCTCGAGTTCGTCATTCCGTTCGCGAGATATGGGAGTTTGAAGTTAAGGAATGGTTGAGAAACCATCAAAATTTTCGCAAGTCTGATACTCGAAACTAATAACTACTATGGCCTAGGGCAAAAATACACATACCATTGTAATCGGACGAGTTTCTGGTTTCACATGCAACAGGAATTTCTCGAGTTCGTCAATCCGTTCGCGAGATATGGGAGTTTGAAGTTAAGGTATGGTTGTGAAAACATCAAAATTTTCGCAAAACTGATACTCGAAACCAAAAACTGGAATGGCCTAGGGGAAAAGTACACACACCATTGTAATGGGGCGAGTTTCTACTTTCAGATGAAACAGGAATTCCTCGAGTTCGTCAATCCGTTCGCGAGATATGGGAGTTTGAAGTTAAGGAATGGTTGAGAAAACATCAAAATTTTCGGAAGTCTGATACTCGAAACCAGTAACTGCTATGGCCTAGGGGAAAAATACACATACTGTTCTAATCGGGAGTGTTTCTACTTTCAGGTGCAACAGAAATTTTTCGGATTCGTCAATTCGTTCGTGAAATATCGGAGTTTGGAGTTAAGGAATGGTTGAGAAACCATCAAAATTTTCGCAAGTCTGATACTCGAAATCAATAACTACAATGGCCTAGGGGAAAAATACACATACCTTTGTAATCGGGCGAGTTTCCACTTTCAGATGCAACAGGAATTTCTCGAGTGCGTCAATCCGTTCGCGAGATATGGGAGTTTGAAGTTAAGGAATGGCTGAGACACCATCAAAATTTTCGCAAGTCTGATACTCGAAACCAATAACTGGAATGGCATAGGGGAAAAGCACACACCATCGTAATGGGGCGAGTTTCTACTTCCAGAAGCAACAGGAAATAATCGAGTTCGTCAATCCGTTTGCGAGATATGGGAGTTTGAAGTTATGGAATGGTTGTGAGACCATCACAATTTTTCGGAAGTCTGATACTCGAAACCAATAACTGGAATGGCCTAGGGGAAAAGTACACACACCATTGTAATGGGGCGAGTTTCTACTTTCAGGTGCAACAGGAATTCCTCGAGTACGTCAATCCGTTCGCGAGATATGGGAGTTTGAAGTTAAGGAATGGTTGTGAGACCATCAAAATTTTCGCAAAACTGATACTCGAAACCAAAAACTGGAATGGCCTAGGGGAAAAGTACACACACCATTGTAATGGGGCGAGTTTCTACTTTCAGATGAAACAGGAATTCCTCGAGTTCGTCAATCCGTTCGCGAGATATGGGAGTTTGAAGTTAAGGAATGGTTGAGAAAACATCAAAATTTTCGCAAGTCTGACACCCGAAACCAATAACTACAAAGGCCTAGGGGAAAAACGCACATATCTTTGTAATCGGGCGAGTTTCTACTTTCAGAGGCAACAGGAACTTCTCGAGTGCGTCAATCCGTTCGCGAGATATGGGAGTTTGAAGTTAAGGAATGGTTGAGTAACCATCACAATTTTCGCAAGTCTGATACCCGAAACCAAGAACTGGAATGGCCTAGGGGAAAAGTACACACACCATTGTAATCGGGCGAGTTTCTACTTTCAGAAGCAACAGGAATTTCTCGAGTTCGTCATTCCGTTCGCGAGATATGGGAGTTTGAAGTTAAGGAATGGTTGAGTAACCATCACAATTTTCGCAAGTCTGATACCCGAAACCAAGAACTCGAATGGCCTAGGGGAAAAGTACACACACCATCGTAATGGGGCGAGTTTCTACTTCCAGAAGCAACAGGAAATAATCGAGTTCGTCAATCCGTTTGCGAGATATCGGAGTTTGAAGTTATGGAATGGTTGTGAGACCATCACAATTTTCGGAAGTCTGATACTCGAAACCAATAACTACAAAGCCCTAGGGGAAAAATACACACACCTTTGTAATCGGGCGAGTTTATACTTTCAAATGCAACAGGAATTTCTCGAGCTTGTCAATCCGTTCGCGAGATATGGGAGTTTGAAGTTAAGGATTGCTTGAGAAACCATCAAAATTTTCGCAAAACTGATACTCGAAACCAATAACTGGAGTGGCCTAGGGGAAAAGTCCACACACCATTGTAATGGGGCGAGTTTCTACTTTCAGATGCAACAGGAATTTCTCGAGTTCGTCAATCCGTTCGCGAGATATGGGAGTTTGAAGTTAAGGAATGGTTGAGAAACCATCAAAATTTTGGCAAGTGTGATACTCGAAACCAATAACTGGAATGGCCTAGGGGAAAAGTACACAAACCATTGTAATGGGGCGAGTTTCTACTTTCAGGTGCAACAGGAATTCCTCGAGGTCGTCAATCCGTTCGCGAGATATTGGAGTTTGAAGTTAAGGAATGGTTGTGAGACCATCAAAATTTTCGCAAAACTGATACTCGAAACCAAAAACTGGAATGGCCTAGGGGAAAAGTACACACACCATTGTAATCGGGCGAGTTTCTACTTTCAGAAGCAACAGGAATTTCTCGAGTTCGTCATTCCGTTCGCGAGATATGGGAGTTTGAAGTTAAGGAATGGTTGAGAAACCATCAAAGTTTTCGCAGGTCTTATACTCGAAACCAATAACTACAAAGGCTTAGGGGAAAAATACACATACCGTTGTAATCGGGAGAGTTTCTTCTTCCAGATTCAACCGGAATTTCTCGAGTTCGTCAATCCGTTCGCGAGATATGGGAGTTTGAAGTTAAGGAATGGTTGAGAAACCATCAAAATTTTCGCAATTCTGACGCTAGAAACGAATAACTGGAATGACCGAGGGGAAAAGTACACACACCATTGTAATCGGTCGAGTTTCTACTTTCAGATGCAACAGGAAATAATCGAGTTCGCCAATCCGTTCGCGAGATATGGGAGTTTGAAGTTAAGGAATGGTTGAGAAACCATCAAAATATTCGCAAGTCTGATACACGAAACCAATAACTACAAAGGCCTGGGGGAAAAATTCACATTCCGTTGTAATCGGGCGAATTTCTACTTCCACATGCAACAGGAATTTCTCGAGTTCGTCAATCCGTTCGCGAGATATGGGAGTTTGAAATTAAGGAACGGTTGAGAAACCATCAAAATTTTCGCAAGTCTGATACTCGAAACCAATAACTACAAAGGCTTAGAGGAAAAATACACATACCGTTGTAATCGGGAGACTTTCTTCTTCCAGATTCAACCGGAATTTCACGTGTGCGTCAATCCGTTCGCGAGATATGGGAGTTTGAAGTTAAGGAATGGTTGAGAAACCATCAAAATTTTCGCAAGTCGGATACTCGAAAACAATAACTACTATGGCCTAGGGCACAAATACACATACCGTTGTAATCGGGCGAGCTTCTACTTTCAGATGCAACAGGATTTTCTCGAGTTGGTCAATCCGTTCGCGAGACATGGGAGTTTCAACTTAAGGAATTGTTGAGAAACCATCAAAACTTTCGCAAGTCTGATTCTCGAAACCAATAACTACTATGGCCTAGGGCAAAAATACACATGCCGTTGTAATCGGACGAGTTTCTGCTTTCAGATGCAACAGGAATTTCTCGAGTTCGTCAATCCGTTCGCGCGATATGGGAGTTTGAAATTAAGGAACGGTTGAGAAACCACCAAAATTTTCGCAAGGCTGATACTCGAAACCAATAACTGGAATGGCCTAGGGGAAAAGTACACACACCATTCTAATCGGGCGAGTTTCTACTTTCAGATACGACAGGAATTTCTCGAGTTCGTCAATGCGTTCGCGAGATATGGGAGTTTGAAGTTAAGGAATGCTTGAGAAACCATCAAAATTTTCGCAAGTCTGATACTCGAAACCAATAACTACAATGCCCTAGGTTAAAAATACACATACCGTTGTAATCGGGAGAGTTTCTACTTTCAGATGCAGCAGGAATTTCTCGAGTTCGTCAATCCGTTCGCGAGATATGGGAGTTTGAAGTTAAGGAATGGTTGAGAAACAATCAAAATTTTCGCAAGCCTGATACTCGAAACCAATATCTGGAATGGCCTAGGGGAAAAGTACACACACCATTGTAATCTGGCGAGTTTCTACTTTCAGATGCAATAGGAATTTCTCGAGTTCGTCATTCCGTTCGCGAGATATGGGAGTTTGAAGTTAAGGAATGGTTGAGAAACCATCAAAATATTCACTGGTCTGATACTCGAAACCAATAACTGGAATGGCCTAGGAGAAAAGTACACAAACCATTGTATTCGGGCGTGTTTCTACTTTCAGATGCAACAGGCATTTCTCGAGTTCGTCAATCCGTTCGCGAGATATGGTAGTTTGAAGTTGAAGAATGGTTGAGAAACCATCAAAATTTTCGCAAGTCTGATACTCGAAACCAATAACTGCTATGGCCTAGGGCAAAAATGCACATACCGTTGTAACCGGGCGAGTTTCTGCTTTCAGATGCAATAGGAAATTCTCGAGTTCGTCAATCCGTTCGCGAGATATGGAAGTTTGAAGTTAAGGAATGATTGAGAAACCATCAAAATTTTCGCAAGCCTGATACTCGAAACCAATAACTGGAATGGCCTAGGGGAAAAGTACACACACCATTGTAATCTGGCTGGTTTCTACTTTCAGATGCAATAGGAATTTCTCGAGTTCGTCATTCCGTTCGCGAGATATGGGAGTTTGAAGTTAAGGAATGTTTGAGAAACCATCAAAATTTTCGCTGGTCTAATACTCGGAACCAATAACTGGAATGGCCTAGGGGAAAAGTACACACACCATTGTAATCGGGCGGGTTTCTACTTTCAGATACAACAGGAATTTCTCGAGTTCGTCTATCCGTTCGCCAGAAATGGTAGTTTGAAGTTAAGGAATGGTTGAGAAACCATCAAAATTTTCGCAAGTCTGATACTCGAAACCAATAACTATTATACAATGGCCTAGGGGAAAAATACACATACCGTTGTAATCGGGCGAGTTTCTACTTTCAGATGCAACAGGAATTTCTCGAGTTCGTCAATCCGTTCGCGAGATATGGGAGTTTGAAGTTAAGGAATGGTTGAGAACCCTCAAAATTTTCGCAAGTCTGATACACGAAACCAATAACTACTATGGCCTACGGCAAAAATGCACATACCGTTGTAACCGGGCGAGTTTCTGCTTTCAGATGCAATAGGAAATTCTCGAGTTCGTCATTCCGTTCGCGAGATATGTAAGTGTGAAGTTAAGGAATGCTTGAGAAACCATCAAAATTTTCGCAAGTCTGATACTCGAAACCAATAACTACTGTGGCCTAGGGCAAAAATACAAATACCAGTGTAATCGGGCGAGTTTCTACTATCAGATGCAACAGGAATTTCTCGAGTTCGTCAATCCGTTCGCGAGATATGGGAGTTTGAAGTTAAGGAATGCTTGAGAAACCATCAAAATTTTCGCAAGTCTGATACTCGAAACCAATAACTACAATGCCCTAGGTTAAAAATACACATACCGTTGTAATCGGGAGAGTTTCTACTTTCAGATGCAGCAGGAATTTCTCGAGTTCGTCAATCCGTTCGCGAGATATGGGAGTTTGAAGTTAAGGAATGGTTGTGAAAACATCAAAATTTTCGGAAGTCTGATACTCGAAACCAGTAACTGCTATGGCCTAGGGGTAAAATACACATACCTTTGTAATCGGGCGAGTTTCCACTTTCAGATGCAACAGGAATTTCTCGAGTGCGTCAATCCGTTCGCGAGAAGTGGGAGTTTGAAGTTAAGGAATGGCTGAGACACCATCAAAATTTTCGCAAGTCTGATACTCGAAACCAATAACTGGAATGGCATAGGGGAAAAGCACACACCATCGTAATGGGGCGAGTTTCTACTTCCAGAAGCAACAGGATATAATCGAGTTCGTCAATCCGTTTGCGAGATATGGGAGTTTGAAGTTAAGGAATGGTTGAGAAACCATCAAAATTTTGGCAAGTGTGATACTCGAAACCAATAACTGGAATGGCCTAGGGGAAAAGTACACATACCATTGTAATGGGGCGAGTTTCTACTTTCAGGTGCAACAGGAATTCCTCGAGTTCGTCAATCCGTTCGCGAGATATGGGAGTTTGAAGTTAAGGAATGGTTGTGAGACCATCAAAATTTTCGCAAAACTGATACTCGAAACCAAAAACTGGAATGGCCTAGGGGAAAAGTACACACACCATTGTAATGGGGCGAGTTTCTACTTTCAGATGAAACAGGAATTCCTCGAGTTCGTCAATCCGTTCGCGAGATATGGGAGTTTGAAGTTAAGGAATGGTTGAGAAAACATCAAAATTTTCGCAAGTCTGACACCCGAAACCAATAACTACAAAGGCCTAGGGGAAAAACGCACATATCTTTGTAATCGGGCGAGTTTCTACTTTCAGAGGCAACAGGAACTTCTCGAGTGCGTCAATCCGTTCGCGAGATATGGGAGTTTGAAGTTAAGGAATGGTTGAGTAACCATCACAATTTTCGCAAGTCTGATACCCGAAACCAAGAACTGGAATGGCCTAGGGGAAAAGTACACACACCATCGTAATGGGGCGAGTTTCTACTTCCAGAAGCAACAGGAAATAATCGAGTTCGTCAATCCGTTTGCGAGATATGGGAGTTTGAAGTTATGGAATGGTTGTGAGACCATCACAATTTTCGGAAGTCTGATACTCGAAACCAATAACTACAAAGCCCTAGGGGAAAAATACACACACCTTTGTAATCGGCCGAGTTTATACTTTCAAATGCAACAGGAATTTCTCGAGCTTGTCAATCCGTTCGCGAGATATGGGAGTTTGAAGTTAAGGATTGCTTGAGAAACCATCAAAATTTTCGCAAGACTGATACTCGAAACCAATAACTACAAAGCCCTAGGGGAAAAATACACACACCTTTGTAATCGGCCGAGTTTATACTTTCAAATGCAACAGGAATTTCTCGAGCTTGTCAATCCGTTCGCGAGATATGGGAGTTTGAAGTTAAGGATTGCTTGAGAAACCATCAAAATTTTCGCAAAACTGATACTCGAAACCAATAACTGGAGTGGCCTAGGGGAAAAGTGCACACACCATTGTAATGGGGCGAGTTTCTACTTTCAGATGCAACAGGAATTTCTCGAGTTCGTCAATCCGTTCGCGAGATATGGGAGTTTGAAATTAAGGAACGTTTGAGAAACCATCAAAATTTTCGCAAGTCTGATACTCGAAACCAATAACTACAAAGGCTTAGGGGAAAAATACACATACCGTTGTAATCGGGAGACTTTCTTCTTCCAGATTCAACCGGAATTTCACGTGTGCGTCAATCCGTTCGCGAGATATGGGAGTTTGAAGTTAAGGAATGGTTGAGAAACCATCAAAATTTTCGCAAGTCGGATACTCGAAAACAATAACTACTATGGCCTAGGGCACAAATACACATACCGTTGTAATCGGGCGAGCTTCTACTTTCAGATGCAACAGGAATTTCTCGAGTTGGTCAATCCGTTCGCGAGACATGGGAGTTTCAACTTAAGGAATTGTTGAGAAACCATCAAAACTTTCGCAAGTCTGATTCTCGAAACCAATAACTACTATGGCCTAGGGCAAAAATACACATGCCGTTGTAATCGGACGAGTTTCTGCTTTCAGATGCAACAGGAATTTCTCGAGTTCGTCAATGCGTTCGCGCGATATGGGAGTTTGAAATTAAGGAACGGTTGAGAAACCACCAAAATTTTCGCAAGGCTGATACTCGAAACCAATAACTGGAATGGCCTAGGGGAAAAGTACACACACCATTCTAATCGGGCGAGTTTCTACTTTCAGATACGACAGGAATTTCTCGAGTTCGTCAATGCGTTCGCGAGATATGGGAGTTTGAAGTTAAGGAATGCTTGAGAAACCATCAAAATTTTCGCAAGTCTGATACTCGAAACCAATAACTACAATGCCCTAGGTTAAAAATACACATACCGTTGTAATCGGGAGAGTTTCTACTTTCAGATGCAGCAGGAATTTCTCGAGTTCGTCAATCCGTTCGCGAGATATGGGAGTTTGAAGATAAGGAATGGTTGAGAAACCATCAAAATGTTCGCAAGTCTGATTCTCGAAACCAATAACAACTGTGGCCTGGGGCAAAAATACACATACCGTTGTAATCGGACGAGTTTCTGCTTTCAGATGCAACAGGAAATTCTGGAGTTCGTCAATCCGTTCGCGAGATATAGGAGTTTGAAATTAACGAATGGTTGAGAAACCATCACAATCTTCGCAAGTCTGATACTCGAAACCAATAACTACTATGGCCTGGGGGAAAAATACACATACCTTTGTAATCGGCCGAGTTTCTAGTTTCAGATGCAACAGGAATTTCTCGAGTTCGTCAAGCCGTTCGCGACATATGGGAGTTTGAAATTAAGGAATGGTTGAGAAACCATCAAAATTTTCGCAATTCTGATGCTAGAAACGAATAACTGGAATGACCTTGGGGAAAAGTGCACACACCATTCTAATCGGTCGAGTTTCTACTTTCACATGCAACAGGAAATAATCGAGTTCGTCAATCCGTTCGCGAGATATGGGAGTTTGAAGTTAAGGAATGCTTGAGAAACCATCCAAATTTTCGCAATTCTGACGCTAGAAACGAATAACTGGAATGACCGAGGGGAAAAGTACACACACCATTGTAATCGGTCGAGTTTCTACTTTCAGATGCAACAGGAAATAATCGAGTTCGCCAATCCGTTCGCGAGATATGGGAGTTTGAAGTTAAGGAATGGTTGAGAAACCATCAAAATATTCGCAAGTCTGATACACGAAACCAATAACTACAAAGGCCTGGGGGAAAAATACACATTCCGTTGTAATCGGGCGAATTTCTACTTCCACATGCAACAGGAATTTCTCGAGTTCGTCAATCCGTTCGCGAGATATGGGAGTTTGAAATTAAGGAACGGTTGAGAAACCATCAAAATTTTCGCAAGTCTGATACTCGAAACCAATAACTACAAAGGCTTAGGGGAAAAATACACATACCGTTGTAATCGGGAGACTTTCTTCTTCCAGATTCAACCGGAATTTCACGTGTGCGTCAATCCGTTCGCGAGATATGGGAGTTTGAAGTTAAGGAATGGTTGAGAAACCATCAAAATTTTCGCAAGTCGGATACTCGAAAACAATAACTACTATGGCCTAGGGCACAAATACACATACCGTTGTAATCGGGCGAGCTTCTACTTTCAGATGCAACAGGAATTTCTCGAGTTGGTCAATCCGTTCGCGAGACATGGGAGTTTCAACTTAAGGAATTGTTGAGAAACCATCAAAACTTTCGCAAGTCTGATTCTCGAAACCAATAACTACTATGGCCTAGGGCAAAAATACACATGCCGTTGTAATCGGACGAGTTTCTGCTTTCAGATGCAACAGGAATTTCTCGAGTTCGTCAATCCGTTCGCGAGATATGGGAGTTTGAAGTTAAGGAATGGTTGAGTAACCATCACAATTTTCGCAAGTCTGATACCCGAAACCAAGAACTGGAATGGCCTAGGGGAAAAGTACACACACCATCGTAATGGGGCGAGTTTCTACTTCCAGAAGCAACAGGAAATAATCGAGTTCGTCAATCCGTTTGCGAGATATGGGAGTTTGAAGTTATGGAATGGTTGTGAGACCATCACAATTTTCGGAAGTCTGATACTCGAAACCAATAACTACAAAGCCCTAGGGGAAAAATACACACACCTTTGTAATCGGGCGAGTTTATACTTTCAAATGCAACAGGAATTTCTCGAGCTTGTCAATCCGTTCGCGAGATATGGGAGTTTGAAGTTAAGGATTGCTTGAGAAACCATCAAAATTTTCGCAAAACTGATACTCGAAACCAATAACTGGAGTGGCCTAGGGGAAAAGTGCACACACCATTGTAATGGGGCGAGTTTCTACTTTCAGATGCAACAGGAATTTCTCGAGTTCGTCAATCCGTTCGCGAGATACGGGAGTTTGAAGTTAAGGAATGGTTGAGAAACCATCAAAATTTTGGCAAGTGTGATACTCGAAACCAATAACTGGAATGGCCTAGGGGAAAAGTACACAAACCATTGTAATGGGGCGAGTTTCTACTTTCAGGTGCAACAGGAATTCCTCGAGGTCGTCAATCCGTTCGCGAGATATTGGAGTTTGAAGTTAAGGAATGGTTGTGAGACCATCAAAATTTTCGCAAAACTGATACTCGAAACCAAAAACTGGAATGGCCTAGGGGAAAAGTACACACACCATTGTAATCGGGCGAGTTTCTACTTTCAGAAGCAACAGGAATTTCTCGAGTTCGTCATTCCGTTCGCGAGATATGGGAGTTTGAAGTTAAGGAATGGTTGAGAAACCATCAAAGTTTTCGCAGGTCTTATACTCGAAACCAATAACTACAAAGGCTTAGGGGAAAAATACACATACCGTTGTAATCGGGAGAGTTTCTTCTTCCAGATTCAACCGGAATTTCTCGAGTTCGTCAATCCGTTCGCGAGATATGGGAGTTTGAAGTTAAGGAATGGTTGAGAAACCATCAAAATTTTCGCAATTCTGACGCTAGAAACGAATAACTGGAATGGCCTAGGGGAAAAGTACACACACCATCGTAATGGGGCGAGTTTCTACTTCCAGAAGCAACAGGAAATAATCGAGTTCGTCAATCCGTTTGCGAGATATGGGAGTTTGAAGTTATGGAATGGTTGTGAGACCATCACAATTTTCGGAAGTCTGATACTCGAAACCAATAACTACAAAGCCCTAGGGGAAAAATACACACACCTTTGTAATCGGGCGAGTTTATACTTTCAAATGCAACAGGAATTTCTCGAGCTTGTCAATCCGTTCGCGAGATATGGGAGTTTGAAGTTAAGGATTGCTTGAGAAACCATCAAAATTTTCGCAAAACTGATACTCGAAACCAATAACTGGAGTGGCCTAGGGGAAAAGTGCACACACCATTGTAATGGGGCGAGTTTCTACTTTCAGATGCAACAGGAATTTCTCGAGTTCGTCAATCCGTTCGCGAGATACGGGAGTTTGAAGTTAAGGAATGGTTGAGAAACCATCAAAATTTTGGCAAGTGTGATACTCGAAACCAATAACTGGAATGGCCTAGGGGAAAAGTACACAAACCATTGTAATGGGGCGAGTTTCTACTTTCAGGTGCAACAGGAATTCCTCGAGGTCGTCAATCCGTTCGCGAGATATTGGAGTTTGAAGTTAAGGAATGGTTGTGAGACCATCAAAATTTTCGCAAAACTGATACTCGAAACCAAAAACTGGAATGGCCTAGGGGAAAAGTACACACACCATTGTAATCGGGCGAGTTTCTACTTTCAGAAGCAACAGGAATTTCTCGAGTTCGTCATTCCGTTCGCGAGATATGGGAGTTTGAAGTTAAGGAATGGTTGAGAAACCATCAAAGTTTTCGCAGGTCTTATACTCGAAACCAATAACTACAAAGGCTTAGGGGAAAAATACACATACCGTTGTAATCGGGAGAGTTTCTTCTTCCAGATTCAACCGGAATTTCTCGAGTTCGTCAATCCGTTCGCGAGATATGGGAGTTTGAAGTTAAGGAATGGTTGAGAAACCATCAAAATTTTCGCAATTCTGACGCTAGAAACGAATAACTGGAATGACCGAGGGGAAAAGTACACACACCATTGTAATCGGTCGAGTTTCTACTTTCAGATGCAACAGGAAATAATCGAGTTCGCCAATCCGTTCGCGAGATATGGGAGTTTGAAGTTAAGGAATGGTTGAGAAACCATCAAAATATTCGCAAGTCTGATACACGAAACCAATAACTACAAAGGCCTGGGGGAAAAATTCACATTCCGTTGTAATCGGGCGAATTTCTACTTCCACATGCAACAGGAATTTCTCGAGTTCGTCAATCCGTTCGCGAGATATGGGAGTTTGAAATTAAGGAACGGTTGAGAAACCATCAAAATTTTCGCAAGTCTGATACTCGAAACCAATAACTACAAAGGCTTAGGGGAAAAATACACATACCGTTGTAATCGGGAGACTTTCTTCTTCCAGATTCAACCGGAATTTCACGTGTGCGTCAATCCGTTCGCGAGATATGGGAGTTTGAAGTTAAGGAATGGTTGAGAAACCATCAAAATTTTCGCAAGTCGGATACTCGAAAACAATAACTACTATGGCCTAGGGCACAAATACACATACCGTTGTAATCGGGCGAGCTTCTACTTTCAGATGCAACAGGAATTTCTCGAGTTGGTCAATCCGTTCGCGAGACATGGGAGTTTCAACTTAAGGAATTGTTGAGAAACCATCAAAACTTTCGCAAGTCTGATTCTCGAAACCAATAACTACTATGGCCTAGGGCAAAAATACACATGCCGTTGTAATCGGACGAGTTTCTGCTTTCAGATGCAACAGGAATTTCTCGAGTTCGTCAAACCGTTCGCGCGATATGGGAGTTTGAAATTAAGGAACGGTTGAGAAACCACCAAAATTTTCGCAAGTCTGATACTCGAAACCAATAACTGGAATGGCCTAGGGGAAAAGTACACACACCATTCTAATCGGGCGAGTTTCTACTTTCAGATACGACAGGAATTTCTCGAGTTCGTCAATGCGTTCGCGAGATATGGGAGTTTGAAGTTAAGGAATGCTTGAGAAACCATCAAAATTTTCGCAAGTCTGATACTCGAAACCAATAACTACAATGCCCTAGGTTAAAAATACACATACCGTTGTAATCGGGAGAGTTTCTACTTTCAGATGCAGCAGGAATTTCTCGAGTTCGTCAATCCGTTCGCGAGATATGGGAGTTTGAAGATAAGGAATGGTTGAGAAACCATCAAAATGTTCGCAAGTCTGATACTCGAAACCAATAACTACTACGGCCTAGGGGAAAAACACACATATCTTTTAATCGGGCGAGTTTCTACTTTCAGATGCAACAGGAATTTCTCGAGTTCGTCATTCCGTTCGCGAGATATGGGAGTTCGAAGTTAAGGAATGGTTGAGAAACCATCAAAATTTTCGCACGTCTGATACTCGAAACCAATAACTACTATGGCCTAGGGCAAAAATACACATACCGTTGTAATCGGGAGAGTTTCTACTTTCAGATGCAGCAGGAATTTCTCGAGTTCGTCAATCCGTTCGCGAGATATGGGAGTTTGAAGTTAAGGTATGGTTGTGAAAACATCAAAATTTTCGGAAGTCTGATACTCGAAACCAGTAACTGCTATGGCCTAGGGGAAAAATACACATACTGTTCTAATCGGGAGTGTTTCTACTTTCAGGTGCAACAGAAATTTTTCGGATTCGTCAATTCGTTCGTGAAATATCGGAGTTTGAAGTTAAGGAATGGTTGAGAAACCATCAAAATTTTCGCAAGTCTGATACTCGAAACTAATAACTACTATGGCCTAGGGCAAAAATACACATACCATTGTAATCGGACGAGTTTCTGGTTTCACATGCAACAGGAATTTCTCGAGTTCGTCAATCCGTTCGCGAGATATAGGAGTTTGAAATTAAGGAACGGTTGAGAAACCATCAAAATTTTCCCAAGTCTGATACTAGAAACCAATAACTACAACGGCTTAGGGGAAAAATACACATACCGTTGTAATCGGGGGAGTTTCTTCTTCCAGATGCAACCGGAATTTCTCGAGTTCGTCAATCAGTTCGCGAGATATGGGAGTTTGAAGTTAAGGAATGTTTGGGAAACCATCACAATTTTCGCAAGTCTGATACTCGAAACCAATAACTACTATGGCCTAGGGGAAAAATACACATACCTTTGTAATCGGGCGAGTTTCTACTTTCAGATGCAACAGGAATTTCTCGAGTTCGTCAATCCGTTCGCGACATATGGGAGTTTGAAGTTAAGGAATGGTTGAGAAACCATCAAAATTTTCGCAAGTCTGATTCTCGAAACCAATAACAACTGTGGCCTGGGGCAAAAATACACATACCGTTGTAATCGGACGAGTTTCTGCTTTCAGATGCAACAGGAAATTCTCGAGTTCGTCAATCCGTTCGCGAGATATAGGAGTTTGAAATTAACGAATGGTTGAGAAACCATCACAATCTTCGCAAGTCTGATACTCGAAACCAATAACTACTATGGCCTGGGGGAAAAATACACATACCTTTGTAATCGGCCGAGTTTCTAGTTTCAGATGCAACAGGAATTTCTCGAGTTCGTCAAGCCGTTCGCGACATATGGGAGTTTGAAATTAAAGAATGGTTGAGAAACCATCAAAATTTTCGCAATTCTGATGCTAGAAACGAATAACTGGAATGACCTTGGGGAAAAGTGCACACACCATTCTAATCGGTCGAGTTTCTACTTTCACATGCAACAGGAAATAATCGAGTTCGTCAATCCGTTCGCGAGATATGGGAGTTTGAAGTTAAGGAATGCTTGAGAAACCATCAAAATTTTCGCAATTCTGACGCTAGAAACGAATAACTGGAATGACCGAGGGGAAAAGTACACACACCATTGTAATCGGTCGAGTTTCTACTTTCAGATGCAACAGGAAATAATCGAGTTCGCCAATCCGTTCGCGAGATATGGGAGTTTGAAGTTAAGGAATGGTTGAGAAACCATCAAAATATTCGCAAGTCTGATACACGAAACCAATAACTACAAAGGCCTGGGGGAAAAATACACATTCCGTTGTAATCGGGCGAATTTCTACTTCCACATGCAACAGGAATTTCTCGAGTTCGTCAATCCGTTCGCGAGATATGGGAGTTTGAAATTAAGGAACGGTTGAGAAACCATCAAAATTTTCGCAAGTCTGATACTCGAAACCAATAACTACAAAGGCTTAGGGGAAAAATACACATACCGTTGTAATCGGGAGACTTTCTTCTTCCAGATTCAACCGGAATTTCACGTGTGCGTCAATCCGTTCGCGAGATATGGGAGTTTGAAGTTAAGGAATGCTTGAGAAACCATCAAAATTTTCGCAAGTCTGATTCTCGAAACCAATAACTACTATGGCCTAGGGCAAAAATACACATGCCGTTGTAATCGGACGAGTTTCTGGTTTCAGATGCAACAGGAATTTCTCGAGTTCGTCAATCCGTTCGCGAGATATGGGAGTTTGAAGTTAAGGAATGGTTGAGAAACCATCAAAATTTTCGCAATTCTGACGCTAGAAACGAATAACTGGAATGACCGAGGGGAAAAGTACACACACCATTGTAATCGGTCGAGTTGCTACTTTCAGATGCAACAGGAAATAATCGAGTTCGCCAATCCGTTCGCGAGATATGGGAGTTTGAAGTTAAGGAATGGTTGAGAAACCATCAAAATTTTCGCAAGTCGGATACTCGAAAACAATAACTACTATGGCCTAGGGCACAAATACACATACCGTTGTAATCGGGCGAGCTTCTACTTTCAGATGCAACAGGAATTTCTCGAGTTGGTCAATCCGTTCGCGAGACATGGGAGTTTCAACTTAAGGAATTGTTGAGAAACCATCAAAACTTTCGCAAGTCTGATTCTCGAAACCAATAACTACTAAGGCCTAGGGCAAAAATACACATGCCGTTGTAATCGGACGAGTTTCTGCTTTCAGATGCAACAGGAATTTCTCGAGTTCGTCAATCCGTTCGCGAGATATGGGAGTTTGAAGTTAAGGAATGGTTGAGTAACCATCACAATTTTCGCAAGTCTGATACCCGAAACCAAGAACTGGAATGGCCTAGGGGAAAAGTACGCACACCATCGTAATGGGGCGAGTTTCTACTTCCAGAAGCAACAGGAAATAATCGAGTTCGTCAATCCGTTTGCGAGATATGGGAGTTTGAAGTTATGGAATGGTTGTGAGACCATCACAATTTTCGGAAGTCTGATACTCGAAACCAATAACTACAAAGCCCTAGGGGAAAAATACACACACCTTTGTAATCGGGTGAGTTTATACTTTCAAATGCAACAGGAATTTCTCGAGCTTGTCAATCCGTTCGCGAGATATGGGAGTTTGAAGTTAAGGATTGCTTGAGAAACCATCAAAATTTTCGCAAAACTGATACTCGAAACCAACAACTGGAGTGGCCTAGGGGAAAAGTGCACACACCATTGTAATGGGGCGAGTTTCTACTTTCAGATGCAACAGGAATTTCTCGAGTTCGTCAATCCGTTCGCGAGATATGGGAGTTTGAAGTTAAGGAATGGTTGAGAAACCATCAAAATTTTGGCAAGTGTGATACTCGAAACCAATAACTGGAATGGCCTAGGGGAAAAGTACACAAACCATTGTAATGGGGCGAGTTTCTACTTTCAGGTGCAACAGGAATTCCTCGAGGTCGTCAATCCGTTCGCGAGATATTGGAGTTTGAAGTTAAGGAATGGTTGTGAGACCATCAAAATTTTCGCAAAACTGATACTCGAAACCAAAAACTGGAATGGCCTAGGGGAAAAGTACACACACCATTGTAATCGGGCGAGTTTCTACTTTCAGAAGCAACAGGAATTTCTCGAGTTCGTCATTCCGTTCGCGAGATATGGGAGTTTGAAGTTAAGGAATGGTTGAGAAACCATCAAAGTTTTCGCAGGTCTTATACTCGAAACCAATAACTACAAAGGCTTAGGGGAAAAATACACATACCGTTGTAATCGGGAGAGTTTCTTCTTCCAGATTCAACCGGAATTTCTCGAGTTCGTCAATCCGTTCGCGAGATATGGGAGTTTGAAGTTAAGGAATGGTTGAGAAACCATCAAAATTTTCGCAATTCTGACGCTAGAAACGAATAACTGGAGTGACCGAGGGGAAAAGTACACACACCATTGTAATCGGTCGAGTTTCTACTTTCAGATGCAACAGGAAATAATCGAGTTCGCCAATCCGTTCGCGAGATATGGGAGTTTGAAGTTAAGGAATTGTTGAGAAACCATCAAAATATTCGCAAGTCTGATACACGAAACCAATAACTACAAAGGCCTGGGGGAAAAATTCACATTCCGTTGTAATCGGGCGAATTTCTACTTCCACATGCAACAGGAATTTCTCGAGTTCGTCAATCCGTTCGCGAGATATGGGAGTTTGAAATTAAGGAACGGTTGAGAAACCATCAAAATTTTCGCAAGTCTGATACTCGAAACCAATAACTACAAAGGCTTAGGGGAAAAATACACATACCGTTGTAATCGGGAGACTTTCTTCTTCCAGATTCAACCGGAATTTCACGTGTGCGTCAATCCGTTCGCGAGATATGGGAGTTTGAAGTTAAGGAATGGTTGAGAAACCATCAAAATTTTCGCAAGTCGGATACTCGAAAACAATAACTACTATGGCCTAGGGCACAAATACACATACCGTTGTAATCGGGCGAGCTTCTACTTTCAGATGCAACAGGAATTTCTCGAGTTGGTCAATCCGTTCGCGAGACATGGGAGTTTCAACTTAAGGAATTGTTGAGAAACCATCAAAACTTTCGCAAGTCTGATTCTCGAAACCAATAACTACTATGGCCTAGGGCAAAAATACACATGCCGTTGTTATCGGACGAGTTTCTGCTTTCAGATGCAACAGGAATTTCTCGAGTTCGTCAATCCGTTCGCGCGATATGGGAGTTTGAAATTAAGGAACGGTTGAGAAACCACCAAAATTTTCGCAAGGCTGATACTCGAAACCAATAACTGGAATGGCCTAGGGGAAAAGTACACACACCATTCTAATCGGGCGAGTTTCTACTTTCAGATACGACAGGAATTTCTCGAGTTCGTCAATGCGTTCGCGAGATATGGGAGTTTGAAGTTAAGGAATGCTTGAGAAACCATCAAAATTTTCGCAAGTCTGATACTCGAAACCAATAACTACAATGCCCTAGGTTAAAAATACACATACCGTTGTAATCGGGAGAGTTTCTACTTTCAGATGCAGCAGGAATTTCTCGAGTTCATCAATCCGTTCGCGAGCTATGGGAGTTTGAAGATAAGGAATGGTTGAGAAACCATCAAAATGTTCGCAAGTCTGATACTCGAAACCAATAACTACTACGGCCTAGGGGAAAAACACACATATCTTTTAATCGGGCGAGTTTCTACTTTCAGATGCAACAGGAATTTCTCGAGTTCGTCATTCCGTTCGCGAGATATGGGAGTTTGAAGTTAAGGAATGGTTGAGAAACCATCAAAATTTTCGCACGTCTGATACTCGAAACCAATAACTACTATGGCCTAGGGCAAAAATACACATACCGTTGTAATCGGGAGAGTTTCTACTTTCAGATGCAGCAGGAATTTCTCGAGTTCGTCAATCCGTTCGCGAGATATGGGAGTTTGAAGTTAAGGTATGGTTGTGAAAACATCAAAATTTTCGGAAGTCTGATACTCGAAACCAGTAACTGCTATGGCCTAGGGGAAAAATACACATACTGTTCTAATCGGGAGTGTTTCTACTTTCAGGTGCAACAGAAATTTTTCGGATTCGTCAATTCGTTCGTGAAATATCGGAGTTTGAAGTTAAGGAATGGTTGAGAAACCATCAAAATTTTCGCAAGTCTGATACTCGAAACTAATAACTACTATGGCCTAGGGCAAAAATACACATACCATTGTAATCGGACGAGTTTCTGGTTTCACATGCAACAGGAATTTCTCGAGTTCGTCAATCCGTTCGCGAGATATGGGAGTTTGAAATTAAGGAACGGTTGAGGAACCATCAAAATTTTCCCAAGTCTGATACTAGAAACCAATAACTACAACAGCTTAGGGGAAAAATACACATACCGTTGTAATCGGGGGAGTTTCTTCTTCCAGATGCAACAGGAATTTCTCGAGTTCGTCAATCAGTTCGCGAGATATGGGAGTTTGAAGTTAAGGAATGTTTGGGAAACCATCACAATTTTCGCAAGTCTGATACTCGAAACCAATAACTACTATGGCCTAGGGGAAAAATACACATACCTTTGTAATCGGGCCAGTTTCTACTTTCAGATGCAACAGGAATTTCTCGAGTTCGTCAATCCGTTCGCGACATATGGGAGTTTGAAGTTAAGGAATGGTTGAGAAACCATCAAAATTTTCGCAAGTCTGATTCTCGAAACCAATAACAACTGTGGCCTGGGGCAAAAATACACATACCGTTGTAATCGGACGAGTTTCTGCTTTCAGATGCAACAGGTAATTCTCGAGTTCGTCAATCCGTTCGCGAGATATAGGAGTTTGAAATTAACGAATGGTTGAGAAACCATCACAATCTTCGCAAGTCTGATACTCGAAACCAATAACTACTATGGCCTGGGGGAAAAATACACATACCTTTGTAATCGGCCGAGTTTCTAGTTTCAGATGCAACAGGAATTTCTCGAGTTCGTCAAGCCGTTCGCGACATATGGGAGTTTGAAATTAAGGAATGGTTGAGAAACCATCAAAATTTTCGCAATTCTGATGCTAGAAACGAATAACTGGAATGACCTTGGGGAAAAGTGCACACACCATTCTAATCGGTCGAGTTTCTACTTTCACATGCAACAGGAAATAATCGAGTTCGTCAATCCGTTCGCGAGATATGGGAGTTTGAAGTTAAGGAATGCTTGAGAAACCATCAAAATTTTCGCAATTCTGACGCTAGAAACGAATAACTGGAATGACCGAGGGGAAAAGTACACACACCATTGTAATCGGTCGAGTTTCTACTTTCAGATGCAACAGGAAATAATCGAGTTCGCCAATCCGTTCGCGAGATATGGGAGTTTGAAGTTAAGGAATGGTTGAGAAACCATCAAAATATTCGCAAGTCTGATACACGAAACCAATAACTACAAAGGCCTGGGGGAAAAATACACATTCCGTTGTAATCGGGCGAATTTCTACTTCCACATGCAACAGGAATTTCTCGAGTTCGTCAATCCGTTCGCGAGATATGGGAGTTTGAAATTAAGGAACGGTTGAGAAACCATCAAAATTTTCGCAAGTCTGATACTCGAAACCAATAACTACAAAGGCTTAGGGGAAAAATACACATACCGTTGTAATCGGGAGACTTTCTTCTTCCAGATTCAACCGGAATTTCACGTGTGCGTCAATCCGTTCGCGAGATATGGGAGTTTGAAGTTAAGGAATGCTTGAGAAACCATCAAAATTTTCGCAAGTCTGATTCTCGAAACCAATAACTACTATGGCCTAGGGCAAAAATACACATGCCGTTGTAATCGGACGAGTTTCTGGTTTCAGATGCAACAGGAATTTCTCGATTTCGTCAATCCGTTCGCGAGATATGGGAGTTTGAAGTTAAGGAATGGTTGAGAAACCATCAAAATTTTCGCAATTCTGACGCTAGAAACGAATAACTGGAATGACCGAGGGGAAAAGCACACACCATTGTAATCGGTCGAGTTTCTACTTTCAGATGCGACAGGAAATAATCGAGTTCGCCAATCCGTTCGCGAGATATGGGAGTTTGAAGTTAAGGAATGGTTGAGAAACCATCAAAATATTCGCAAGTCTGATACACGAAACCAATAACTACAAAGGCCTGGGGGAAAAATACACATTCCGTTGTAATCGGGCGAATTTCTACTTCCACATGCAACAGGAATTTCTCGAGTTCGTCAATCCGTTCGCGAGATATGGGAGTTTGAAATTAAGGAACGGTTGAGAAACCATCAAAATTTTCGCAAGTCTGATACTCGAAACCAATAACTACAAAGGCTTAGGGGAAAAATACACATACCGTTGTAATCGGGAGACTTTCTTCTTCCAGATTCAACCGGAATTTCACGTGTGCGTCAATCCGTTCGCGAGATATGGGAGTTTGAAGTTAAGGAATGGTTGAGAAACCATCAAAATTTTCGCAAGTCGGATACTCGAAAACAATAACTACTATGGCCTAGGGCACAAATACACATACCGTTGTAATCGGGCGAGCTTCTACTTTCAGATGCAACAGGGATTTCTCGAGTTGGTCAATCCGTTCGCGAGACATGGGAGTTTCAACTTAAGGAATTGTTGAGAAACCATCAAAACTTTCGCAAGTCTGATTCTCGAAACCAATAACTACTATGGCCTAGGGCAAAAATACACATGCCGTTGTAATCGGACGAGTTTCTGCTTTCAGATGCAACAGGAATTTCTCGAGTTCGTCAATCCGTTCGCGAGATATGGGAGTTTGAAATTAAGGAACGGTTGAGAAACCACCAAAATTTTCGCAAGGCTGATACTCGAAACCAATAACTGGAATGGCCTAGGGGAAAAGTAGACACACCATTCTAATCGGGCGAGTTTCTACTTTCAGATGCAACAGGAAATAATCGAGTTCGCCAATCCGTTCGCGAGATATGGGAGTTTGAAGTTAAGGAATGGTTGAGAAACCATCAAAATATTCGCAAGTCTGATACACGAAACCAATAACTACAAAGGCCTGGGGGAAAAATACACATTCCGTTGTAATCGGGCGAATTTCTACTTCCACATGCAACAGGAATTTCTCGAGTTCGTCAATCCGTTCGCGAGATATGGGAGTTTGAAATTAAGGAACGGTTGAGAAACCATCAAAATTTTCGCAAGTCTGATACTCGAAACCAATAACTACAAAGGCTTAGGGGAAAAATACACATACCGTTGTAATCGGGAGACTTTCTTCTTCCAGATTCAACCGGAATTTCACGTGTGCGTCAATCCGTTCGCGAGATATGGGAGTTTGAAGTTAAGGAATGGTTGAGAAACCATCAAAATTTTCGCAAGTCGGATACTCGAAAACAATAACTACTATGGCCTAGGGCACAAATACACGTACCGTTGTAATCGGGCGAGCTTCTACTTTCAGATGCAACAGGAATTTCTCGAGTTGGTCAATCCGTTCGCGAGACATGGGAGTTTCAACTTAAGGAATTGTTGAGAAACCATCAAAACTTTCGCAAGTCTGATTCTCGAAACCAATAACTACTATGGCCTAGGGCAAAAATACACATGCCGTTGTAATCGGACGAGTTTCTGCTTTCAGATGCAACAGGAATATCTCGAGTTCGTCAATCCGTTCGCGAGATATGGGAGTTTGAAATTAAGGAACGGTTGAGAAACCACCAAAATTTTCGCAAGGCTGATACTCGAAACCAATAACTGGAATGGCCTAGGGGAAAAGTACACACACCATTCTAATCGGGCGAGTTTCTACTTTCAGATACGACAGCAATTTCTCGAGTTCGTCAATGCGTTCGCGAGATATGGGAGTTTGAAGTTAAGGAATGCTTGAGAAACCACCAAAATTTTCACACGTCTGATACTCGAAACCAGTAACTACTATGACCTAGGGCAAAAATGCACATACCGTTGTAATCGGGCGAGTTTCTGCTTTCAGATGCAACAGGAAGTTCTCGAGTTCGTCATTCCGTTCGCGAGATATGGGAGTTTGAAGTTAAGGAATGCTTGAGAAACCATCAAAATTTTCGCAAGTCTGATACTCGAAACCAATAACTACTGTGGCCTAGGGCAAGAATACAAATACCAGTGTAATCGGGCGAGTTTCTACTATCAGATGCAACAGGAATTTCTCGAGTTCGTCAATCCGTTCGCGAGATATGGGAGTTTGAAGTTAAGGAATGCTTGAGAAACCATCAAAATTTTCGCAAGTCTGATACTCGAAACCAATAACTACAATGCCCTAGGTTAAAAATACACATACCGTTGTAATCGGGAGAGTTTCTACTTTCAGATGCAGCAGGAATTTCTCGAGTTCGTCAATCCGTTCGCGAGATATGGGAGTTTGAAGTTAAGGAATGGTTGTGAAAACATCAAAATTTTCGGAAGTCTGATACTCGAAACCAGTAACTGCTATGGCCTAGGGGAAAAATACACATACTGTTCTAATCGGGAGTGTTTCTACTTTCAGGTGCAACAGAAATTTTTCGGATTCGTCAATTCGTTCGTGAAATATCGGAGTTTGGAGTTAAGGAATGGTTGAGAAACCATAAAAATTTTCGTAAGTCTGATACTCGAAACCAATAACTACTGTGGCCTAGGGCAAAAATACAAATACCATTGTAATCGGGCGAGATCCTGCTTTCAGATGCAACAGGAATTTCTCGAGTTCGTCTATCCGTTCGCGAGATATGGGAGTTTGAATTTATTGAATGGTTGAGAAACCATCAAAATTGTCGCAATTGTGATGGTAGAAACGAATAACTGGAATGGCCTAGGGGAAAAGTACACACACCATTGTAATCGGGCTAGTTTCTACTTTCAGATGCAACAGGAATTTCTCGAGTTCCTCAATCCGTTCGCGAGATATGGGAGTTTGAAGATAAGGAATGGTTGAGAAACCATCAAAATGTTCGCAAGTCTGATACTCGAAACCAATAACTACTACGGCCTAGGGGAAAAACACACATATCTTTTAATCGGGCGAGTTTCTACTTTCAGATGCAACAGGAATTTCTCGAGTTCGTCATTCCGTTCGCGAGATATGGGAGTTTGAAATTAAGAAATGGTTGAGAAACCATCAAAATTTTCGCAAGTCTGATACTCGAAATCAATAACTACAATGGCCTAGGGGAAAAATACACATACCTTTGTAATCGGGCGAGTTTCCACTTTCAGATGCAACAGGAATTTCTCGAGTGCGTCAATCCGTTCGCGAGATATGGGAGTTTGAAGTTAAGGAATGGTTGAGTAACCATCACAATTTTCCCAAGTCTGATACCCGAAACCAAGAACTGGAATGGCCTAGGGGAAAAGTACACACACCATTGTAATCGGGCGAGTCTCTACTTTCAGACGCAACAGGAATTTCTCGAGTTCGTCATTCCGTTCGCGAGATATGGGAGTTTGAAGTTAAGGAATGGTTGAGAAACCATCAAAATTTTCGCACGTCTGATACACGAAACCAATAACTACTATGGCCTAGGGCAAAAATACACATACCGTTGTAATCGGGAGAGTTTCTACTTTCAGATGCAGCAGGAATTTCTCGAGTTCGTCAATCCGTTCGCGAGATATGGGAGTTTGAAGTTAAGGTATGGTTGTGAAAACATCAAAATTTTCGGAAGTCTGATACTCGAAACCAGTAGCTGCTATGGCCTAGGGGAAAAATACACATACTGTTCTAATCGGGAGTGTTTCTACTTTCAGGTGCAACAGAAATTTTTCGGATTCGTCAATTCGTTCGTGAAATATCGGAGTTTGAAGTTAAGGAATGGTTGAGAAACCATCAAAATTTTCGCAAGTCTGATACTCGAAACTAATAACTACTATGGCCTAGGGCAAAAATACACATACCGTTGTAATCGGACGAGTTTCTGGTTTCAGATGCAACAGGAATTTCTCGAGTTCGTCAATCCGTTCGCGAGATATGGGAGTTTGAAATTAAGGAACGGTTGAGAAACCATCAAAATTTTCGCAAGTCTGATACTCGAAACCAATAACTACAAAGGCTTAGGGGAAAAATACACATACCGTTGTAATCGGGAGACTTTCTTCTTCCAGATTCAACCGGAATTTCACGTGTGCGTCAATCCGTTCGCGAGATATGGGAGTTTGAAGTTAAGGAATGGTTGAGAAACCATCAAAATTTTCGCAAGTCGGATACTCGAAAACAATAACTACTATGGCCTAGGGCACAAATACACGTACCGTTGTAATCGGGCGAGCTTCTACTTTCAGATGCAACAGGAATTTCTCGAGTTGGTCAATCCGTTCGCGAGACATGGGAGTTTCAACTTAAGGAATTGTTGAGAAACCATCAAAACTTTCGCAAGTCTGATTCTCGAAACCAATAACTACTATGGCCTAGGGCAAAAATACACATGCCGTTGTAATCGGACGAGTTTCTGCTTTCAGATGCAACAGGAATATCTCGAGTTCGTCAATCCGTTCGCGAGATATGGGAGATTGAAATTAAGGAACGGTTGAGAAACCACCAAAATTTTCGCAAGGCTGATACTCGAAACCAATAACTGGAATGGCCTAGGGGAAAAGTACACACACCATTCTAATCGGGCGAGTTTCTACTTTCAGATACGACAGCAATTTCTCGAGTTCGTCAATGCGTTCGCGAGATATGGGAGTTTGAAGTTAAGGAATGCTTGAGAAACCATCAAAATTTTCACACGTCTGATACTCGAAACCAGTAACTACTATGACCTAGGGCAAAAATGCACATACCGTTGTAATCGGGCGAGTTTCTGCTTTCAGATGCAACAGGAAGTTCTCGAGTTCGTCATTCCGTTCGCGAGATATGGGAGTTTGAAGTTAAGGAATGCTTGAGAAACCATCAAAATTTTCGCAAGTCTGATACTCGAAACCAATAACTACTGTGGCCTAGGGCAAGAATACAAATACCAGTGTAATCGGGCGAGTTTCTACTATCAGATGCAACAGGAATTTCTCGAGTTCGTCAATCCGTTCGCGAGATATGGGAGTTTGAAGTTAAGGAATGCTTGAGAAACCATCAAAATTTTCGCAAGTCTGATACTCGAAACCAATAACTACAATGCCCTAGGTTAAAAATACACATACCGTTGTAATCGGGAGAGTTTCTACTTTCAGATGCAGCAGGAATTTCTCGAGTTCGTCAATCCGTTCGCGAGATATGGGAGTTTGAAGTTAAGGAATGGTTGTGAAAACATCAAAATTTTCGGAAGTCTGATACTCGAAACCAGTAACTGCTATGGCCTAGGGGAAAAATACACATACTGTTCTAATCGGGAGTGTTTCTACTTTCAGGTGCAACAGAAATTTTTCGGATTCGTCAATTCGTGCGTGAAATATCGGAGTTTGGAGTTAAGGAATGGTTGAGAAACCATAAAAATTTTCGTAAGTCTGATACTCGAAACCAATAACTACTGTGGCCTAGGGCAAAAATACAAATACCATTGTAATCGGGCGAGATCCTGCTTTCAGATGCAACAGGAATTTCTCGAGTTCGTCTATCCGTTCGCGAGATATGGGAGTTTGAATTTATTGAATGGTTGAGAAACCATCAAAATTGTCGCAATTGTGATGGTAGAAACGAATAACTGGAATGGCCTAGGGGAAAAGTACACACACCATTGTAATCGGGCTAGTTTCTACTTTCAGATGCAACAGGAATTTCTCGAGTTCCTCAATCCGTTCGCGAGATATGGGAGTTTGAAGATAAGGAATGGTTGAGAAACCATCAAAATGTTCGCAAGTCTGATACTCGAAACCAATAACTACTACGGCCTAGGGGAAAAACACACATATCTTTTAATCGGGCGAGTTTCTACTTTCAGATGCAACAGGAATTTCTCGAGTTCGTCATTCCGTTCGCGAGATATGGGAGTTTGAAATTAAGAAATGGTTGAGAAACCATCAAAATTTTCGCAAGTCTGATACTCGAAATCAATAACTACAATGGCCTAGGGGAAAAATACACATACCTTTGTAATCGGGCGAGTTTCCACTTTCAGATGCAACAGGAATTTCTCGAGTGCGTCAATCCGTTCGCGAGATATGGGAGTTTGAAGTTAAGGAATGGTTGAGAAACCATCACAATTTTCGCACGTCTGATACACGAAACCAATAACTACTATGGCCTAGGGCAAAAATACACATACCGTTGTAATCGGGAGAGTTTCTACTTTCAGATGCAGCAGGAATTTCTCGAGTTCGTCAATCCGTTCGCGAGATATGGGAGTTTGAAGTTAAGGTATGGTTGTGAAAACATCAAAATTTTCGGAAGTCTGATACTCGAAACCAGTAACTGCTATGGCCTAGGGGAAAAATACACATACTGTTCTAATCGGGAGTGTTTCTACTTTCAGGTGCAACAGAAATTTTTCGGATTCGTCAATTCGTTCGTGAAATATCGGAGTTTGAAGTTAAGGAATGGTTGAGAAACCATCAAAATTTTCGCAAGTCTGATACTCGAAACTAATAACTACTATGGCCTAGGGCAAAAATACACATACCGTTGTAATCGGACGAGTTTCTGGTTTCAGATGCAACAGGAATTTCTCGAGTTCGTCAATCCGTTCGCGAGATATGGGAGTTTGAAATTAAGGAACGGTTGAGAAACCATCAAAATTTTCCCAAGTCTGATACTAGAAACCAATAACTACAACGGCTTAGGGGAAAAATACACATACCGTTGTAATCGGGGGAGTTTCTTCTTCCAGATGCAACCGGAATTTCTCGAGTTCGTCAATCAGTTCGCGAGATATGGGAGTTTGAAATTAAGGAATGGTTGGGAAACCATCACAATTTTCGCAAGTCTGATACTCGAAACCAATGACTACTATGGCCTAGGGGAAAAATACACATACCTTTGTAATCGGGCGAGTTTCTACTTGCAGATGCAACAGGAATTTCTCGAGTTCGTCAATCCGTTCGCGACATATGGGAGTTTGAAGTTAAGGAATGGTTGAGAAACCATCAAAATTTTCGCAAGTCTGATTCTCGAAACCAATAACTACTGTGGCCTGGGGCAAAAATACACATACCGTTGTAATCGGACGAGTTTCTGCTTTCAGATGCAACAGGAAATTCTCGAGTTCGTCAATCCGTTCGCGAGATATGGGAGTTTGAAATTAACGAATGGTTGAGAAACCATCACAATTTTCGCAAGTCTGATACTCGAAACCAATAACTACTATGGCCTGGGGGAAAAATACACATACCTTTGTAATCGGCCGAGTTTCTACTTTCAGATGCAACAGGAATTTCTCGAGTTCGTCAAGCCGTTCGCGACATATGGGAGTTTGAAATTAAGGAATGGTTGAGAAACCATCAAAATTTTCGCAATTCTGATGCTAGAAACGAATAACTGGAATGACCTAGGGGAAAAGTGCACACACCATTCTAATCGGTCGAGTTTCTACTTTCACATGCAACAGGAAATAATCGAGTTCGTCAATCCGTTCGCGAGATATGGGAGTTTGAAGTTAAGGAATGCTTGAGAAACCATCAAAATTTTCGCAAGTCTGATTCTCGAAACCAATAACTACTATGGCCTAGGGCAAAAATACACATGCCGTTGTAATCGGACGAGTTTCTGGTTTCAGATGCAACAGGAATTTCTCGAGTTCGTCAATCCGTTCGCGAGATATGGGAGTTTGAAGTTAAGGAATGGTTGAGTAACCATCACAATTTTCGCAAGTCTGATACCCGAAACCAAGAACTGGAATGGCCTAGGGGAAAAGTACACACACCATTGTAATCGGGCGAGTTTCTACTTTCAGAAGCAACAGGAATTTCTCGAGTTCGTCATTCCGTTCGCGAGATATGGGAGTTTGAAGTTAAGGAATGGTTGAGAAACCATCAAAATTTTCGCAAGTCTGATACTCGAAACCAATAACTACTATGGCCTAGGGCAAAAATACACATACCGTTGTAATCAGACGAGTTTCTGGTTTCAGATGCAACAGGAATTTCTCGAGTTCGTTAATCCGTTCGCGAGATATGGGAGTTTGAAGTTAAGGAATGGTTGAGAAACCATCAAAATTTTCGCACGTGTGATACTCGAAACCAATAACTGGAATGGCATAGGGGAAAAGCACACACCATCGTAATGGGGCGATTTTCTACTTCCAGAAGCAACAGGAAATAATCGAGTTCGTCAATCCGTTTGCGAGATATGGGAGTTTGAAGTTATGGAATGGTTGTGAGACCATCACAATTTTCGGAAGTCTGATACTCGAAACCAATAACTGGAATGGCCTAGGGGAAAAGTACACAAACCATTGTAATGGGGCGAGTTTCTACTTTCAGGTGCAACAGGAATTTCTCGAGTTCGTCATTCCGTTCGCGAGATATGGGAGTTTGAAGTTAAGGAATGGTTGAGAAACCATCAAAATTTTCGCAAGTCTGATACTCGAAACCAATAACTACTATGGCCTAGGGGAAAAATACACACACCTTTGTAATCGGTCGAGTTTATACTTTCAAATGCAACAGGAATTTCTCGAGCTTGTCAATCCGTTCGCGCGATATGGGAGTTTGAAGTTAAGGATTGCTTGAGAAACCATCAAAATTTTCGCAAAACTGATACTCGAAACCAATAACTGGAGTGGCCTAGGGGAAAAGTGCACACACCATTGTAATGGGGCGAGTTTCTACTTTCAGATGCAACAGGAATTTCTCGAGTTCGTCAATCCGTTCGCGAGATATGGGAGTTTGAAGTTAAGGAATGGTTGAGAAACCATCAAAATTTTGGCAAGTGTGATACTCGAAACCAATAACTGGAATGGCCTAGGGGAAAAGTACACAAACCATTGTAATGGGGCGAGTTTCTACTTTCAGGTGCAACAGGAATTCCTCGAGGTCGTCAATCCGTTCGCGAGATATGGGAGTTTGAAGTTAAGGAATGCTTGAGAAACCATCAAAATTTTCGCAAGTCTGATACTCGAAACCAATAACTACTATGGCCTAGGGCAAAAATACACATACCGTTGTAATCAGACGAGTTTCTGTTTTCAGATGCAACAGGAATTTCTCGAGTTCGTTAATCCGTTCGCGAGATATGGGAGTTTGAAGTTAAGGAATGGTTGAGAATCCATCAAAATTTTCGCAAGTGTGATACTCGAAACCAATAACTGGAATGGCATAGGGGAAAAGCACACACCATCGTAATGGGGCGAGTTTCTACTTCCAGAAGCAACAGGAAATAATCGAGTTCGTCAATCCGTTTGCGAGATATGGGAGTTTGAAGTTATGGAATGGTTGTGAGACCATCACAATTTTTCGGAAGTCTGATACTCGAAACCAATAACTACAAAGCCCTAGGGGAAAAATACACACACCTTTGTAATCGGGCGAGTTTATACTTTCAGATGCAACAGGAATTTCTCGAGCTTGTCAATCCGTTCGCGAGATATGGGAGTTTGAAGTTAAGGAATGCTTGAGAAACCATCAAAATTTTCGCAAAACTGATACTCGAAACCAATAACTGGAATGGCCTAGGGGAAAAGTGCACACACCATTGTAATGGGGCGAGTTTCTACTTTCAGATGCAACAGGAACTTCTCGAGTTCGTCAATCCGTTCGCGAGATATGGGAGTTTGAAGTTAAGGAATGGTTGAAAAACCATCAAAATTTTGGCAAGTGTGATACTCGAAACCAATAACTGGAATGGCCTAGGGGAAAAGTACACACACCATTGTAATGGGGCGAGTTTCTACTTTCAGGTGCAACAGGAATTCCTCGAGTTCGTCAATCCGTTCGCGAGATATGGGAGTTTGAAGTTAAGGAATGGTTGTGAGACCATCAAAATTTTCGCAAAACTGATACTCGAAACCAAAAACTGGAATGGCCTAGGGGAAAAGTACACACACCATTGTAATGGGGCGAGTTTCTACTTTCAGATGAAACAGGAATTCCTCGAGTTCGTCAATCCGTTCGCGAGATATGGGAGTTTGAAGTTAAGGAATGGTTGAGAAAACATCAAAATTTTCGCAAGTCTGACACCCGAAACCAATAACTACAAAGGCCTAGGGGAAAAACGCACATATCTTTGTAATCGGGCGAGTTTCTACTTTCAGAGGCAACAGGAACTTCTCGAGTGCGTCAATCCGTTCGCGAGATATGGGAGTTTGAAGTTAAGGAATGGTTGAGTAACCATCACAATTTTCGCAAGTCTGATACCCGAAACCAAGAACTGGAATGGCCTAGGGGAAAAGTACACACACCATTGTAATCGGGCGAGTTTCTACTTTCAGAAGCAACAGGAATTCCTCGAGTTCGTCAATCCGTTCGCGAGATATGGGAGTTTGAAGTTAAGGAATGGTTGTGAGACCATCAAAATTTTCGCAAAACTGATACTCGAAACCAAAAACTGGAATGGCCTAGGGGAAAAGTACACACACCATTGTAATCGGGCGAGTTTCTACTTTCAGAAGCAACAGGAATTTCTCGAGTTCGTCATTCCGTTCGCGAGATATGGGAGTTTGAAGTTAAGGAATGGTTGAGAAACCATCAAAGTTTTCGCAGGTCTTATACTCGAAACCAATAACTACAAAGGCTTAGGGGAAAAATACACATACCGTTGTAATCGGGAGAGTTTCTTCTTCCAGATTCAACCGGAATTTCTCGAGTTCGTCAATCCGTTCGCGAGATATGGGAGTTTGAAGTTAAGGAATGGTTGAGAAACCATCAAAATTTTCGCAATTCTGACGCTAGAAACGAATAACTGGAATGACCGAGGGGAAAAGTACACACACCATTGTAATCGGTCGAGTTTCTACTTTCAGATGCAACAGGAAATAATCGAGTTCGCCAATCCGTTCGCGAGATATGGGAGTTTGAAGTTAAGGAATGGTTGAGAAACCATCAAAATATTCGCAAGTCTGATACACGAAACCAATAACTACAAAGGCCTGGGGGAAAAATACACATTCCGTTGTAATCGGGCGAATTTCTACTTCCACATGCAACAGGAATTTCTCGAATTCGTCAATCCGTTCGCGAGATATGGGAGTTTGAAGTTAAGGAACGGTTGAGAAACCATCAAAATTTTCGCAAGTCTGATACTCGAAACCAATAACTACAAAGGCTTAGGGGAAAAATACACATACCGTTGTAATCGGGAGACTTTCTTCTTCCAGATTCAACCGGAATTTCACGTGTGCGTCAATCCGTTCGCGAGATATGGGAGTTTGAAGTTAAGGAATGGTTGAGAAACCATCAAAATTTTCGCAAGTCGGATACTCGAAAACAATAACTACTATGGCCTAGGGCACAAATACACATACCGTTGTAATCGGGCGAGCGTCTACTTTCAGGTGCAACAGGAATTTCTCGAGTTGGTCAATCCGTTCGCGAGACATGGGAGTTTCAACTTAAGGAATTGTTGAGAAACCATCAAAACTTTCGCAAGTCTGATTCTCGAAACCAATAACTACTATGGCCTAGGGCAAAAATACACATGCCGTTGTAATCGGACGAGTTTCTGCTTTCAGATGCAACAGGAATTTCTCGAGTTCGTCAATCCGTTCGCGAGATATGGGAGTTTGAAATTAAGGAACGGTTGAGAAACCACCAAAATTTTCGCAAGGCTGATACTCGAAACCAATAACTGGAATGGCCTAGGGGAAAAGTACACACACCATTCTAATCGGGCGAGTTTCTACTTTCAGATACGACAGGAATTTCTCGAGTTCGTCAATGCGTTCGCGAGATATGGGAGTTTGAAGTTAAGGAATGCTGGAGAAACCATCAAAATTTTCACACGTCTGATACTCGAAACCAGTAACTACTATGACCTAGGGCAAAAATGCACATACCGTTGTAATCGGGCGAGTTTCTGCTTTCAGATGCAACAGGAAGTTCTCGAGTTCGTCATTCCGTTCGCGAGATATGGGAGTTTGAAGTTAAGGAATGCTTGAGAAACCATCAAAATTTTCGCAAGTCTGATACTCGAAACCAATAACTACTGTGGCCTAGGGCAAAAATACAAATACCAGTGTAATCGGGCGAGTTTCTACTATCAGATGCAACAGGAATTTCTCGAGTTCGTCAATCCGTTCGCGAGATATGGGAGTTTGAAGTTAAGGAATGCTTGAGAAACCATGAAAATTTTCGCAAGTCTGATACTCGAAACCAATAACTACAATGGCCTAGGGGAAAGATACACATACCGTTGTAATCGGGAGAGTTTCTACTTTCAGATGCAGCAGGAATTTCTCGAGTTCGTCAATCCGTTCGCGAGATATGGGAGTTTGAAGTTAAGGAATGGTTGAGAAACCATCAAAATTTTGGCAAGTGTGATACTCGAAACCAATAACTGGAATGGCCTAGGGGAAAAGTACAAAAACCATTGTAATGGGGCGAGTTTCTACTTTCAGGTGCAACAGGAATTCCTCGAGGTCGTCAATCCGTTCGCGAGATATGGGAGTTTGAAGTTAAGGAATGGTTGTGAGACCATCAAAATTTTCGCAAAACTGATACTCGAAACCAAAAACTGGAATGGCCTAGGGGAAAAGTACACACACCATTGTAATCGGGCGAGTTTCTACTTTCAGAAGCAACAGGAATTTCTCGAGTTCGTCATTCCGTTCGCGAGATATGGGAGTTTGAAGTTAAGGAATGGTTGAGAAACCATCAAAGTTTTCGCAGGTCTTATACTCGAAACCAATAACTACAAAGGCTTAGGGGAAAAATACACATACCGTTGTAATCGGGAGAGTTTCTTCTTCCAGATTCAACCGGAATTTCTCGAGTTTGTCAATCCGTTCGCGAGATATGGGAGTTTGAAGTTAAGGAATGGTTGAGAAACCATCAAAATTTTCGCAATTCTGACGCTAGAAACGAATAACTGGAATGACCAAGGGGAAAAGTACACACACCATTGTAATCGGTCGAGTTTCTACTTTCAGATGCAACAGGAAATAATCGAGTTCGCCAATCCGTTCGCGAGATATGGGAGTTTGAAGTTAAGGAATGGTTGAGAAACCATCAAATTATTCGCAAGTCTGATACTCGAAACCAATAACTACAAAGGCCTGGGGGAAAAATACACATTCCGTTGTAATCGGGCGAATTTCTACTTCCACATGCAACAGGAATTTCTCGAGTTCGTCAATCCGTTCGCGAGATATGGGAGTTTGAAATTAAGGAACGGTTGAGAAACCATCAAAATTTTCGCAAGTCTGATACTCGAAACCAATAACTACAATGGCCTAGGGGAAAAATACACATAGCGTTGTAATCGGGAGAGATTCTATTTTCAGATGCAACAGAAATTTTTCGAGTTGGTCAATCCGTTCGCGAGACATGGGAGTTTCAACTTAAGGAATTGTTGAGAAACCATCAAAATTTTCGCAAGTCTGATACGCGAAACCAGTAATTACAAGGGCCTAGGGGAAAAATTCACATACCCTTGTAATCGGGCGTGTTTCTACTTTCAGATGCAACAGGAATTTCTTGAGATCGTCAATCCGTTCGCGAGATATGGGAGTTTGAAGGTAAGGAATGGTTGAGAAACCATCAAAATTTTCGCAAGTCTGTTACTCGAAACCAATAACAGGAATGGCCTAGGGGAAAAGTACACACACCATTGTAATCGGACGACTTTCTACTTTCAGATGCAACAGGAAATAATCGAGTTCGTCATTCCGTTCGCGAGATATGGGTGTATGAAGGTAAGGGGTGGTTGAGAAACCATCAAAAGATTCGCTGGTCTGATACTCGAAACCAATAACTGAAATGGCCTAGGGCAAAAATACACATACCTTTGTAATCAGGCGAGTTTCTACTTTCAGATGCAACAGGAATTTCTCGAGTTCGTCAATCCGTTCGCGAGATGTGGGAGTTTGAAGTTAAAGAATGGTTGAGAAACCATCAAAATTTTCGCAAGTCTGATACTCGAAACCAATAACTACAATGGCCTAGGGGAAAAATACACATAGCGTTGTAATCGGGAGAGATTCTATTTTCAGATGCAACAGAAATTTTTCGGATTCGTCAATCCATTCGCGAGATATGGGAGTTTGAAGTTAAGGAATGGTTGAGAAACCATAAAAATTTTCCCAAGTCTGATACTCGAAACCAATAACTGGAATGGCCCAGGGGAAAAGTACACATACCGTTGTAATCGGACGAGTTTCTGGTTTCAGATGCAACAGGAATTTCTCGAGTTCGTCAATCCGTTCGCGAGATGTGGGAGTTTGAAGTTAAAGAATGGTTGAGAAACCATCAAAATTTTCGCAAGTCTGATACTCGAAACCAATAACTACAATGGCCTAGGGGAAAAATACACATAGCGTTGTAATCGGGAGAGATTCTATTTTCAGATGCAACAGAAATTTTTCGGATTCGTCAATCCATTCGCGAGATATGGGAGTTTGAAGTTAAGGAATGGTTGAGAAACCATAAAAATTTTCCCAAGTCTGATACTCGAAACCAATAACTGGAATGGCCCAGGGGAAAAGTACACATACCGTTGTAATCGGACGAGTTTCTGGTTTCAGATGCAACAGGAATTTCTCGAGTTCGTCAATCGGTTCGCGAGATATGGGACTTTGAAGTTAAGGAATGCTGGAGAAAACATCAAAATTTTCGCAAGTCTGATACGCGAAACCAGTAATTACAAGGGCCTAGGGGAAAAATACACATACCCTTGTAATCGGGCGTGTTTCTACTTTCAGATGCAACAGGAATTTCTTGAGATCGTCAATCCGTTCGCGTGATATGGGAGTGTGAAGTTAATGAACGGTTGAGAGACCATCAAAATTTTCGCAAGTCTGATACTCGAAACCAATAACTACAATGGCCTAGGGCAAAAACACACATACCGTTGTAATCGGGCGAGTTTCTGCTTTCAGATGCAACAGGAATTTCTCGAGTTCGTCAATCCGTTCGCGAGATATGGGAGTTTGAAGTTAAGGAATGGATGAGAAACCATAAAAATTTTCGCTAGTCTGACACTCGAAACCAATAACTACAATGGCCTAGGGGAAAAATACACATAGCGTTGTAATCGGGATAGGTTCTATTTTCAGATGCAACAGATATTTTTCGGATTCGTCAATCCGTTCGCTAGATATGGGAGTTTGAAGTTAAGGAATGGTTGAGAAACCATCAAAATTTTCGCAAGTCTGATACTCGAAACCAATAACTACTATGGCATAGGGCAAAAATACACATACCGTTGTAATCGGGCGAGTTTCTGCTTTCCGATGCAATAGGAAATTCTCGAGTTCTTCAATCCGTTCGCGAGATATGGGAGTTTGAAGTTAAGGAATGGTTGAGAAAAAATCAAAGTTTTCGCAAGTCTGATACTCGAAACCAATAACAACAATGGCCTAGGGGAAAAATACACATAGCGTTGTAATCGGGAGAGATTCTATTTTCAGTTGCAACAGAAATTTTTCGGATTCGTCAATCCGTTCGCGAGATATGGGAGTTTGAAGTTAAGGAATGGTTGAGAAACCATAAAAATTTTCCCAAGTCTGATACGCGAAACCAGTAATTACAAGGGCCTAGGGGAAAAATACACATACCCTTGTAATCGGGCGTGTTTCTGGTTTCAGATGCATCAGGAATTTCTCGAGTTCGTCAATCCGTTCGCGAGATATGGGAGTTTGAAATTAAGGAACGGTTGAGAAACCATCAAAATTTTCGCTGGTCTGTTACTCGAAACCAATAACTGGAATGGCCTAGGGGAAAAGTACACACACCGTTGTAATGGGGCGAGTTCCTACTTTCAGATGCAACAGGAATTTCTCGAGTTCGTCATTCCGTTCGCGAGTAGTGGGTGTTTGTGGGTAAGGAATGGTTGAGAATCCATCAAAATTTTCGCTGGTCTGATACTCGAAACAAATAACTGGAATGGCCTAGGGCAAATATACACATACCTTTGTAATCGGGCTAGTTTCTACTTTCAGATGCAACAGGAATTTCTCGAGTTCGTCAATCCGTTCGCGAGATATGGGAGTTTGAAGTTAAGGAATGGTTGAGAAACCATCAAAATTTTCGCAAGTCTTTTACTCGAAACCAATAACTGGAATGGCCTAGGGGAAAAGTACACACACCGTTGTAATCGGGCGAGCTTCTACTTTCAGATGCAACAGGAATTTCTCGAGTTGGTCAATCCGTTCGCGAGACATGGGAGTTTCAACTTAAGGAATGGTTGAGATACCAACAAAATTTTCGCAACTCTGATACTCGAAACCAATAACTACTACGGCCTAGGGCAAAAATACACATACCATTGTATCGGACGAGTTCCTGTTTCAGATGCAACAGGAATTTCTCGAGTTCGTCATTCCGTTGCGAGATATGGGAGTTTGAAGTTAAGGAATGCTTGAGAAACCATCAAAATCTTCGCTGGTCTGATACTCGAAACCAACAACTGGAATGGCCTAGGGGAAAAGTACACACAGCATTGTAATCGGGCGAGTTTCTACTTTCAGATGCAACAGGAATTTCTCGAGTTCGTCATTCCGTTCGCGTGATATGGGAGTGTGAAGTTAATGAACGGTTGAGAGACCATCAAAATTTTCGCAAGTCTGATACTCGAAACCAATAACTACAATGGCCTAGGGCAAAAACACACATACCGTTGTAATCGGGCGAGTTTCTGCTTTCAGATGCAACAGGAATTTCTCGAGTTCGTCAATCCGTTCGCGAGATATGGGAGTTTGAAGTTAAGGAATGGATGAGAAACCATAAAAATTTTCGTTAGTCTGACACTCGAAACCAATAACTACAATGGCCTAGGGGAAAAATACACATAGCGTTGTAATCGGGATAGGTTCTATTTTCAGATGCAACAGATATTTTTCGGATTCGTCAATCCGTTCGCTAGATATGGGAGTTTGAAGTTAAGGAATGGTTGAGAAACCATCAAAATTTTCGCAAGTCTGATACTCGAAACCAATAACTACTATGGCATAGGGCAAAAATACACATACCGTTGTAATCGGGCGAGTTTCTGCTTTCCGATGCAATAGGAAATTCTCGAGTTCTTCAATCCGTTCGCGAGATATGGGAGTTTGAAGTTAAGGAATGGTTGAGAAAAAATCAAAGTTTTCGCAAGTCTGATACTCGAAACCAATAACAACAATGGCCTAGGGGAAAAATACACATAGCGTTGTAATCGGGAGAGATTCTATTTTCAGTTGCAACAGAAATTTTTCGGATTCGTCAATCCGTTCGCGAGATATGGGAGTTTGAAGTTAAGGAATGGTTGAGAAACCATAAAAATTTTCCCAAGTCTGATACGCGAAACCAGTAATTACAAGGGCCTAGGGGAAAAATACACATACCCTTGTAATCGGGCGTGTTTCTGGTTTCAGATGCATCAGGAATTTCTCGAGTTCGTCAATCCGTTCGCGAGATATGGGAGTTTGAAATTAAGGAACGGTTGAGAAACCATCAAAATTTTCGCAAGTCTGATACTCGAAACCAATAACTACAAAGGCTTAGGGGAAAAATACGCATACCGTTGCAATCGGGCGAGCTACTCCTTTCAGATGCAATAGGAATTTCTCGAGTTCGTCAATCCTTTCGCGAGATATGGGAGTTTGACGTTAAGGAATGGTTGAGAAACCATCAAAATTTTCGCAAGTCTGTTACTCGAAACCAATAACTGGAATGGCCTAGGGGAAAAGTACACACACCGTTGTAATGGGGCGAGTTCCTACTTTCAGATGCAACAGGAATTTCTCGAGTTCGTCATTCCGTTCGCGAGTAGTGGGTGTTTGTGGGTAAGGAATGGTTGAGAATCCATCAAAATTTTCGCTGGTCTGATACTCGAAACAAATAACTGGAATGGCCTAGGGCAAATATACACATACCTTTGTAATCGGGCTAGTTTCTACTTTCAGATGCAACAGGAATTTCTCGAGTTCGTCAATCCGTTCGCGAGATATGGGAGTTTGAAGTTAAGGAATGGTTGAGAAACCATCAAAATTTTCGCAAGTCTTTTACTCGAAACCAATAACTGGAATGGCCTAGGGGAAAAGTACACACACCGTTGTAATCGGGCGAGCTTCTACTTTCAGATGCAACAGGAATTTCTCGAGTTGGTCAATCCGTTCGCGAGACATGGGAGTTTCAACTTAAGGAATGGTTGAGATACCAACAAAATTTTCGCAACTCTGATACTCGAAACCAATAACTACTACGGCCTAGGGCAAAAATACACATACCATTGTATCGGACGAGTTCCTGTTTCAGATGCAACAGGAATTTCTCGAGTTCGTCATTCCGTTGCGAGATATGGGAGTTTGAAGTTAAGGAATGGTTGAGAAACCATCACAAATTTCGCAAATCTGATACTCGAAACCAATAACTACAATGGCCTAGGGGAAAAATACACATACCTTTGTAATCGGGCTAGTTTCTACTTTCAGATGCAACAGGAATTTCTCGAGTTCGTCAATCCGTTCGCGAGATATGGGAGTTTGAAGTTAAGGAATGGTTGAGAAACCATCAAAATTTTCGCAAGTCTTTTACTCGAAACCAATAACTGGAATGGCCTAGGGCAAAAATACACATACCTTTGTAATCGGGCGAGTTTCTACTTTCAGATTCAACAGGAATAACTCGAGTTCGTTAATCCGTTCGCGAGATATGGGAGTTTGAATTTAAGGAATGGTTGAGAAACCATCAAATTTTTCGCAAGTCTGTTACTCGAAACCAATAACTGGAATGGCCTGGGGGAAAAATACACATACCGTTGTAATCGGGCGAATTTCTACTTCCACATGCAACAGGAATTTCTCGAGTTCGTCAATCTGTTCGCGAGATATGGGAGTTTGAAATTAAGGAACGGTTGAGAAACCATCAAAATTTTCACAAGTCTGATACTCGAAACCAATAACTGGAATGGCCTAGGGGAAAAATACACACACCGTTGTAATGGGGCGAGTTTCTACTTTCAGATACAACAGGAGTTTCTCGAGTTCGTCAACCGTTCGCGAGATATGGGAGTTTGAAGTTAAGTAGTGGTTGAGAAAACATCAAAATTTTCGCAAGTCTGATACTCGAAACCAATAACTACTGAGGCCTAGGGGAAAAATACACACACCATTGTAATCGGGCGAGCCTCTACTTTCAGATGCAACAGGAATTTCTCGAGTTCGTCAATCCGTTCGCGAGATATGGGGCTTTGAAGTTAAGGAATGTTTGAGAAACCATCAAAATTTTCGCTGGTCTGATACTCGAAACCAATTACTGGAATGGCCTAGGGGAAAAGTACACACACCATTGTAATCGGGCGAGTTTCTACTTTCAGATGCAACAGGAATTTCTCGAATTCGTCAACCGTTCGCGAGATATGGGAGTTTGACGTTAAGGAATGGTTGAGAAACCATCAAAATTTTCGCAAGTCTGTTACTCGAAACCAATAACTGGAATGGCCTAGGGGAAAAGTACACACACCGTTGTAATGGGGCGAGTTCCTACTTTCAGATGCAACAGGAATTTCTCGAGTTCGTCATTCCGTTCGCGAGTAGTGGGTGTTTGTGGGTAAGGAATGGTTGAGAATCCATCAAAATTTTCGCTGGTCTGATACTCGAAACCAATAACTGGAATGGCCTAGGGCAAATATACACATACCTTTGTAATCGGGCTAGTTTCTACTTTCAGATGCAACAGGAATTTCTCGAGTTCGTCAATCCGTTCGAGAGATATGGGAGTTTGAAGTTAAGGAATGGTGGAGAAACCATCAAAATTTTTACGCAAGTTTGATACTCGAAACCAATAACTACTATGGCCCAGGGCAAAAATACACATACCGTTGTATTCGGGCGAGTTTCTGCTTTCAGATGCAATAGGAAATTCTCGAGTTCGTTAATCCGTTCGCGAGATATGGGAGTTTGAAGTTAAGGAATGGTTGAGAAACCATCAAAATTTTCGCAAGTCTTTTACTCGAAACCAATAACTGGAATGGCCTAGGGGAAAAGTACACACACCGTTGTAATCGGGCGAGCTTCTACTTTCAGATGCAACAGGAATTTCTCGAGTTGGTCAATCCGTTCGCGAGACATGGGAGTTTCAACTTAAGGAATGGTTGAGATACCAACAAAATTTTCGCAACTCTGATACTCGAAACCAATAACTACTACGGCCTAGGGCAAAAATACACATACCATTGTATACGGGCGAGTTTCTGCTTTCAGATGCAACAGGAATTTCTCGAGTTCGTCATTCCGTTGCGAGATATGGGAGTTTGAAGTTAAGGAAAGGTTGAGAAACCATCACAAATTTCGCAAATCTGATACTCGAAACCAATAACTACAATGGCCTAGGGGAAAAATACACATACCTTTCTAATCGGGCGAGTTTCTACTTTCAGATGCAACAGGAATTTCTCGAGTTCTTCAATCCGTTCGCGAGATATGGGAGTTTGAATTTAAGGAATGGTTGAGAAACCATCAAATTTTTCGCAAGTCTGTTACTCGAAACCAATAACTGGAATGGCCTGGGGGAAAAATACGCATACCGTTGTAATCGGGCGAATTTCTACTTCCACATGCAACAGGAATTTCTCGAGTTCGTCAATCTGTTCGCGAGATATGGGAGTTTGAAATTAAGGAACGGTTGAGAAACCATCAAAATTTTCGCAACTCTGATACTCGAAACCAATAACTACTACGGCCTAGGGCAAAAATACACATACCATTGTATCGGACGAGTTCCTGTTTCAGATGCAACAGGAATTTCTCGAGTTCGTCATTCCGTTGCGAGATATGGGAGTTTGAAGTTAAGGAATGGTTGAGAAACCATCACAAATTTCGCAAATCTGATACTCGAAAACAATAACTGGAATGGCCTAGGGGAAAAATACACACACCGTTGTAATGGGGCGAGTTTCTACTTTCAGATGCAACAGGAGTTTCTCGAGTTCGTCAACCGTTCGCGAGATATGGGAGTTTGAAGTTAAGGAATGGTTGAGAAAACATCAAAATTTTCGCAAGTCTGATACTCGAAACCAATAACTACAGAGGCCTAGGGGAAAAATACACACACCATTGTAATCGGGCGAGCCTCTACTTTCAGATGCAACAGGAATTTCTCGAGTTCGTTAATCCGTTCGCGAGATATGGGAGTTTGAAGTTAAGGAATGGTTGAGAAACCATCAAAATTTTCGCAAGTCTTTTACTCGAAACCAATAACTGGAATGGCCTAGGGGAAAAGTACACACACCGTTGTAATCGGGCGAGCTTCTACTTTCAGATGCAACAGGAATTTCTCGAGTTGGTCAATCCGTTCGCGAGACATGGGAGTTTCAACTTAAGGAATGGTTGAGATACCAACAAAATTTTCGCAACTCTGATACTCGAAACCAATAACTACTACGGCCTAGGGCAAAAATACACATACCATTGTATCGGACGAGTTCCTGTTTCAGATGCAACAGGAATTTCTCGAGTTCGTCATTCCGTTGCGAGATATGGGAGTTTGAAGTTAAGGAATGGTTGAGAAACCATCACAAATTTCGCAAATCTGATACTCGAAACCAATAACTACAATGGCCTAGGGGAAAAATACACATACCTTTCTAATCGGGCGAGTTTCTACTTTCAGATGCAACAAGAATTTCTCGAGTTCTTCAATCCGTTCGCGAGATATGGGAGTTTGAAGTTAAGGACTGGTTGAGAAACCATCCAAATTTTCGCAATTCTGATGCTAGAAACGAATAACTGGAATGACCTAGGGGAAAAGTACACACGCCATTGTAATCGGTCGAGTTTCTACTTTCAGATGCAACAGGAATTTCTCGAGTTCGTCAACCGTTCGCGAGATATGGGAGTTTGAAGTTAAGGAATGGTTGAGAAATCAACAAAATTTTCGCAAGTCTGATACTCGAAACCAATAACTACTATGGCCTAGGGCAAAAACACACATACCGTTGTAATCGGAAGAGTTTCTACTTTCAGATGGAACAGAAATTTTTCGGTTTCGGCAATCCATTCGCGAAATATGGGAGTTTGGAGTTAAGGAATGGTTGAGAAACCATAAAAATTTTCGCAAGTCTGATACTCGAAACCAATAACTGGAATGGCCTAGGGGAAAAATACATATACCGTTGTAATCGGGCGAGCTTCTACTTCCAGATGCAACCGGAAGTTCTCGAGTTCGTCAATGAGTTCGCGAGATATGGGAGTTTGAAGTTAAGGAATGGTTGAGAAACCATCAAAATTTTCGCAAGTCTGATATTCGAGACAAATGACTACTATGGCCTAGGGCAAAAATACACATACCGATTTAATCGGGCGAGTTTCTGCTTTCAGATGCAATAGGAAATTCTCGAGTTCGTCAATCCGTTCGAGAGATATGGGAGTTTGAAGTTAAGGAATGGTTGAGAAACCATCAAAATTTTCGTAAGTCTGATACTCGAAACCAATAACTACAATGGCCTAGGGTAGAAATACACATACCGTTGTAATCGGGCGAGTTTCTACTTTCAGATGCAACAGGAATTTCTCGAGTTCGTCAATCCGTTCGCGAGATAAGACAGTTTGAATTTAAGGAATGGTTGAGAAACCATCAAAATTTTCGCTGGTCTGATACTCGAAACCAATAACTGGAATGGCCTAAGGGAAAAGTACACACACCACTGTAATCGGGCGAGTTTCTACTTTCAGATGCAACAGGAATTCCTCGAGTTCGCCGATCCGTTCGCGAGGTATGGGAGTTTGAAGTTAAGGAATCGTTGAGAAACCATCAAAATTTTCGCAAGTCTGATACTCGAAACCAATAACTACAAAGGCCTAGGGCAAAAACACAAATACCGTTGTAATCGGGCGAGTTTGTGCTTTCAGATGCAATAGGAATTTCTCGAGCTCGTCAATCCGTTCGCGAGATATGGGAGTTTGAAGTTAAGGAATGGTTGAGAAACCTTCACAATTTTCGCAAGTCTGATACTCGAATCCAATAACTACTACGGCCTAGGGCAAAAATACACATACCATTGTATCGGACGGGTTTCTGTTTCAGATGCAACAGGAATTTCTCGAGTTCATCATTCCGTCGCGAGATATGGGTGTATGAAGGTAAGGAATGGATGAGAAACAATCAAAATTTTCGCTGGTCTGATACTCGAAACCAATAACTGGAATGGCCTAGGGCAAAAATACACATACCTTTGTAATCGGGCGAGTTTCTACTTTCAGATTCAACAGGAATAACTCGAGTTCGTTAATCCGTTCGCGAGATATGGGAGTTTGAATTTAAGGAATGGTTGAGAAACCATCAAATTTTTCGCAAGTCTGTTACTCGAAACCAATAACTGGAATGGCCTGGGGGAAAAATACGCATACCGTTGTAATCGGGCGAATTTCTACTTCCACATGCAACAGGAATTTCTCGAGTTCGTCAATCTGTTCGCGAGATATGGGAGTTTGAAATTAAGGAACGGTTGAGAAACCATCAAAATTTTCACAAATCTGATACTCGAAAACAATAACTGGAATGGCCTAGGGGAAAAATACACACACCGTTGTAATGGGGCGAGTTTCTACTTTCAGATGCAACAGGAGTTTCTCGAGTTCGTCAACCGTTCGCGAGATATGGGAGTTTGAAGTTAAGGAATGGTTGAGAAAACATCAAAATTTTCGCAAGTCTGATACTCGAAACCAATAACTACAGAGGCCTAGGGGAAAAGTACACACACCGTTGTAATGGGGCGAGTTCCTACTTTCAGATGCAACAGGAATTTCTCGAGTTCGTCATTCCGTTCGCGAGTAGTGGGTGTTTGTGGGTAAGGAATGGTTGAGAATCCATCAAAATTTTCGCTGGTCTGATACTCGAAACAAATAACTGGAATGGCCTAGGGCAAATATACACATACCTTTGTAATCGGGCTAGTTTCTACTTTCAGATGCAACAGGAATTTCTCGAGTTCGTCAATCCGTTCGCGAGATATGGGAGTTTGAAGTTAAGGAATGGTTGAGAAACCATCAAAATTTTCGCAAGTCTTTTACTCGAAACCAATAACTGGAATGGCCTAGGGGAAAAGTACACACACCGTTGTAATCGGGCGAGCTTCTACTTTCAGATGCAACAGGAATTTCTCGAGTTGGTCAATCCGTTCGCGAGACATGGGAGTTTCAACTTAAGGAATGGTTGAGATACCAACAAAATTTTCGCAACTCTGATACTCGAAACCAATAACTACTACGGCCTAGGGCAAAAATACACATACCATTGTATCGGACGAGTTCCTGTTTCAGATGCAACAGGAATTTCTCGAGTTCGTCATTCCGTTGCGAGATATGGGAGTTTGAAGTTAAGGAATGGTTGAGAAACCATCACAAATTTCGCAAATCTGATACTCGAAACCAATAACTACAATGGCCTAGGGGAAAAATACACATACCTTTCTAATCGGGCGAGTTTCTACTTTCAGATGCAACAAGAATTTCTCGAGTTCTTCAATCCGTTCGCGAGATATGGGAGTTTGAAGTTAAGGACTGGTTGAGAAACCATCCAAATTTTCGCAATTCTGATGCTAGAAACGAATAACTGGAATGACCTAGGGGAAAAGTACACACGCCATTGTAATCGGTCGAGTTTCTACTTTCAGATGCAACAGGAAATAATCGAGGTCGTCAATCCGTTCGCGAGATATGGGAGTTTGGAGTTAAGGAATGGTTGAGAAACCATAAAAATTTTCGCAAGTCTGATACTCGAAACCAATAACTACAATGGCCTAGGGGAAAAATACATATACCGTTGTAATCGGGAGAGTTTCTACTTTCAGATGCAACAGAAGTTTTTCGGATTCGTCAATCCGTTGGCGAGATATGGGAGTTTGAAGTTACGGAATGTTTGAGAAACCATCAAAATTTTCGCTGGTCTGATACTCGAAACCTATAACTGGAATGGCCTAGGGGAAAAATACACATACCGTTGTAATCGGGCGAGTTTCTACTTCCAGATGCAACCGGAAGTTCTCGAGTTCGTCAATCAGTTCGCGAGATATGGGAGTTTGAAGTTAAGGAATGGTTGAGAAACCATCAAAATTTTCGCAAGTCTGATATTCGAGACCAATGACTACTATGGCCTAGGGCAAAAATACACATACCGATTTAATCGGGCGAGTTTCTGCTTTCAGATGCAATAGGAAATTCTCGAGTTCGTCAATCCGTTCGAGAGATATGGGAGTTTGAAGTTAAGGAATGGTTGAGAAACCATCAAAATTTTCGGAAGTCTGATACTCGAAACCAATAACTACAATGGCCTAGGGTAGAAATACACATACCGTTGTAATCGGGCGAGTTTCTACTTTCAGATGCAACAGGAATTTCTCGAGTTCGTCAATCCGTTCGCGAGATAAGACAGTTTGAATTTAAGGAATGGTTGAGAAACCATCAAAATTTTCGCTGGTCTGATACTCGAAACCAATAACTGGAATGGCCTAAGGGAAAAGTACACACACCACTGTAATCGGGCGAGTTTCTACTTTCAGATGCAACAGGAATTCCTCGAGTTCGCCGATCCGTTCGCGAGGTATGGGAGTTTGAAGTTAAGGAATCGTTGAGAAACCATCAAAATTTTCGCTGGTCTGATACTCGAAACCACTAACTGGAATGGCCTAGGGCAAAAATACACTTACCATTGTATCGGACGAGTTCCTGTTTCAGATGCAACAGGAATTTCTCGAGTTCGTCATTCCGTTGCGAGATATGGGAGTTTGAAGTTAAGGAATGGTTGAGAAACCATCACAAATTTCGCAAATCTGATACTCGAAACCAATAACTACAATGGCCTAGGGGAAAAATACACATACCTTTCTAATCGGGCGAGTTTCTACTTTCAGATGCAACAGAAATTTCTCGAGTTCGGCAATCCGTTCGCGAGATATGGGAGTTTGAAGTTAAGGAATGCTTGAGAAACCATCAAAATTTTCGAAAGTATGATACTCGAAACCAATAACTACAAAGGCCTAGGGGAAAAATACACATACCGTTGTAATCGGGCGAGTTTCTACTTTCACGTGCAACAGGAATTTCTCGCGTTCGTCAAACCGTTCGCGAGATATGGAAGTGTGAAGTTAAGGAATGGTTGAGAAACCATCAAAATTTTCGCAAGTCTGATAATCGAAACCAATAGCTGGAATGGTCTAGGGGAAAAGTACACACACCATTGTAATCGGGCGAGTTTCCTCTTTCAGATGCAACAGGAACTTCTCGAGTTCGTCAATCCGTTCGCGAAATATCGGAGTTTGGAGTTAAGAGATGGTTGAGAAACAATCAAAATTTTCGCAAGTCTGATTTTCGATAACAACAACTGGAGTGGCCTAGGGGAAAAGCACACACAGCCTTGTAATCGGGTGAGTTTCTACTTTCAGTTACAACAGGAATTTCTCGAATTCGTCAATCCGTTCGCGAGATATGGGAGTTTGGTGTTAAGGAATGGTTGAGAAACCATCAAAATTTTCCCTGGTCTGATACTCGAAACCATTAGCTACAAAGGCCTACGGGAAAAATACACATACCTTTGTAACCGGGCGAGTTTCCACTTTCAGATGCAACAGGAATTTCTCGAGTTCGTCAATCCGTTCGCGATATATGGGAGTTTGATTTTAAGGAATGGTTGAGAAACCATCAAAATTTTCGCTGGTCTGATACTCGAAACCAATAACTGGAATGGCCTAGGGGAAAAGTACACACACCATTGTAATCGGGCGAGTTTCTACTATCAGATGCAACAGGAATTTCTCGAGTTCATCAATCCGTTCGCGAGATCTGGGAGTTTGAAGTTAAGGAATGGTTGAGAAACCATCAAAATTTTCGTAAGTCTGATACTCGAAACCAATAACTACAATGGCCTAGGGTGGAAATACACATACCGTTGTAATCGGGCGAGTTTCTACTTTCAGATGCAACAGGAATTTCTCGAGTTCGTCAATCCGTTCGCGAGATAAGACAGTTTGAATTTAAGGAATGGTTGAGAAACCATCAAAATTTTCGCTGGTCTGATACTCGAAACCAATAACTGGAATGGCCTAGGGGAAAAGCACACACACCATTGTAATCGGGCGAGATTCTACTTTCAGATGCAACAGGAATTAATGGAGTTCGTCAATCCGTTCGCGAGATATGGGAGTTTGAAGTTAAGGAATGGTTGAGAAACCATCAGAATTTTCGCAAGTCTGATACTCGAGACCAATAACTACAAAGGCCTATGTGAAAAACACACATATCTTTGTAATCGGGCGAGTTTCTACTTTCAGATGCAACAGGAATTTCTCGAGTTCGTCAACCCGTTTGCGAGATACGGAAGTGTGAAGTTAAGGAATGGTTGAGGAACCATCAAAATTTTCGCAAGTCTGATAATCGAGACCAATAACTACCAAGGCCTAGGTGAAAAACACACATATCTTTGTAATCGGGCGAGTTTCTACTTTCAGATGCAACAGGAATTTCTCGAGTTCGTCAATCCGTTCGAGAGATATGGGAGTTTGAAGTTAAGGAATGGTTGAGAAACCATCAAAATTTTCGCAAGTCTGATATTCGAGACCAATGACTACTATGGCCTAGGGCAAAAATACACATACCGATTTAATCGGGCGAGTTTCTGCTTTCAGATGCAATAGGAAATTCTCGAGTTCGTCGATCCGTTCGAGAGATATGGGAGTTTGAAGTTAAGGAATGGTTGAGAAACCATCAAAATTTTCGTAAGTCTGATACTCGAAACCAATAACTACAATGGCCTAGGGTGGAAATACACATACCGTTGTAATCGGGCGAGTTTCTACTTTCAGATGCAACAGGAATTTCTCGAGTTCGTCAATCCGTTCGCGAGATAAGACAGTTTGAATTTAAGGAATGGTTGAGAAACCATCAAAATTTTCGCTGGTCTGATACTCGAAACCAATAACTGGAATGGCCTAAGGGAAAAGTACACACACCACTGTAATCGGGCGAGTTTCTACTTTCAGATGCAACAGGAATTTCTCGAGTTCGTCAATCCGTTCGCGGGATATGGGAGTTTGAAGTTAAGGAATGGTTGAGAAACCATCAAAATTTTCGCAAGTCTGATACTTGAAACCAATAACTACAACGGCCTAGGGGCAAAATACACATACCGTTGTAATTGGGAGAGTTTCTACTTTCAGATGCAACAGAAATTTCTCGAGTTCGGCAATCCGTTCGCGAGATATGGGAGTTTGAAGTTAAGGAATGCTTGAGAAACCATCAAAATTTTCGAAAGTATGATACTCGAAACCAATAACTACAAAGGCCTAGGGGAAAAATACACATACCGTTGTAATCGGGCGAGTTTCTACTTTCACGTGCAACAGGAATTTCTCGCGTTCGTCAAACCGTTCGCGAGATATGGAAGTGTGAAGTTAAGGAATGGTTGAGAAACCATCAAAATTTTCGCTGGTCTGATACTCGAAACCACTAACTGGAATGGCCTAGGGCAAAAATACACATACCCTTGTAACCGGGCGAGTTCCAACTTTCAGATGCAACAGGAATTTCTCGAGTTCATCAATCCGTTCGCGAGATCTGGGAGTTTGAAGTTATGGAATGGTTGAGGAACCATCAAAATTTTCGGAAGTCTGATACTCCAAACCAATAACCACAAAGGCCTAGGGGCAAAATACAAACACCATTGTAATCGGGCGAGTTTCTACTTTCAGATGCAACAGGAATTTCTCGAGTTCGTCAATCCGTTCTCGAGATATGGGAGTTTGAAGTTAAGGAATGCTTGAGAAACAATCAAAATTTTCGGAAGTCTGATACTCCAAACCAATAACCACAAAGGCCTAGGGGCAAAATACAGACACCATTGTAATCGGGCGAGTTTCTACTTTCACATGCAACAGGAATTTCTCGAGTTCGGCAATCCGTTCGCGAGATATGGGAGTTTGAAGTTAAGGAATGGTTGTGAAACCATCAAAATTTTCGCTGGTCTGATACTCGAAACCAATAACTGGAATGGCCTAGGGGAAAAGTACACACACCATTGTAATCGGGCGAGTTTCTACTTTCAGATGCAACCGAAATTTCTCGAGTTCGTCAATCCGTTCGCGAGATATGGAAGTATGAAGTTAAGGAATGGTTGAGAAACCATCAAAATTTTCGCAATTCTGATACTCGAAACCAATAACAACAATGGCCCAGGGGAAAAACACACATACCGTTGTAATCGGGCGAGTTTCTGCTTTCAGATGCAATAGGAAATTCTCGAGTTCGTCAATCCGTTCGCGAGATATGGAAGTGTGAAGTTATGGAATGGTTGTGAAACCATCAAAATTTTCGCTGGTCTGATACTCGAAACCACTAACTGGAATGGCCTAGGGCAAAAATACACATACCGTTGTAACCGGTCGAGTTTCCACTTTCAGGTGCAACAGGAATTTCTCGAGTTCGTCAATCCGTTCGCGAGATATGGGAGTTTGGTGTTAAGGAATGGTTGAGAAACCATCAAAATTTTCCCTGGTCTGATACTCGAAACCATTAGCTACAAAGGCCTACGGGAAAAATACACATACCTTTGTAACCGGGCGAGTTTCCACTTTCAGATGCAACAGGAATTTCTCGATTTCGTCAATCCGTTCGCGAGATATGGGAGTTTGAAGTTATGGAATGCTTGAGAAACCATCAAAATTTTCGAAAGTATGATACTCGAAACCAATAACTACAAAAGCCTAGGGGAAAAATACACATACCGTTGTAATCGGGCGAGTTCCAACTTTCAGATGCAACAGGAATTTCTCGAGTTCATCAATCCGTTCGCGAGATCTGGGAGTTTGAAGTTATGGAATGGTTGAGGAACCGTCAAAATTTTCGGAAGTCTGATACTCCAAACCAATAACCACAAAGGCCTAGGGGCAAAATACAAACACCATTGTAATCGGGCGAGTTTCTACTTTCAGATGCAACAGGAATTTCTCGAGTTCGTCAATCCGTTCTCGAGATATGGGAGTTTGAAGTTAAGGAATGCTTGAGAAACAATCAAAATTTTCGGAAGTCTGATACTCCAAACCAATAACCACAAAGGCATAGGGGCAAAATACAAACACCATTGTAATCGGGCGAGTTTCTACTTTCACATGCAACAGGAATTTCTCGAGTTCGGCAATCCGTTCGCGAGATATGGGAGTTTGAAGTTAAGGAATGGTTGTGAAACCATCAAAATTTTCGCTGGTCTGATACTCGAAACCAATAACTGGAATGGCCTAGGGGAAAAGTACACACACCATTGTAATCGGGCGAGTTTCTACTTTCAGATGCAACCGAAATTTCTCGAGTTCGTCAATCCGTTCGCGAGATATGGAAGTATGAAGTTAAGGAATGGTTGAGAAACCATCAAAATTTTCGCAATTCTGATACTCGAAACCAATAACAACAATGGCCCAGGGGAAAAACACACATACCGTTGTAATCGGGCGAGTTTCTGCTTTCAGATGCAATAGGAAATTCTCGAGTTCGTCAATCCGTTCGCGAGATATGGAAGTGTGAAGTTATGGAATGGTTGTGAAACCATCAAAATTTTCGCTGGTCTGATACTCGAAACCACTAACTGGAATGGCCTAGGGCAAAAATACACATACCGTTGTAACCGGTCGAGTTTCCACTTTCAGGTGCAACAGGAATTTCTCGAGTTCGTCAATCCGTTCGCGAGATATGGGAGTTTGGTGTTAAGGAATGGTTGAGAAACCATCAAAATTTTCCCTGGTCTGATACTCGAAACCATTAGCTACAAAGGCCTACGAGAAAAATACACATACCTTTGTAACCGGGCGAGTTTCCACTTTCAGATGCAACAGGAATTTCTCGATTTCGTCAATCCGTTCGCGAGATATGGGAGTTTGAAGTTATGGAATGCTTGAGAAACCATCAAAATTTTCGAAAGTATGATACTCGAAACCAATAACTACAAAAGCCTAGGGGAAAAATACACATACCGTTGTAATCGGGCGAGTTTCCACTTTCAGATGCAACAGGAATTTCTCGAGTTCGTCAATCCGTTCTCGAGATATGGGAGTTTGAAGTTAAGGAATGCTTGAGAAACAATCAAAATTTTCGGAAGTCTGATACTCCAAACCAATAACCACAAAGGCCTAGGGGCAAAATACAAACACCGTTGTAATCGGGCGAGTTTCTACTTTCACATGCAACAGGAATTTCTCGAGTTCGGCAATCCGTTCGCGAGATATGGGAGTTTGAAGTTAAGGAATGGTTGTGAAACCATCAAAATTTTCGCTGGTCTGATACTCGAAACCAATAACTGGAATGGCCTAGGGGAAAAGTACACACACCATTGTAATCGGGCGAGTTTCTACTTTCAGATGCAACCGAAATTTCTCGAGTTCGTCAATCCGTTCGCGAGATATGGAAGTATGAAGTTAAGGAATGGTTGAGAAACCATCAAAATTTTCGCAATGCTGATACTCGAAACCAATAACAACAATGGCCCAGGGGAAAAACACACATTCCGTTGTAATCGGGCGAGTTTCTGCTTTCAGATGCAACAGGAAATTCTCGAGTTCGTCAATCCGTTCGCGAGATATGGAAGTGTGAAGTTATGGAATGGTTGTGAAACCATCAAAATTTTCGCTGGTCTGATACTCGAAACCACTAACTGGAATGGCCTAGGGCAAAAATACACATACCGTTGTAACCGGTCGAGTTTCCACTTTCAGGTGCAACAGGAATTTCTCGAGTTCGTCAATCCGTTCGCGAGATATGGGAGTTTGGTGTTAAGGAATGGTTGAGAAACCATCAAAATTTTCCCTGGTCTGATACTCGAAACCATTAGCTACAAAGGCCTACGGGAAAAATACACATACCTTTGTAACCGGGCGAGTTTCCACTTTCAGATGCAACAGGAATTTCTCGAGTTCGTCAATCCGTTCGCGAGATATGGGAGTTGAAGTTACGGAATGGTTGTGAAACCATCAAAATTTTCGCTGGTCTGATACTCGAAACCACTAACTGGAATGGCCTAGGGCAAAAATACACATACCGTTGTAACCGGTCGAGTTTCCACTTTCAGGTGCAACAGGAATTTCTCAAGTTCGTCAATCAGTTCGCGAGATATGGGAGTTTGAAGTTAAGGAATGGTTGAGAAACCTTCACAATTTTCGCAAGTCTGATACTCGAATCCAATAACTACTACGGCCTAGGGCAAAAATACACATACCATTGTATCGGACGAGTTTCTGTTTCAGATGCAACAGGAATTTCTCGAGTTCATCATTCCGTCGCGATATATGGGTGTATGAAGGTAAGGAATGGATGAGAAACAATCAAAATTTTCGCTGGTCTGATACTCGAAACCAATAACTGGAATGGCCTAGGGCAAAAATACACATACCTTTGTAATCGGGCGAGTTTCTACTTTCAGATTCAACAGGAATAACTCGAGTTCGTTAATCCGTTCGCGAGATATGGGAGTTTGAATTTAAGGAATGGTTGAGAAACCATCAAATTTTTCGCAAGTCTGTTACTCGAAACCAATAACTGGAATGGCCTGGGGGAAAAATACACATACCGTTGTAATCGGGCGAGCCTCTACTTTCAGATGCAACAGGAATTTCTCGAGTTCGTCAATCCGTTCGCGAGATATGGGGGTTTGAAGTTAAGGAATGTTTGAGAAACCATCAAAATTTTCGCTGGTCTGATACTCGAAACCAATTACTGGAATAGCCTAGGGGAAAAGTACACACACCATTGTAATCGGGCGAGTTTCTACTTTCAGATGCAACAGGAATTTCTCGAGTTCGTCAACCGTTCGCGAGATATGGGAGTTTGAAGTTAAGGAATGGTTGAGAAATCAACAAAATTTTCGCAAGTCTGATACTCGAAACCAATAACTACTATGGCCTAGGGCAAAAACACACATACCGTTGTAATCGGAAGAGTTTCTACTTTCAGATGGAAAAGAAATTTTTCGGATTCGGCAATCCATTCGCGAAATATGGGAGTTTGGAGTTAAGGAATGGTAGAGAAACCATAAAAATTTTCGCAAGTCTGATACTCGAAACCAATAACTACAATGGCCTAGGGGAAAAATACATATACCGTTGTAATCGGGAGAGTTTCTACTTTCAGATGCAACAGAAGTTTTTCGGATTCGTCAATCCGTTGGCGAGATATGGGAGTTTGAAGTTACGGAATGTTTGAGAAACCATCAAAATTTTCGCTGGTCTGATACTCGAAACCTATAACTGGAATGGCCTAGGGGAAAAATACACATACCGTTGTAATCGGGCGAGTTTCTACTTCCAGATGCAACCGGAAGTTCTCGAGTTCGTCAATCCGTTCGCGAGATATGGGAGTTTGAAGTTAAGGAATGCTTGAGAAACCATCAAAATTTTCGCAAGTCTGATACACGAAACCAATGACTACAATGGCCTAGGGGAAAAATACGCATACCGTTGTAATCGGGCGAGTTTCTGCTTTCACATGCAACAGGAATTTCTCGAGCTCGTCAATCCGTTCGCGTGATATGGGAGTTTGAAGTTAAGGAATGGCTGAGACACCATCAAAATTTTCGCAAGTCTTATACTCGAAACCAATAACTACTATGGCCTAGGGCAATAATGCACATACCGTTGTAACCGGGCGAATTTCTGCTTTCAGATGCAATAGGAAATTCTCGAGTTCGTCAATCCGTTCGCGAGATATGTAAGTGTGAAGTTAAGGAATGGTTGAGAAACCATCAAAATTTTCGCAAGTCTGATAGTCGAAACCAATAACTACAATGGCCTAGGGGAAAAATACGCATACCGCTGTAATCGGGCGAGTTTCTACTTTCAGATGCAACAGGAATTTCTCGAGTTCGTCAATCCGTTCGCGAGATATGGGAGTTTGAAGTTAAGGAATGGTTGAGAACCCTCAAAATTTTCGCAAGTCTGATACTCGAAACCAATAACTACTATGGCCTAGGGCAAAAATGCACATACCGTTGTAACCGGGCGAGTTTCTGCTTTCAGATGCAATAGAAAATTCTCGAGTTCGTCAATCCGTACGCGTGATGTGGGAGTTTGAAGTTAAGGAATGGCTGAGACACCATCAAAATTTTCGCAAGTCTGATACTCGAAACCAATAACTACTATGGCCTAGGGCAATAATGCACATACCGTTGTAACCGGGCGAATTTCTGCTTTCAGATGCAATAGGAAATTCTCGAGTTCGTCAATCCGTTCGCGAGATATGTAAGTGTGAAGTTAAGGAATGGTTGAGAAACCATCAAAATTTTCGCAAGTCTGATACTCGAAACCAATAACTGGAATGGCCTAGGGGAAAAGTACACACACCATTCTAATCGGGCGAGTTTCTACTTTCAGATACGACAGGAATTTCTCGAGTTCGTCAATGCGTTCGCGAGATATGGGAGTTTGAAGTTAAGGAATGCTGGAGAAACCATCAAAATTTTCACAAGTCTGATACTCGAAACCAGTAACTACTATGACCTAGGGCAAAAATGCACATACCGTTGTAATCGGGCGAGTTTCTGCTTTCAGATGCAACAGGAAGTTCTCGAGTTCGTCATTCCGTTCGCGAGATATGGGAGTTTGAAGTTAAGGAATGCTTGAGAAACCATCAAAATTTTCGCAAGTCTGATACTCGAAACCAATAACTACTGTGGCCTAGGGCAAAAATACAAATACCAGTGTAATCGGGCGAGTTTCTACTATCAGATGCAACAGGAATTTCTCGAGTTCGTCAATCCGTTCGCGAGATATGGGAGTTTGAAGTTAAGGAATGCTTGAGAAACCATGAAAATTTTCGCAAGTCTGATACTCGAAACCAATAACTACAATGGCCTAGGGGAAAGATACACATACCGTTGTAATCGGGAGAGTTTCTACTTTCAGATGCAGCAGGAATTTCTCGAGTTCGTCAATCCGTTCGCGAGATATGGGAGTTTGAAGTTAAGGAATGGTTGAGAAACCATCAAAATTTTGGCAAGTGTGATACTCGAAACCAATAACTGGAATGGCCTAGGGGAAAAGTACAAAAACCATTGTAATGGGGCGAGTTTCTACTTTCAGGTGCAACAGGAATTCCTCGAGGTCGTCAATCCGTTCGCGAGATATGGGAGTTTGAAGTTAAGGAATGGTTGTGAGACCATCAAAATTTTCGCAAAACTGATACTCGAAACCAAAAACTGGAATGGCCTAGGGGAAAAGTACACACACCATTGTAATCGGGCGAGTTTCTACTTTCAGAAGCAACAGGAATTTCTCGAGTTCGTCATTCCGTTCGCGAGATATGGGAGTTTGAAGTTAAGGAATGGTTGAGAAACCATCAAAGTTTTCGCAGGTCTTATACTCGAAACCAATAACTACAAAGGCTTAGGGGAAAAATACACATACCGTTGTAATCGGGAGAGTTTCTTCTTCCAGATTCAACCGGAATTTCTCGAGTTTGTCAATCCGTTCGCGAGATATGGGAGTTTGAAGTTAAGGAATGGTTGAGAAACCATCAAAATTTTCGCAATTCTGACGCTAGAAACGAATAACTGGAATGACCAAGGGGAAAAGTACACACACCATTGTAATCGGTCGAGTTTCTACTTTCAGATGCAACAGGAAATAATCGAGTTCGCCAATCCGTTCGCGAGATATGGGAGTTTGAAGTTAAGGAATGGTTGAGAAACCATCAAATTATTCGCAAGTCTGATACTCGAAACCAATAACTACAAAGGCCTGGGGGAAAAATACACATTCCGTTGTAATCGGGCGAATTTCTACTTCCACATGCAACAGGAATTTCTCGAGTTCGTCAATCCGTTCGCGAGATATGGGAGTTTGAAATTAAGGAACGGTTGAGAAACCATCAAAATTTTCGCAAGTCTGATACTCGAAACCAATAACTACAAAGGCTTAGGGGAAAAATACACATACCGTTGTAATCGGGAGACTTTCTTCTTCCAGATTCAACCGGAATTTCACGTGTGCGTCAATCCGTTCGCGAGATATGGGAGTTTGAAGTTAAGGAATGGTTGAGAAACCATCAAAATTTTCGCAAGTCGGATACTCGAAAACAATAACTACTATGGCCTAGGGCACAAATACACATACCGTTGTAATCGGGCGAGCTTCTACTTTCAGATGCAACAGGAATTTCTCGAGTTGGTCAATCCGTTCGCGAGACATGGGAGTTTCAACTTAAGGAATTGTTGAGAAACCATCAAAATTTTCGCAAGTCTGATACGCGAAACCAGTAATTACAAGGGCCTAGGGGAAAAATTCACATACCCTTGTAATCGGGCGTGTTTCTACTTTCAGATGCAACAGGAATTTCTTGAGATCGTCAATCCGTTCGCGAGATATGGGAGTTTGAAGGTAAGGAATGGTTGAGAAACCATCAAAATTTTCGCAAGTCTGTTACTCGAAACCAATAACAGGAATGGCCTAGGGGAAAAGTATACACACCATTGTAATCGGACGACTTTCTACTTTCAGATGCAACAGGAAATAATCGAGTTCGTCATTCCGTTCGCGAGATATGGGTGTATGAAGGTAAGGGGTGGTTGAGAAACCATCAAAAGATTCGCTGGTCTGATACTCGAAACCAATAACTGAAATGGCCTAGGGCAAAAATACACATACCTTTGTAATCAGGCGAGTTTCTACTTTCAGATGCAACAGGAATTTCTCGAGTTCGTCAATCCGTTCGCGAGATGTGGGAGTTTGAAGTTAAAGAATGGTTGAGAAACCATCAAAATTTTCGCAAGTCTGATACTCGAAACCAATAACTACAATGGCCTAGGGGAAAAATACACATAGCGTTGTAATCGGGAGAGATTCTATTTTCAGATGCAACAGAAATTTTTCGGATTCGTCAATCCATTCGCGAGATATGGGAGTTTGAAGTTAAGGAATGGTTGAGAAACCATAAAAATTTTCCCAAGTCTGATACTCGAAACCAATAACTGGAATGGCCCAGGGGAAAAGTACACATACCGTTGTAATCGGACGAGTTTCTGGTTTCAGATGCAACAGGAATTTCTCGAGTTCGTCAATCGGTTCGCGAGATATGGGAGTTTGAAGTTAAGGAATGCTGGAGAAAACATCAAAATTTTCGCAAGTCTGATACGCGAAACCAGTAATTACAAGGGCCTAGGGGAAAAATACACATACCCTTGTAATCGGGCGTGTTTCTACTTTCAGATGCAACAGGAATTTCTTGAGATCGTCAATCCGTTCGCGTGATATGGGAGTGTGAAGTTAATGAACGGTTGAGAGACCATCAAAATTTTCGCAAGTCTGATACTCGAAACCAATAACTACAATGGCCTAGGGCAAAAACACACATACCGTTGTAATCGGGCGAGTTTCTGCTTTCAGATGCAACAGGAATTTCTCGAGTTCGTCAATCCGTTCGCGAGATATGGGAGTTTGAAGTTAAGGAATGGATGAGAAACCATAAAAATTTTCGCTAGTCTGACACTCGAAACCAATAACTACAATCGCCTAGGGGAAAAATACACATAGCGTTGTAATCGGGATAGGTTCTATTTTCAGATGCAACAGATATTTTTCGGATTCGTCAATCCGTTCGCTAGATATGGGAGTTTGAAGTTAAGGAATGGTTGAGAAACCATCAAAATTTTCGCAAGTCTGATACTCGAAACCAATAACTACTATGGCATAGGGCAAAAATACACATACCGTTGTAATCGGGCGAGTTTCTGCTTTCCGATGCAATAGGAAATTCTCGAGTTCTTCAATCCGTTCGCGAGATATGGGAGTTTGAAGTTAAGGAATGGTTGAGAAAAAATCAAAGTTTTCGCAAGTCTGATACTCGAAACCAATAACAACAATGGCCTAGGGGAAAAATACACATAGCGTTGTAATCGGGAGAGATTCTATTTTCAGTTGCAACAGAAATTTTTCGGATTCGTCAATCCGTTCGCGAGATATGGGAGTTTGAAGTTAAGGAATGGTTGAGAAACCATAAAAATTTTCCCAAGTCTGATACGCGAAACCAGTAATTACAAGGGCCTAGGGGAAAAATACACATACCCTTGTAATCGGGCGTGTTTCTGGTTTCAGATGCATCAGGAATTTCTCGAGTTCGTCAATCCGTTCGCGAGATATGGGAGTTTGAAATTAAGGAACGGTTGAGAAACCATCAAAATTTTCGCAAGTCTGATACTCGAAACCAATAACTACAAAGGCTTAGGGGAAAAATACGCATACCGTTGCAATCGGGCGAGCTACTCCTTTCAGATGCAATAGGAATTTCTCGAGTTCGTCAATCCTTTCGCGAGATATGGGAGTTTGACGTTAAGGAATGGTTGAGAAACCATCAAAATTTTCGCAAGTCTGTTACTCGAAACCAATAACTGGAATGGCCTAGGGGAAAAGTACACACACCGTTGTAATGGGGCGAGTTCCTACTTTCAGATGCAACAGGAATTTCTCGAGTTCGTCATTCCGTTCGCGAGTAGTGGGTGTTTGTGGGTAAGGAATGGTTGAGAATCCATCAAAATTTTCGCTGGTCTGATACTCGAAACAAATAACTGGAATGGCCTAGGGCAAATATACACATACCTTTGTAATCGGGCTAGTTTCTACTTTCAGATGCAACAGGAATTTCTCGAGTTCGTCAATCCGTTCGCGAGATATGGGAGTTTGAAGTTAAGGAATGGTTGAGAAACCATCAAAATTTTCGCAAGTCTTTTACTCGAAACCAATAACTGGAATGGCCTAGGGGAAAAGTACACACACCGTTGTAATCGGGCGAGCTTCTACTTTCAGATGCAACAGGAATTTCTCGAGTTGGTCAATCCGTTCGCGAGACATGGGAGTTTCAACTTAAGGAATGGTTGAGATACCAACAAAATTTTCGCAACTCTGATACTCGAAACCAATAACTACTACGGCCTAGGGCAAAAATACACATACCATTGTATCGGACGAGTTCCTGTTTCAGATGCAACAGGAATTTCTCGAGTTCGTCATTCCGTTGCGAGATATGGGAGTTTGAAGTTAAGGAATGGTTGAGAAACCATCACAAATTTCGCAAATCTGATACTCGAAACCAATAACTACAATGGCCTAGGGGAAAAATACACATACCTTTGTAATCGGGCTAGTTTCTACTTTCAGATGCAACAGGAATTTCTCGAGTTCGTCAATCCGTTCGCGAGATATGGGAGTTTGAAGTTAAGGAATGGTTGAGAAACCATCAAAATTTTCGCAAGTCTTTTACTCGAAACCAATAACTGGAATGGCCTAGGGCAAAAATACACATACCTTTGTAATCGGGCGAGTTTCTACTTTCAGATTCAACAGGAATAACTCGAGTTCGTTAATCCGTTCGCGAGATATGGGAGTTTGAATTTAAGGAATGGTTGAGAAACCATCAAATTTTTCGCAAGTCTGTTACTCGAAACCAATAACTGGAATGGCCTGGGGGAAAAATACACATACCGTTGTAATCGGGCGAATTTCTACTTCCACATGCAACAGGAATTTCTCGAGTTCGTCAATCTGTTCGCGAGATATGGGAGTTTGAAATTAAGGAACGGTTGAGAAACCATCAAAATTTTCACAAGTCTGATACTCGAAACCAATAACTGGAATGGCCTAGGGGAGAAATACACACACCGTTGTAATGGGGCGAGTTTCTACTTTCAGATGCAACAGGAGTTTCTCGAGTTCGTCAACCGTTCGCGAGATATGGGAGTTTGAAGTTAAGTAGTGGTTGAGAAAACATCAAAATTTTCGCAAGTCTGATACTCGAAACCAATAACTACTGAGGCCTAGGGGAAAAATACACACACCATTGTAATCGGGCGAGCCTCTACTTTCAGATGCAACAGGAATTTCTCGAGTTCGTCAATCCGTTCGCGAGATATGGGGCTTTGAAGTTAAGGAATGTTTGAGAAACCATCAAAATTTTCGCTGGTCTGATACTCGAAACCAATTACTGGAATGGCCTAGGGGAAAAGTACACACACCATTGTAATCGGGCGAGTTTCTACTTTCAGATGCAACAGGAATTTCTCGAGTTCGTCAACCGTTCGCGAGATATGGGAGTTTGACGTTAAGGAATGGTTGAGAAACCATCAAAATTTTCGCAAGTCTGTTACTCGAAACCAATAACTGGAATGGCCTAGGGGAAAAGTACACACACCGTTGTAATGGGGCGAGTTCCTACTTTCAGATGCAACAGGAATTTCTCGAGTTCGTCATTCCGTTCGCGAGTAGTGGGTGTTTGTGGGTAAGGAATGGTTGAGAATCCATCAAAATTTTCGCTGGTCTGATACTCGAAACCAATAACTGGAATGGCCTAGGGCAAATATACACATACCTTTGTAATCGGGCTAGTTTCTACTTTCAGATGCAACAGGAATTTCTCGAGTTCGTCAATCCGTTCGAGAGATATGGGAGTTTGAAGTTAAGGAATGGTGGAGAAACCATCAAAATTTTTACGCAAGTTTGATACTCGAAACCAATAACTACTATGGCCCAGGGCAAAAATACACATACCGTTGTATTCGGGCGAGTTTCTGCTTTCAGATGCAATAGGAAATTCTCGAGTTCGTTAATCCGTTCGCGAGATATGGGAGTTTGAAGTTAAGGAATGGTTGAGAAACCATCAAAATTTTCGCAAGTCTTTTACTCGAAACCAATAACTGGAATGGCCTAGGGGAAAAGTACACACACCGTTGTAATCGGGCGAGCTTCTACTTTCAGATGCAACAGGAATTTCTCGAGTTGGTCAATCCGTTCGCGAGACATGGGAGTTTCAACTTAAGGAATGGTTGAGATACCAACAAAATTTTCGCAACTCTGATACTCGAAACCAATAACTACTACGGCCTAGGGCAAAAATACACATACCATTGTATACGGGCGAGTTTCTGCTTTCAGATGCAACAGGAATTTCTCGAGTTCGTCATTCCGTTGCGAGATATGGGAGTTTGAAGTTAAGGAAAGGTTGAGAAACCATCACAAATTTCGCAAATCTGATACTCGAAACCAATAACTACAATGGCCTAGGGGAAAAATACACATACCTTTCTAATCGGGCGAGTTTCTACTTTCAGATGCAACAGGAATTTCTCGAGTTCTTCAATCCGTTCGCGAGATATGGGAGTTTGAATTTAAGGAATGGTTGAGAAACCATCAAATTTTTCGCAAGTCTGTTACTCGAAACCAATAACTGGAATGGCCTGGGGGAAAAATACGCATACCGTTGTAATCGGGCGAATTTCTACTTCCACATGCAACAGGAATTTCTCGAGTTCGTCAATCTGTTCGCGAGATATGGGAGTTTGAAATTAAGGAACGGTTGAGAAACCATCAAAATTTTCACAAGTCTGATACTCGAAAACAATAACTGGAATGGCCTAGGGGAAAAATACACACACCGTTGTAATGGGGCGAGTTTCTACTTTCAGATGCAACAGGAGTTTCTCGAGTTCGTCAACCGTTCGCGAGATATGGGAGTTTGAAGTTAAGGAATGGTTGAGAAAACATCAAAATTTTCGCAAGTCTGATACTCGAAACCAATAACTACAGAGGCCTAGGGGAAAAATACACACACCATTGTAATCGGGCGAGCCTCTACTTTCAGATGCAACAGGAATTTCTCGAGTTCGTTAATCCGTTCGCGAGATATGGGAGTTTGAAGTTAAGCAATGGTTGAGAAACCATCAAAATTTTCGCAAGTCTTTTACTCGAAACCAATAACTGGAATGGCCTAGGGGAAAAGTACACACACCGTTGTAATCGGGCGAGCTTCTACTTTCAGATGCAACAGGAATTTCTCGAGTTGGTCAATCCGTTCGCGAGACATGGGAGTTTCAACTTAAGGAATGGTTGAGATACCAACAAAATTTTCGCAACTCTGATACTCGAAACCAATAACTACTACGGCCTAGGGCAAAAATACACATACCATTGTATCGGACGAGTTCCTGTTTCAGATGCAACAGGAATTTCTCGAGTTCGTCATTCCGTTGCGAGATATGGGAGTTTGAAGTTAAGGAATGGTTGAGAAACCATCACAAATTTCGCAAATCTGATACTCGAAACCAATAACTACAATGGCCTAGGGGAAAAATACACATACCTTTCTAATCGGGCGAGTTTCTACTTTCAGATGCAACAAGAATTTCTCGAGTTCTTCAATCCGTTCGCGAGATATGGGAGTTTGAAGTTAAGGACTGGTTGAGAAACCATCCAAATTTTCGCAATTCTGATGCTAGAAACGAATAACTGGAATGACCTAGGGGAAAAGTACACACGCCATTGTAATCGGTCGAGTTTCTACTTTCAGATGCAACAGGAATTTCTCGAGTTCGTCAACCGTTCGCGAGATATGGGAGTTTGAAGTTAAGGAATGGTTGAGAAATCAACAAAATTTTCGCAAGTCTGATACTCGAAACCAATAACTACTATGGCCTAGGGCAAAAACACACATACCGTTGTAATCGGAAGAGTTTCTACTTTCAGATGGAACAGAAATTTTTCGGTTTCGGCAATCCATTCGCGAAATATGGGAGTTTGGAGTTAAGGAATGGTTGAGAAACCATAAAAATTTTCGCAAGTCTGATACTCGAAACCAATAACTGGAATGGCCTAGGGGAAAAATACATATACCGTTGTAATCGGGCGAGCTTCTACTTCCAGATGCAACCGGAAGTTCTCGAGTTCGTCAATGAGTTCGCGAGATATGGGAGTTTGAAGTTAAGGAATGGTTGAGAAACCATCAAAATTTTCGCAAGTCTGATATTCGAGACAAATGACTACTATGGCCTAGGGCAAAAATACACATACCGATTTAATCGGGCGAGTTTCTGCTTTCAGATGCAATAGGAAATTCTCGAGTTCGTCAATCCGTTCGAGAGATATGGGAGTTTGAAGTTAAGGAATGGTTGAGAAACCATCAAAATTTTCGTAAGTCTGATACTCGAAACCAATAACTACAATGGCCTAGGGTAGAAATACACATACCGTTGTAATCGGGCGAGTTTCTACTTTCAGATGCAACAGGAATTTCTCGAGTTCGTCAATCCGTTCGCGAGATAAGACAGTTTGAATTTAAGGAATGGTTGAGAAACCATCAAAATTTTCGCTGGTCTGATACTCGAAACCAATAACTGGAATGGCCTAAGGGAAAAGTACACACACCACTGTAATCGGGCGAGTTTCTACTTTCAGATGCAACAGGAATTCCTCGAGTTCGCCGATCCGTTCGCGAGGTATGGGAGTTTGAAGTTAAGGAATCGTTGAGAAACCATCAAAATTTTCGCAAGTCTGATACTCGAAACCAATAACTACAAAGGCCTAGGGCAAAAACACAAATACCGTTGTAATCGGGCGAGTTTGTGCTTTCAGATGCAATAGGAATTTCTCGAGCTCGTCAATCCGTTCGCGAGATATGGGAGTTTGAAGTTAAGGAATGGTTGAGAAACCTTCACAATTTTCGCAAGTCTGATACTCGAATCCAATAACTACTACGGCCTAGGGCAAAAATACACATACCATTGTATCGGACGGGTTTCTGTTTCAGATGCAACAGGAATTTCTCGAGTTCATCATTCCGTCGCGAGATATGGGTGTATGAAGGTAAGGAATGTATGAGAAACAATCAAAATTTTCGCTGGTCTGATACTCGAAACCAATAACTGGAATTGCCTAGGGCAAAAATACACATACCTTTGTAATCGGGCGAGTTTCTACTTTCAGATTCAACAGGAATAACTCGAGTTCGTTAATCCGTTCGCGAGATATGGGAGTTTGAATTTAAGGAATGGTTGAGAAACCATCAAATTTTTCGCAAGTCTGTTACTCGAAACCAATAACTGGAATGGCCTGGGGGAAAAATACGCATACCGTTGTAATCGGGCGAATTTCTACTTCCACATGCAACAGGAATTTCTCGAGTTCGTCAATCTGTTCGCGAGATATGGGAGTTTGAAATTAAGGAACGGTTGAGAAACCATCAAAATTTTCACAAGTCTGATACTCGAAAACAATAACTGGAATGGCCTAGGGGAAAAATACACACACCGTTGTAATGGGGCGAGTTTCTACTTTCAGATGCAACAGGAGTTTCTCGAGTTCGTCAACCGTTCGCGAGATATGGGAGTTTGAAGTTAAGGAATGGTTGAGAAAACATCAAAATTTTCGCAAGTCTGATACTCGAAACCAATAACTACAGAGGCCTAGGGGAAAAATACACACACCATTGTAATCGGGCGAGCCTCTACTTTCAGATGCAACAGGAATTTCTCGAGTTCGTTAATCCGTTCGCGAGATATGGGAGTTTGAAGTTAAGGAATGGTTGAGAAACCATCAAAATTTTCGCAAGTCTTTTACTCGAAACCAATAACTGGAATGGCCTAGGGGAAAAGTACACACACCGTTGTAATCGGGCGAGCTTCTACTTTCAGATGCAACAGGAATTTCTCGAGTTGGTCAATCCGTTCGCGAGACATGGGAGTTTCAACTTAAGGAATGGTTGAGATACCAACAAAATTTTCGCAACTCTGATACTCGAAACCAATAACTACTACGGCCTAGGGCAAAAATACACATACCATTGTATCGGACGAGTTCCTGTTTCAGATGCAACAGGAATTTCTCGAGTTCGTCATTCCGTTGCGAGATATGGGAGTTTGAAGTTAAGGAATGGTTGAGAAACCATCACAAATTTCGCAAATCTGATACTCGAAACCAATAACTACAATGGCCTAGGGGAAAAATACACATACCTTTCTAATCGGGCGAGTTTCTACTTTCAGATGCAACAAGAATTTCTCGAGTTCTTCAATCCGTTCGCGAGATATGGGAGTTTGAAGTTAAGGACTGGTTGAGAAACCATCCAAATTTTCGCAATTCTGATGCTAGAAACGAATAACTGGAATGACCTAGGGGAAAAGTACACACGCCATTGTAATCGGTCGAGTTTCTACTTTCAGATGCAACAGGAATTTCTCGAGTTCGTCAACCGTTCGCGAGATATGGGAGTTTGAAGTTAAGGAATGGTTGAGAAATCAACAAAATTTTCGCAAGTCTGATACTCGAAACCAATAACTACTATGGCCTAGGGCAAAAACACACATACCGTTGTAATCGGAAGAGTTTCTACTTTCAGATGGAACAGAAATTTTTCGGTTTCGGCAATCCATTCGCGAAATATGGGAGTTTGGAGTTAAGGAATGGTTGAGAAACCATAAAAATTTTCGCAAGTCTGATACTCGAAACCAATAACTGGAATGGCCTAGGGGAAAAATACATATACCGTTGTAATCGGGCGAGTTTCTACTTCCGGATGCAACCGGAAGTTCTCGAGTTCGTCAATCAGTTCGCGAGATATGGGAGTTTGAAGTTAAGGAATGGTTGAGAAACCATCAAAATTTTCGCAAGTCTGATATTCGAGACAAATGACTACTATGGCCTAGGGCAAAAATACACATACCGATTTAATCGGGCGAGTTTCTGCTTTCAGATGCAATAGGAAATTCTCGAGTTCGTCAATCCGTTCGAGAGATATGGGAGTTTGAAGTTAAGGAATGGTTGAGAAACCATCAAAATTTTCGTAAGTCTGATACTCGAAACCAATAACTACAATGGCCTAGGGTAGAAATACACATACCGTTGTAATCGGGCGAGTTTCTACTTTCAGATGCAACAGGAATTTCTCGAGTTCGTCAATCCGTTCGCGAGATAAGACAGTTTGAATTTAAGGAATGGTTGAGAAACCATCAAAATTTTCGCTGGTCTGATACTCGAAACCAATAACTGGAATGGCCTAAGGGAAAAGTACACACACCACTGTAATCGGGCGAGTTTCTACTTTCAGATGCAACAGGAATTCCTCGAGTTCGCCGATCCGTTCGCGAGGTATGGGAGTTTGAAGTTAAGGAATCGTTGAGAAACCATCAAAATTTTCGCAAGTCTGATACTCGAAACCAATAACTACAAAGGCCTAGGGCAAAAACACAAATACCGTTGTAATCGGGCGAGTTTGTGCTTTCAGATGCAATAGGAATTTCTCGAGCTCGTCAATCCGTTCGCGAGATATGGGAGTTTGAAGTTAAGGAATGGTTGAGAAACCTTCACAATTTTCGCAAGTCTGATACTCGAATCCAATAACTACTACGGCCTAGGGCAAAAATACACATACCATTGTATCGGACGAGTTTCTGTTTCAGATGCAACAGGAATTTCTCGAGTTCATCATTCCGTCGCGAGATATGGGTGTATGAAGGTAAGGAATGGATGAGAAACAATCAAAATTTTCGCTGGTCTGATACTCGAAACCAATAACTGGAATGGCCTAGGGCAAAAATACACATACCTTTGTAATCGGGCGAGTTTCTACTTTCAGATTCAACAGGAATAACTCGAGTTCGTTAATCCGTTCGCGAGATATGGGAGTTTGAATTTAAGGAATGGTTGAGAAACCATCAAATTTTTCGCAAGTCTGTTACTCGAAACCAATAACTGGAATGGCCTGGGGGAAAAATACGCATACCGTTGTAATCGGGCGAATTTCTACTTCCACATGCAACAGGAATTTCTCGAGTTCGTCAATCTGTTCGCGAGATATGGGAGTTTGAAATTAAGGAACGGTTGAGAAACCATCAAAATTTTCACAAGTCTGATACTCGAAAACAATAACTGGAATGGCCTAGGGGAAAAATACACACACCGTTGTAATGGGGCGAGTTTCTACTTTCAGATGCAACAGGAGTTTCTCGAGTTCGTCAACCGTTCGCGAGATATGGGAGTTTGAAGTTAAGGAATGGTTGAGAAAACATCAAAATTTTCGCAAGTCTGATACTCGAAACCAATAACTACAGAGGCCTAGGGGAAAAATACACACACCATTGTAATCGGGCGAGCCTCTACTTTCAGATGCAACAGGAATTTCTCGAGTTCGTCATTCCGTTGCGAGATATGGGAGTTTGAAGTTAAGGAATGGTTGAGAAACCATCACAAATTTCGCAAATCTGATACTCGAAACCAATAACTACAATGGCCTAGGGGAAAAATGCACATACCTTTCTAATCGGGCGAGTTTCTACTTTCAGATGCAACAAGAATTTCTCGAGTTCTTCAATCCGTTCGCGAGATATGGGAGTTTGAAGTTAAGGACTGGTTGAGAAACCATCCAAATTTTCGCAATTCTGATGCTAGAAACGAATAACTGGAATGACCTAGGGGAAAAGTACACACGCCATTGTAATCGGTCGAGTTTCTACTTTCAGATGCAACAGGAAATAATCGAGGTCGTCAATCCGTTCGCGAGATATGGGAGTTTGAAGTTAAGGAATGCTTGAGAAACCATCAAAATTTTCGCAAGTCTGATACTCGAAACCAATAACTACTATGGCCTAGGGCAAAAATACACATACCGTTGTAATGGGGCGAGTTTCTACTTTCAGATGCAACAGGAATTTCTCGAGTTCGTCAACCGTTCGCGAGATATGGGAGTTTGAAGTTAAGGAATGGTTGAGAAAACATCAAAATTTTCGCAAGTCTGATACTCGAAACCAATTACTGGAATGGCCTAGGGGAAAAGTAAACACACCATTGTAATCGGGCGAGTTTCTACTTTCAGATGCAACAGGAATTTCTCGAGTTCGTCAACCGTTCGCGAGATATGGGAGTTTGAAGTTAAGGAATGGTTGAGAAATCAACAAAATTTTCGCAAGTCTGATACTCGAAACCAATAACTACTATGGCCTAGGGCAAAAACACACATACCGTTGTAATCGGAAGAGTTTCTACTTTCAGATGGAAAAGAAATTTTTCGGATTCGGCAATCCATTCGCGAAATATGGGAGTTTGGAGTTAAGGAATGGTTGAGAAACCATAAAAATTTTCGCAAGTCTGATACTCGAAACCAATAACTACAATGGCCTAGGGGAAAAATACATATACCGTTGTAATCGGGAGAGTTTCTACTTTCAGATGCAACAGAAGTTTTTCGGATTCGTCAATCCGTTGGCGAGATATGGGAGTTTGAAGTTACGGAATGTTTGAGAAACCATCAAAATTTTCGCTGGTCTGATACTCGAAACCTATAACTGGAATGGCCTAGGGGAAAAATACACATACCGTTGTAATCGGGCGAGTTTCTACTTCCAGATGCAACCGGAAGTTCTCGAGTTCGTCAATCAGTTCGCGAGATATGGGAGTTTGAAGTTAAGGAATGGTTGAGAAACCATCAAAATTTTCGCAAGTCTGATATTCGAGACCAATGACTACTATGGCCTAGGGCAAAAATACACATACCGATTTAATCGGGCGAGTTTCTGCTTTCAGATGCAATAGGAAATTCTCGAGTTCGTCAATCCGTTCGAGAGATATGGGAGTTTGAAGTTAAGGAATGGTTGAGAAACCATCAAAATTTTCGGAAGTCTGATACTCGAAACCAATAACTACAATGGCCTAGGGTAGAAATACACATACCGTTGTAATCGGGCGAGTTTCTACTTTCAGATGCAACAGGAATTTCTCGAGTTCGTCAATCCGTTCGCGAGATAAGACAGTTTGAATTTAAGGAATGGTTGAGAAACCATCAAAATTTTCGCTGGTCTGATACTCGAAACCAATAACTGGAATGGCCTAAGGGAAAAGTACACACACCACTGTAATCGGGCGAGTTT